>NC_021165.2:42456055-42474971 GCF_000331145.2 Cicer arietinum
ATAAGCCACAGCTTTCTTGTGTTGCATCAGAACACATCCCAACCCTTGGTGAGATGCATCACAGTAAACTTCATAGGGTTCTTCTGGTTGCGGTAATACCAATACAGGTGAGGTCGTCAACTTTCTCTTTAGTAACTGGAAATTTTCCTCACACTTCTCTGTCCATGCGAACGGTTGATCCTTTCTAGTGAGTTGTGTCAATGGAGCCACAATCTTAGCACAACCTTCAATAAACCTCCTGTCGTACCCTGACAGTCCTACGAAACTTAAAGTAAGAGTAATAACTGCACCAGGTTTGCACTCAACTCAACCTACATGATAGAACTTGCTTTGTCATGTTTCTGTGAAGAAAGTGTCGTCTATCCCTTTTCATAGATATTTAATAACATTACGCACTTTCATAGTCGGTAAGACTCGTTTGTTCCATTCAACATGATTTTGTTTACTATCAACAAGAGATTAAGGATGATCAGTTCCTCAATTTGTCAATAAGTAGCCAACAACCATGATTGTGGCTTAGACTATCTTAACCGAACTGTAATAGCGTTCCTTTAACTTTGATACAAGCCTATTTCGTTGATACCTAAGCACCGAATGCTATTCCAAATGGAATCCCCATCTCCTCGATAATTTCAGGGTGTTCACCCCTCTTTGGCAGTTATTAAACTTCATCCAGTCTTATCCTGAAATCTACCAGGCGAACATCTAATGCTCTTCTTACAAAGCTCTCCACTTAGATCCTTACATGAAATCCCTTATTAGTCTAATGTAAATCCATCCATACTCATCATCTTCGAGTTAACACCAACACATAGCTTCTGTGTCATTGGAACCATTTCCTAAATTCCATGTCGTCGTGATTTGCTTCAACTCTGCCTGACAATCCGTCATCTCGAAGATCTTTTCCATTTTCTTGAATCCACTAGTCAGCTCTTTTCCTGAGTTCTCATCACCCTTGAACTTTGGAGGATGGTAACAACGAAAATCTTTAATCCTCTTGACTCAATAGCACATAACTCTATTTCCCTCTTCTCCAGATCTCGTAGAGTCTTTGCAGTTGTCTGTGCAACAGCAGAAACATCCATGTTATTTGTAGCTTCAACCATTTGATCATCCCCACTGACGTTCATTCTTGCAACGTCGTTCCTTCTTGGAGGTAGTGTTTCCCCAAAACCAACACCAAGAAGAGTGTTAACGCTATAATGAATAATTCTAAAACTAACTTTCGAATATACCAACACATAATAACTATCCCTGATCTGAAAACTCAGACCAATTACCCTGACGCATGATCAGATAACGACTCCCAACTTACAGTTGGCCTACAATCTACAACCAAGGTTCCACAGCCCCCAAGAAAACCAAACCAAAGCTCTGATACCACAATGTAACACCCCGTTTTTCAAAGCGAGGGTGTATTTTTTTTTCAAAAGAAATTAAACTGAAACAGAGAAATAAACAAGAAAATGCCTTTGGATAAATAATTGAGTCATTATAATTTTTAAGCAGCGGAAAAGTTTCTCCAAATATAAATCCAAAGCATTTACACAACAACAAATGGTACATGGAACCCATTCAAATAAGATGTCAAACTGACAATATTAGTATAAGTACAGTTTTCCAAATTTAAAATACTCCAACCCAAAAAGAAGGACGTCTAGTCCCTATACATCAACCTAATCTGATCATCCTACCAAAAACTATACACCCTGAGTGATCTCCACGCGCCCCGTGAGATCCTCCTAACGTAGCTGCAGTCAAGCGTTCCCATCTTCATTCCCCTCCGTAGGGTACGAACCGGTAGGATCGTCCTGACTCTCATCTGAGGGCAAAGCCCAGATTTCCACAATAATTGTAAAGGGTCACCAACCAAAAAAATAACAGTTAACACATAGCAATTAAGATTTTAAATGCTCAAAATAACCTTTCAACTAAGCATGCACCTTAAAAGGGTTTCCATATGCCAAACATGCATAAACAAGGTTGAGAAATGAAGTTTTTAACAAAACAACATTGTTGTATTCGAATACAGCATCTCTGTATTCGAATACAAGGCTGTTTCAGCATTCAGCAAAAAAAACAGCATGTCTGTATTCGAATACAACAGTCTGTATTCGACTACACAGTAAGTCAGTGGCAAAAACAGCATGTCTGTATTCGAATACAACAGTCTGTATTCAACTACACAGCATGGTGTCACCTATCACGGGTCAACACGATTTACTAAAAGAAAAAGCGGGAATCGTAAATGTACCACCTATCACGGGTCAGTACAGTTACCATGGTGTCACCTATCACGGGTCAACTCGATTTTCTAAATAGTAACTCGTAAACGTACCACCTATCACGGGTCAGTACCGTTTACCGAGGTGTCACCTATCACGGGTCAACACGAATTACTAAATAGTAAATCGTAAACGTACCACCTATCACGGGTCAGTATAGTTTACCGAGGTGTCACCTATCACTGGTCAACACGATTTACTAAAAGAAAAAGCGGGAATCGTAAACGTACCGCCTATCACAGACCAGTATTGTTTACCTAGGTGCCACCTATCACGGGTCAGCACGATTTACTAAAATGCGTAAATCATAAACGTACCACCTATCACGGGTCAGTACAGTTTACCGAGGTGTCACCTATCACGGGTCAACACGATTTACTAAAAGAAAAAGCGGGAATCGTAAACGTACCGCCTATCACAGACCAGTACTGTTTACCTAGGTGCCACCTATCACGGGTCAGCACAATTCACCAAAAATGTAAATCGTAAATGTACCACCTATCACGGGTCAGTACAGTTTACCAAGGTGTCACCTATCACGGGTCAACACGATTTACTAAAATGTAAATCGCAAACGTACAACCTATCACGGGTCCGTACAGTTTACCAAGGTGTCACCTATCACGGGTCGACACAATTTACCAAATGAAATGCATGAGCATACACAGACTCCATTCACAACAATCGTTAAGCAAATGCAGATATTAAAAGATTCCCCATTTTTAATACCCATTTAACTTAAACGACTTTCAAACAACATTAATTAAATAAGTCATTAAGAGATTCCCCGTTCTTAATACCGATTTATCTTAATGATTTTCAAAACAAAACGTTAAGCAAACAGTCATATTAAGAGATTCCCCATTCTTAATATACTTTTGACTTAAACGATTTTCTCGCAAAACATTCAGTAAACGAGTCATTAAGAGATTCCCCATTCTTAATACTCATTTACCGAAACGATTTTCAAAACGATAGTTAAGTAACCGAGACATTAAGAGATTCCCCATCCTCAACGCCCAGTTAACTTAAACCTTTTCCTCAAAAGCACATTAAGTAAACCGAGGTATTAAAAGATTCCCCATTTTTAATACTCGTTTACTCTAATGGTTTTTCAATTCCACAGAAACAAACTCAATCATACTCTCACATTCAAACCATAATTCACAACAACCACACCAATTAACAAACATCAAGTATGGACACGCCAAATACGACGAACACAAATCAACGCAACATAACACCCAGATACATCAAATTTCATTTACTCATAATCATACACAATGACATTCAAATTCATTTACCACGAAACATTCATCATTATAAACAAAACCTAACTCTAAGGTTTTACCCATAACGCACTAGTTTCGTTTTTCCCCAAATCGATACATTTAACCCTAACAAATTCCTTCCCACACAACCACAGATAAGTCCCTAATGCAAACTAGAAGTTTGGAAGGAGCCCTTACCTCAACGTTAGCTTTAACGTGCGTTTCCGGTACCGCGAGTAATTCCGGTAAAATCTCCGCTCGCAACGCCGCTTCCAAATTAGTTCACTAGCACCGTAGCGTGGTGGTGAGCAACTTTCCCTTCTATCTCTTCGAGAAATGAGGTTTGGATCTAGAAGAAACGGAGGGGTTTGTGTTTGGATCTCAAAAACTGTTTTTCTTCGTTTTCGAATCAAAGAGGAAGAGTGGAGTTGCGAAAACCTTGATCTAACTCTCCCCCAACCTTGGGTTACTAGTTTTGAAGAAAAGAAAGCGACGAAAATGAAAATGGGAGAAAGGAGGGAATTTGGTTCACGGCCGATCAGAGGAAGAAGATGGAAAATTCCAATTTTCCTTCCTTTCTTTTTCTTTCCTTTGTTTTTCCTTTCTTCCCTTTTCCTTCTTTCCTTTATATACTCTTCTCTTTTCCTTTTCCTTCCTTCTAGTTTTCTTTTCTTTTTCCCCCCAAACAAACATATATAAATATAATAAATATAACTTAACAAATATCTCAAAATCTAGATATTTGTTAAATTACCGTTTCACCCGAAACGCATTAAATTCTCCGTAAAGGATTCATCGCAGTTAAATTCAATTTATTTATCGACGAGAAATTTTAATTGGCATCAAAATATCTTTTTGATTATAAAACTCCAAAATATTATTAACTTCGGCTTAAAAGCCTCCGAGCCAAAATCCAAAATACACCAAAAATACATAAATGGTACTTTAAAATTATGGGTCTTACAGAACATGATTAGAACCATAATTAATTTTATGTCAAGTTTATGATGTTTTTTTTAGCAAACTAAACTAGTTAATAGTGTAACTAGACATTTATTTTTTAGGCATGGCTTTGAGAAAAAAAAAATGACAATTTGAGAGAGAAAATATCTCCTTTGGCCTTGTCAAAACCATGACCTTACCCTCTCTATTTCATTAAGTCATTTTCCTTCTCTTTCTTCACAAAAACCATTCACCCTCCCTCTTTCTTCATTTATGTTTCTCCCTCTCCCTATTTCTCTCTTTTATTTTATTTTATTTTTTTATTTTTTTTTATTTTTTTTTTATTTTAGATTGTTGGTGGTAAATCGAATCTTTCACTTACTCTCTTTTTGGGTTGAAATGGATAGTGTGGAAGACTTGGAGGGGGTTAACTCTTTGAAGTTATTTAACTTAAAATCTCTTTGCCTAGTGTTAATGTAGTTAGATTTTAAATGATCTAAACTTTCTCCCTCTTTTCCCTTTTAGTCGTGATGTAGTGTCGTTGGTATGGGTGGGGTTTCAATTTTTCTACTTAAAATCTTTTGATTTGTGAAGGTGTTGGTAAGGTTGAAAAAGAGAGACAAAATATCCCCTACTTATTGGAGAAAACTATGGCCTTGTGTGGGGTATGTTTTGAATTTTGCTTTCGTTGTTAATGAAAATGGAGAGATTATTACTGTTAATATTGTTATTGTTTATGTTTATGATGTGCTTATTTTTTTATATTGAAGGAAAATATTTTAAATATTTTGTCAAAAAAAATATAGAGAAAAAAAAATTAACTTTAGAATGTTTTTGAGTAATATAATGAGTTGTTTTTAATAAAATGAGTTTCAACCAGAGTTAAAAAATTTATCAATAGAATTGTAGTTATTACAATAATGAAAATTTTAGTTATGTTTATGTAGTGTTTTTGAAGAAAAGTATGTTGGTTTTCAAAATTGTGAAATCAGATCTTTGAAATATTTATGTTGTTTGTGTGAAATTTTTGGAGAAAGGAAAGGAAAACAGAAAGTTCATGGTCATTTTCTTTTGAGAAAATAAAATAAATAAATAAGTGGTGTTTGAAATTTAGTTGTTATGATTTAGCTTAAGAACAAAATATAGAGTTTTATGATTGTGTGAATTTTGAACAAAATCAAGAGATGAGAAAAATGTTCTATTTTGAGACTTAAACTTAACAATTTGATATTTGAAATTTTCAGAACATATTTTTAAAAAAAACGTTAATCATTGAAGTGTCAAATATTTTATTTTTATAATAGTGGAGAAAATCATCGAGTTTAGGTTTAGAAAATCATTTTGGAGTATAGAGTTGTGATGATTTCTTTATATTGAGTTATAAAAATATTTTAGTATTAAAAAGTTTAAAGTTGTGATCAAATTAAATATTTAAAGTTACTTATGTTTCGTCGTTGAAAAATGAATTGTAAGTGTATATTGTAAAAAAGTAATATAATAACAATAATATTTGTTATGTGATTTTTTCAAAAAATTTAGAAAATATACTCTAAGAGGATTAAGATTGTTAAATGGATTGTGAGGTAGTTAAAGTCTAAGGGGTCTATTTTTTTACTAAATTGAATATTATTGGATTGATGGTTTTAGTACAAGTGATAGTTTAGTTGTGCTTGGTTGAGATAACGCTACTTATTAAGGAAACTACCAAGGTAAAGGATCCTTCCAAATTTTTAGCTCGCATACAAACACATTATATGTGTGACTGATGTTTGAATATGTGTTAGATAATGTTGATGTCATTATATTCATGATTGATAATATGTGTTGATTACATGTTATGACTTTTATTGATGATCATATGTCTTGAGTATGCTCTGTGAAAAAGTGTTGACAAATTATTAGAGTTTAATGAGTATTAAAATTAGAGTCTTTTAATAGATGCATTGGCATAATAATTGATGTGAAAGAGTCAGAGTATGTTCATGCATTTTATAGTTTGTGGTGGTCATGATGGGCCGTAGGGTTGTTTTAGGTGTTGTGTTATAGAGTTGTGCTAGTTTGTGAGAGACTACACATAGTAAATCGTGCTAGTCGGTGAGAGGTTGCACCTCCGTAAGTAGTTATGGTTTATGAGAGACGGTACATATAAATTAAACAAAGGCCACTATGGGTGTGGTGACTCCCACCGTAGGAGCACAACGCACAATGTTTGGACCGAGGGATGATGAGATGGGTAAAAGGGGTGATGCTGAAAAAGAACACATTGCAGAATCGTTTAGGCTGGTCGAAGACTAGGGCTTCATTGATAGACCACCAGTACCTTGGTTGGTGTCATCTTGAGCCGAGTCAGGGCTTCTTTTTCGATGAGTGATCCTCTACCGACTGTCTTTGAGGTAGATAGTTGTTTTAAGATTCCAACGCTACTGAAACGACCTATCTCATGGGCGGACCTGACCTCTGAGGAGATTGATCCCTCTTTGGCTGATGAGGAGGAGGAGGAGGTTACTTTGAGGAGATATATTGTGTTATAGGGGACATGTGTGGTGTGTGGAGGTCACCCTTGGTTCTATAGTTATTAGTGGTTGAATAGATTAGGGTTTTTTTGTTGTATAAGGTCTTAGTGCCTCTTTTTTTTGTGGTTGTACTTATTTGATTTTAGGATGAGTGTGTCTATGACATACCTTGACAGTTGACTTTTGTTGGTGGGTCCGTGTTTCATCATTTTGACGCGACCATGGGGCATATCATTCTTGGAGCAACACTTATGCGTAGGTGTCTGCCGAGAATACCTCAAGGGGTATAAGTGATGTTTTGATAGGTATCGTACCTTATGTGTATTTTCCGGTTTTATAGTTTGCATAAATTCTTTGACGAAAGTACTAGCTAGAGATATAAACTTAAACACATCCAAAAGGATGAGACTATTGCCTATAGATCAATGAATCACTCTTGATGGTAACCCGACCTAAAAAGCTGGAGATCTCAAGGATGAAGTTCAATGGATAATAACAAGTCGTAAAGTGATATAACTATTATCAATTAGAGAAGTATGATTCCTGACGCGATGAAATGTTAAGGTAATAGAAACTCTTAATGAGATATATACTTAGACTCACCTATGTGAATGTTGAAGGGTCGTTTCCTATGGAATTTTGAGACAGAATTCCTAAGGCGTTAACTATAACGGGATATACGTTCGGGACCATTAATGCACACCCTATGCAAAGATTGTGTGTGGATTTGATGTCAGAGATAGAGTTAAAGACTATGAGTCACTCTTATTGAATTTGAATCTTACTTATTATGCAAAGGTTTTAGTCGGAAGACATCTCTACTTATGCACAATCTTATAGAAGCGTTTGACGCTACTTCAAAAATACTTTTTATTTTTTAATTCAAAAAGAGAATAGTTGGAACATAGAGAGTATTTAATATGTGAATTTAAAAATTGTTAAAGTACCGCATTAGAAAACTTTCATATTAGCTTTCAAGTATATAAATACTATATTTTCGCATATAATAGTTTACATATGTGGGATAACTCCCATTAAGTAACAATGTCAATTTACAAGAAATGGAGGTTTGAATTGTAAATTCAACTTTTTAAAAAATCCTGTTAAAATCGTAAGAAAATAACTCAAGATTGATCTTGGTTGTGAAAACAGAAAACGGAAAACGTTCTTGGTTTTAACCAAAAAACATAGAACGTTCTTGGTTAGTTACAATCAGTAATTCAGTTTATGTATTTAACTTGATAATCAATTAGACTGAAAGTAAATAGACAAGGGATGAGATACCACACAACGATATATTCTGCTTCACCCAACCTAGATTACGTCCAGTCCTCACAACCGTGAGATTTTCCACTAAGTGTTTAAAACAAAGAACCTTCCTGGTTTTACAGCACCTAGTTGAGATAAACCTTGATCTGCTACAAAGTTAAAACCTTTCCACCCAGAAAAGGGTTCAATCAAGTCACCTATCAACTTTGATAGGATTTCTTAAAATCTACTCAAACTATATTAAACTCTTATAGTTTGAGTTTTACAATAATGATAAGATTGTTTTGTTAGAATCTGAGAAGGCTCAACACTTGTTTGATTTCCGATTCTTTGAAAGAGAAATACAAGAGAATGATTCTAGGAATTGAATGGGAAAATCATAATTGATTCAAAGTATGTGAGCGAGAGAAAATCAAGTATGATTGAAATGAGTGATGAATTGTTTGGTACTTGAAGCTCTGATTTTTTCTTGAGCATTGGCCTTCCATTATAGGCTTTTTAGAGCATTTAATAATGATCAAAAAAGTTGTTGGTAGTGCTCTGTCAGATTTGACCAAAATCAATATATTTGAATAAAAATATTCCAGCCTTTGAACATAATTTGAACTTTGTTGACTGGGTTGGTTTATTTGTTCTTGATCAGATTTATCTTGTGTTTAATGATCCTTTATACCTCATATATATTTGTCGATGATATTGCTTGATCTGGAGATTTGATTCTGCCAAAACAGCTTGGAGAATGATGACGAACTTCTGCAGAAATATGGAGATTGATACTGAACTTCTACAGAAACGGAGATTGATAATCAATCTGGAGATTGATATTACATTGTTGTCCAGATTGATCAGAATGTTGTCCAGAATGTTCAGATCTATTTGGTCTTGCTAATATGTGATCTTCTCTCTTTGTGATTTGAATGTCTTCTTTGACTAGAATGATTCCTACTTGTTCCTTGTCAAGTACTGATAACATTAACATGAAATTCAGAGGCATAATCTTCTTTGAACTAATGGAGATTGATTGATTTTGGAGCTGTGACGATCATTCTTGAAACTAGAGATCGTTATCTGTTTTGTCCAGAATATTCTTGTTTCTTTATCTGTTCAGTTTTTATCTAATTTATTTGCTTTGCTTGATTCCTATCTTGGATTAATACACTCAAACACACATGTTAAATACCAAAATACTTAGAATCATAATTAACATTTTTAATTAAATTTTTGTTTATTTTCATCAAAATATTAAATTGAGATTTTGTCTCAACAATCTCCCCCTTTTGATGATGACAAACATGTTACTTTAGATTTTAATTTTGATTCTAATTTTAATCATAAAGAGCTTAAAAGCTCCCCTTCAGAATATGCTTCAGATTTTTGAACCAACATAAAATCTAAAATAATTCTTTCCTTTTGTCAACACAAAAATGTCGGAGAATACAAAGAAAATGTATACTACACATAGAAAAAAATGACTAGACCCCAGTTTTAAGAAAAATAATATTTTCTAAAAACTCCCCTTGAATATTTTGAAATTGATATCCTTCAACATTCCAAAACACAAGTAAGATAAGATGAATGTGAACAAGATCATGCTTACCAGTAAAAAATAGATCCATTTTTTATTTTTAAAACTAGAGAGAGTGAGCGCATATAGGGAAGCAAAAATAAGATGAATGTGATAACATGTCTAATATAATTTTAAGGATATAAAGAGGAGAATTTGTAGAAAATGATGTTCGGCGTATATTGCATTGTTCTCCTCTGGAGAATCTGAAATTGGTTCTGGTGTCTTCATGAAAGTTGTAGCTATGGATCTTAGCTTTCATTTGCACTTGGTGTGACTCCAATTGAACATCTAAAACTTCAGATATGGCTGAAATACTCTACATATGTCATGTTGATTTCTCACCAAAATTCAGCACTGCACCAAAACACAACGCAATGTAAAATTACGAAAAATTCCTACTTAATCACTGAAATAAAACACAAAACATTTTATTAACTCAAAGAACAAAAAATCAACAAAATATATCAAATAAATCCTTAATTTAACAAATGATTGAGGATAAATAAGACTAAAATAGTGGGAAAATATGCATATGATGAAGAGTCATCACAACCCCAAACTTAATCTATTGTTTGTCCCCAAGCAACAATTAATTTCAGATTTGGTCCAGTTAAATGCACACTTAAATTCAATTTCTCAAATTAAATCAAACTCAATTTTCAAAGTTCTTGCTACTGCAAAACATTCATCATGCTCTATGGTTGTTTTAAAAAAAAAAGACAACAAGATTTGTGCACCTTGGCATTCATTCATCAAATTCAACTCTCTTTTCACACAATCTCACCAAAATTTCTCTCAAGTGTTTAGAAAGGGTTATGAATTTATCACTCAAATCCTAGAACATGCATCACGCTACCATAGGCTTGAAAACAATTCTAATTAGCAATCACAATGTAGTAAACACATACATTTTTGGAGGACTTTCGGGTTGTAATGAGGCTTAGGTAAGGGTAGGACATTTTAGGATAGTAGGCTTTACCACTTGGAGTTAGGCATACATTTCCACCTAATTCTACCATTTTTTTTTCACCTTTTCATTATGGAGATTCTCATACATTGACAAAAGAACCAAGAAGATATTATTTACCAAAGTACACAAATTGATTTTTTTTTCCTTCTTTCTTCTTTCTTTTTCTTTTTCTTCTTTTTATTTTTACTTTTTATTTTATTTTTGTGAGAATCACCACCCCAAACTTAAAAAGTTGTTATCCCATGAGCAACCCCAAACTTAGAATTTTATCAAGACAAGAATTTTTTTCTACCTAACTCCAAGTAAGGTGATTTAATTAAAGTCAGGTGTTTGGCTTGTAATGTGGCTAGTAACCGAAATAAAAGGGCAAGGCTCAAAGGGGCTAGCAAAGGGTAAAATTTTCATCGGGTAGTTAGAAATGCTCAAACGACCAATAAAATTGTCTCAATGTATGCATAAATTACAAGCGATGCAAGTCAGAATTAGTGCAAGTTCTAGAGGGATAACACATGTTTGGATAAACACACAACAAATAATTTAAGTGTTTAGGCTCAAAAGCTCACAGCTAGGATAATAAGAGAGAGTATGAACAATCAAAATAAAGCCAACATGCTTCTGAAAAGTTAAAATTGTATTTTTGAAAAATTGATGGCATATTAGCCTTCTACAACCATTTAGTAATCAAGAATGCATGCATTAGGAAGACTTGTCGACTTGAGAAATAACATAATCTAAGAAATGAAATTTAACTTGCGAAATCACAAACATAAATTTTAAGATTAAGTGCAAGTCAGTACAACTGTTTAATCATAGTACACATTTAGTGAAAGAAAAAAAAACATGAAGAAAAGAAAGTCAACATACACTGACATTAAACAAAGAAAACAAGAAAACGGAAAGAAACATGACAAACAACATAATGAAAAAAAAAAGGAAAGAAAACTTCTCTCAGTTTAGTAGTTCAAAGATTCTCGTTTAGATCATCCGCTCCTGTTCCGCTATGGTTGCCAATATACTTTGATGATAATGGAGGAGGTTTGGAGAGTGAGAAGATGGGGGTTTTAAAACTTGGCCGTGAAAAGCACTTCAGGCGCGCTTGGGCGCGCTTCAGGCCCGCGTTGACAGTGATAATACCTGGAAAAAGCGCTTTAGGTGCGCTTGGGCGCGCTTCAGGCGCGCGTTGACAGTAGCAACACCTGGAAAAAGCGCTTCAGGCGCGCTTGGGCGCACTTGGGTGCGCTTTTTGTCATTTGGAGCTGTACAATCGCTTCTCAACGCATCTTTTTGATTCCTTGCTCATACCAAACATCAAAACTAAGAGAACTAGCAATTAGCGACTAAAATTGGAACTAAATGGAGTAAAATAAATCTGAAATGCAATAAATAAATACGGTGCAAAGGATATAAAATTGGGTTGCCTCCCAATAAGCGCTCGTTTAGTGTCTTGAGCTTGACGTCTCAACTACTGTCAAGGTGGCATATATGACAAGAAGAACACATCATCCTTCTTCTTCTTTTTGTTTGGTAGAAATTCCATGAACTTGAGAAATAAAATATGTTGCTTCCATGTCCTTCTCAATTGGACATTGATGAACAAGGTATAGATTAAATCTTGAACTTTATCAATCTCTTCTTTTTTATTTTCCTCGTTCGTCTTTTCCTCTTGCTTATCTTCTTCTACCACAACAATGAAATTATTATCAATCTTCAACTTATCCTCCATAACCACTTGCTCAAATAACCTCTCACATTGACTTTCAAATCTTTCAATTGAAACCATGTTATTCTTCATAAATTCAACCAAAACGTCTGTAATGTAAAAGTCTTTGTCATTTGATTCTTTGGATAGAATTTTAGGAGGTAGAATTTGTTCCCAATAGATCTTTTTAATGTAACGCTCGTCGTTTTCTGTGACTTTCAAAAAAAAATCTTCATATTCTACTAGTTCGGCAAGGTCATCAGCACAATTTCCATTCTTATGTGCTTCTCCGCAAAAGTTACACCTAAGAGGCTTCATCAGAGGGATCTGAGGGTGATATCTTAAAAATGTATGACTCAAGATTTGTCCCTCAATCATGCGACATATACCAGATATAAGACAAGTATCACATTCTTCATATAATTGTAGTAGAATATCATCATTATAATCTTCCATGCTTTACAGTGAATAGTTATCTCAAACAAAGAAGAGACAAACCACTAGACATGACATTAGCAAGTTCAACAAATAAATAAAAAATAAAAAAAAATAAAAATTTTTAATGAAGAGCAAAAAATTCAAGTAAGTAAATAAATTAAATTCAATAGTGATATGACAATCCCCGGCATCGGCGCCAAAAGCTTGATAGCGTTTCAACAAGTGTACTGAATCGTTGCAAGTAATAATAAAACGGTAGTACCGAGTGTCGAACTCAAGGATTGTGTTTTACTATTGAATTATATTTAGTTACTAAAATTGAACAAAAGGTTCTCAAGTTGATTGAAATAATATTTAAAATTGACAACATTAGTAAAATTGATCCTTTATAAATTGAGAAAAATGTCAGGGATGAGTTTCACTTTGAATCCAACCTTGGTGTCTAATTTGATCCTAGTTATTGAATTCCTTTATTGAATTATTACCGAATTCTCTTTATTATTCTTGCCCTAATGTCTTAGTGACAGAACCTTTAATTCCAAAGTAACCCCTAATTCCATAGTAGATTTAAGATTAGAATTAAGCATTACCGTATAGAAATTCTGTTGTAAATTATTGCTTTGCAACTAATTTAATTGGTTTTATGACCTGCACCTATGTCTAGACTACAAATTCATGAATTTCTCATCTCAAGCATTCGTAAAGTCTATTTCCGTTTCAAAATACAAATCGTAGAACATTTTAATGTTGATCAAGCAATAAAAAGCATTAAGCATAGAAAATGTTCTGCTCTTCTCTAAGATGTTATGCTCTTCTGCATAATGTTCTAGTATTGCTTCTAGAATGAAAATTATTGCTTAAATTGATCACTCTCTTATATTTTTCCTTTATCGTTCTCCAGCTTTTAGGAGGAGAATGAAACAGAGGTTGTTTATCAATCTCGGTTTCCTAGGAAGCATTCTGTTGTTGTTGTCCAAAATATTCTTTTTCATCTCATTTGCTTTAATGTTTCCAAAGGTTATAGACACTCCAAATTTTTGTAATGAGATGAGGCACCATACTTTTCTATTCATGTGTTTTGAGCATGCCTTGTCCATGTATCAATGTTCTTTCTTAATTGTTGGATGGTGTTCATACATCATAAGTTAATAATGATTTTGGTACCCATATTTATTTGGGTCCTCGATGGTTAGTATATCTTCTTTTAGAAGATTTTTTAAAACTTGATCTTTTTTTAAAATAGCAAGTTGATTCTTGATGACCGTTTTTGAGACAATAGGAGCATTTAATTATTGATCTTTGAATTGAATTCAAAATCTGGCTTTTAAGGAGTTTTAATCTTGATTTTGAAGAAGTTCCAGATCGTTCTCCTTTTTTCAGACTTTCTGGAGAAAGTTTTGCTTTTGTTCCAGAACGTTCTCCGTTTTGAGAACAACCTGAACAATGTTCTCCTTTTTGCAGATTTTTCAAAACTGGTTCATCTTTATTTGTAGAACGATTTTCCCTTTTAAAAAACCTTTTGCTTTTAATCTTTTCATCTCTTTTCTTAAAGTAGCAAGCAATTTCCAAATGTCCAAGTTTCTTACAATATGAACATTTGATTTTGCATTTATCCTCTTTTCTTTCCGGAACAAAAAAGTTTTATATATTTTTGTTTTTTGAGTTTTATCAAAACCAAGACCAACTTTATCAAATACTCCCACTTGAGATCCCATGATTTTTTTGAAAGGTTTCAGTAGCTTTAACAAAATTTGACAAGTCATTACTAAGAAGTTCATTAAGTAAACCGAGATATTAAAAGATTCTCCATTTTTAATACTCGTTTAACTCTAATGGTTTTCACGCCAACATTAAGTAAACGTAGACATTAAGAGATTCCCCATTCTTAATACTCGTTTAACTTAAACGATTTTCTCAAACACACATTAAGTAAACCGAGATATTAAAAGATTCCCCATTTTTAATACTCGTTTAACTCTAATGGTTTTCAAATTCCACACAAAACAAACTCAAACCTATTATCAGATCCAATCCACAACTCACACCAAAATACATCAATTCATTTCTCCATAGAATCCAACCATACACACAACAAATTTCATCAATATTAATTGATGAAATTTGTCGAATACGAAGAACACAAATCAACGCAATCCACCATTCAAACACAACAAGTCTCATTTACTCAAAATCATACACACATGAGTTTAAATTCATTTTCCACGAAACATTCATCAATATAACCCAAACCTAACTCTAAGATTTTACCCATAAAGCCTTAGATTCATTTTCCCCCAAATCAACACTCAAATCCTAACAAAATTCTTTTCCACACAACCACAGATAAGTCCCTAAATGCAAACTAAAAGTTTGGAAGGAGCCCTTACCTTAACGTTAGCTTTAACATGTGTTTCCGGTACCGCGAGTAAATTCCGATAAAATCTCCGCTCGCAACGTCGCTTCCAAATTTAGTTCACTAGCACCGTAGTATGGTAGTGAGCAACTTTCCCTTCTATCCCTTTGCGAAACGAAGCTTAGATCTAGAAGAAACGGGGAGGTTTGTGTTTACCGGTTTTAAAATCCCTAACACCGTTTTTCTTCGTTTTCGAATCAAACAAGAAGAATGAAGTTGAGTAATCTTCTCTTTCACACTCTCCAAACCTTGGATTTCTAATCTTGAAGAAAGGAACGAAAAATAAAGCAAAACCAAGAAGAAGAAATGGGTTTCTTTCTGGATTTTCTTTCTTTCCTTTTTCCTTTCTTTGTTTTTCCTTCCTTTCTATTTCCTTTCTTCCTTTTTCCTTCTTTCCTTTTTATATCTTTTTCTTTTCTTTCTATTTCCTTCTCTTTTCCCTCCACACAAACATATAAATATATATATATATATGTATCAATTATAATTAACAAATATCTCAAAATATCTTGATATTTGTTAAATTCCCATTTCACCCGTAACACACTAAATTCTTCGTAAAGGATTCACCGCAGTTAATTTAATTTATTCATCGACGAGTAATTCTAATCGGCATCAAAATATCTCTTTGGTCATATAAACTCCAAAATATTAATAACTTTGGCTAAAAAGCCTCCGAGTTCAATACCAAAATACACTAAAATACATAAAGTATACTTTAAAATTATGGGTCTTACATTACTACCCCCCTAAAATTAGTTTCGTCCTCGAAACTATGCGTCGATAAATAACTCTGGGTGTTGTTCTCTCATCTTGCTCTCCAGTTCCCAAGTCGCATCTCCAGTAATTGGGTTCCAAATTACCTTGACCAATGAAACATCCTTGGTCCTCAACCGCTTAATCTTCCTGTCATCAATTCTCATAGGTGGTACTTCGAATGACAAGTTATCCTTCAGTTGGATTGTGTCTGGTTCGATCACATGAGACGGACAGTATCAGAGGCACATGAAACACGTCATGAATATTAGACAGTATCAGAGGCAATGCAATCTGATAAGCAACAGGCCCAATTCGTGCAGAAATCTGATATGGTCCAATGAATTTCAGAGTCAACTTCTTCGATTTCAAGGCTTTACCTACTCCAGTAGTAGGGGTGACTCTCAGAAATACATGATCACCCAGTTCGAATTCTAAAAGTCTGTGACGCTTGTCCGCGTAACTCTTCTGACGATCCTGTGAAGTCTTCATTTTCTCCTTGATCTTCCTTACTTTAGCTGTGGTCTGTTGCTGTAACACCCCGTTTTTCAAAGCGAGGGTATATTTTTTTTTCAAAAGAGATTCATAAAAACAAAGGAATAAAGAAGAAAATACTTTTGGGTAAACATTTAAGTCGTAACACAACGACAAATAAGTCAACAGAATTTACAAGCAGCGGAAAAGTTTCTCCAAATATAATTCCAAAGCATTTACACAAATACAAATGGTACATGGAACCCATTCAAATAAGATGTCAAACTGACAATATTAGTATCAATACAGTTTTCCAAATTAAAATACTCCAACCCAAAAAGAAGGACGTCTAGTCCCTATACATCAACCTAATCTGATCATTCTACCAAAAACTATACACCCGGAGTGATTTCCACGCGCCCCGTGAGATCCTCCTCACGTAGCTCCAGTCAAGCATTCCCATCCGTAGGGTACGAACCAGTAGGATCGTCCTGGCTCTCATCTGAGGGCAAAGCCCATATTTTCACAATAGTTGTAAAGGGTCACCAACCAAAATTAACAGATAACACATAACATTTAAGTTTTAAATGCACAAAATAACCTTCAACTAAGCATGCACCTTAAAAGGGTTTCCATATGCCAAACATGCATAAACAGGGTTGAAAAATGAAGTTTTTAACAAAACAACACTGTTGTATTCGAATACAGCATCTCTGTATTCGAATACAAGGTTGTTTCAGCATTCAGCAGCAAAAACAGCATGTTTGTATTCGAATACTTGCGAGGAAGCTATTGTTGTAGGTGAACTCAATCAACGGAAGCACATCATCCCAACTTCCTCTATCATCTAATACACATGCTCTCAACAGATCTTCCAGTGATTGATTCGTCCTTTCAGTCTGTCCGTTCGTTTGTGGATGGTAAGTTGAACTCAATCGTAGCTTCGTTCCGAATGCTTCGTGCAATGCTCCCCAAAAATGTGATGTGAACTTCGGATCCCGGTCGGATACAATACTCGATGGTACCCCGTGTAACCTCACAATTTCAGCAATGTAGATCTCTGTTAGCTGATCTACCTTATAGGTGGTCCTTACCGGCAAAAAGTGAGCAGATTTAGTTAGTCGATCCACTATTACCCATATAGAATCATTCTTTCTCCTTGTTTTTGGTAATCCGGTTATAAAATCCATGGAAATGCTGTCCCACTTCCATTCAGGTATATCTAAAGGTTGCAACATCCCGGCAGGTCGCTGATGTTCCACCTTCGCTTTCTGACAAGTTAGCTACATGTTTCTTCATTCCTGGCCACCAATAATGCTGTCTCAAATCCTGATACATCTTTGTTGCTCCAGGATGAATACTCAACTTGCTCTTATGAGCCTCTTCTAAGATTGTTTTCCTCATATCTGTAATTCCTGGTACACAAATCCTACCATTACATCGCAAAATATTATCTGATCCAATCTTGAACTCAGTCGTCTTCCCTTGCACTATTAGGTTCCTCTTCTCTTGTATTAAGACGTCATCTTGAGAATTTGCAATGTCTTCAAGTAGTCCACTCGAAATTTTAATCATTCCGAATTTCAAAATTCCCGGTGCAAACTCTACGTTCAAGTGTAGGTCTCTAAAAGCTTCCCTCAACTCTTGTTGTCTAGCCATAATTGTTGAAGACACCGATACACTTCTTCTGCTCAACGCATCAGCCACTACATTGGCCTTCCCAGGGTGGTACTGCAGTGTGAAATCAAAATCCTTGAGAGTCTCCATCCATCGTCTCTGGCGCATGTTCAATTCCTTCTGATCAAACAAATATTTCAAACTTTTATGGTCACTGAACACGGTGAACGTGCACCCATATAAATAGTGCCTCCAGATCTTCAATGCAAAAACAACTGCGGCAAGCTCCAAATCATGGGTAGGATAGTTTCTCTCATGAATCTTCAGTTGTCTTGAGGCATAAGCCACAACTTTCTTGTGCTGCATCAGAAAACATCCCAAACCTTGGTGAGATGCATCGCAATAAACTTCATAGGGTTCTTCTGATTGTAGTAATACCAACAATGGTGAGGTCGTCAGTTTTCTCTTTAGTAACTGAAAATTTTCCTCACACTTCTCCGTCCATGCGAACGGTTGATCTTTTCTGGTAAGTTGTGTCAATGGAGCCACAATCTTAGCAAAACCTTCAATAAACCTCCTGTAGTACCATGCCAATCCTACGAAACTTCGTATGTCAGTGACAGTTTGAGGCTGTTTCCAAGCAAGAACCGCCTCAATCTTAGCCGGATCTACAGCGATTCCTTCCTTGGTTATCACATGTCC
>NC_021165.2:42474981-42475312 GCF_000331145.2 Cicer arietinum
GGATCTACAACGATTCCTTCCTTGGTTAACACATGTCCTAAGAAATTCACTTTCTCTAGCCAAAATTCACACTTTGACAGATTGGTATACAATTGCTTCTTGCGTAAAATCTCAAGAACTTGGCGTAAATGTTCCCCACTTAGATCCTTACATGAAATCCTTTATTAGTCTCATGTCAATCCATCCATACTCATCATCTTCGAGTTAACACCAACACATAGCTTCTGTGTCCTTGGAACCATTTCCTAAATTCCATGTCGTCATGATTTGCTTCAACTCTACCTGACAATCCGTCATCTCGAAGATCTTTTCCATTTTCTTGAATCCACTA
>NC_021165.2:42476731-42479304 GCF_000331145.2 Cicer arietinum
AGGGCGTAGTCTCTCACGGACAAACACATGTGCAGTCTCTCACGGACAAACACAATTCACCAAGAAACGTAAGTCGTAAACGTACCACCTATCACGGGTCAGTACTGTTTACCGAGGTGCCACCTATCACGGGTCAGCACAACTTACTCAACGTAAATCGTAAACGTACTGTCTATCACGGGCCCGTATCGTTTACCAAGGTGCCACCTATCGCGGGTCAGCACGATTTACCAAAACTCACATAAGTAAACAAGACATTAAGAGATTCCCCATTCTTAATTCTTATTTAACTTAAACTAGGGCGTAGTCTCTCATGGACAAACCCATGTGCAGTCTCTCACGGACAAACACAATTCACCAAGGAACGTAAGTCGTAAACGTACCACCTATCACGGGTCAGTACTGTTTACCGAGGTGCCACCTATCACGGGTCAGCACAACTTACCAAACGTAAATCGTAAACGTACTGCCTATCACGGGCCCGTATCGTTTACCAAGGTGCCACCTATCGCGGGTCAGCACGATTTACCAAAACTCACATAAGTAAACAAGACATTAAGAGATTCCCCATTCTTAACGTCCAGTTAACTTAAACGGTTTTCAAAACAAACGCACATTAACTAAACAAGACATTAAGAGATTCCCCATTATTAATACTCATTTAACTTAATGGTTTTCAAATTCCACACAAGACAAACTCAAACAAATTCTCACATTCAATCCATAATTCACACCAAAAGACATCAATCAACAAACATCAAGTATGCACACGCCAAATACGATGAACACACATCAACATAATAAATTTCATTTATTCAAAATCTTACATACATGAGGTAAATTCATTTTTCCCAAAACAATACTCCAATCCTAACAAAATTCGTTTCCACACAACCACAGATAAGGCCCTAGATGCAAACTAAAAGTTTGGAAGGAGCCCTTACCTTAACGTTAGCTCTAACGTACGATTACAGCACCGTGAGTAAATTCGGTAAAATCTTCGCTCGCAACGTCGCCTCCAAATTGGTCCCCTAGCACCGTGGCGTGGTAGTGAGCAACTTTCCCTTCTAACTCTTCGCGAAATGAAGCTTGGATCTAGAAGAAACGGAGGGGTTTGTGTTTGAATCTCAAATACCGTTTTTCTTCGTTTTCGAATCAAAGAGGAAGAGTGGAGTTGCGAAACCTTTGTTCTAACACTCACCCAACCTTGGGTTACTAGTCTTGAAGAAAGAAAGCAACGAAAGACGAAAATGGAAGAGAAGGGAAAATGGGGGGTCACGCGTAGGGAGGAAGAAGATGGAAATTCTGAATTTTCTTTCCTTCCTTTTTCCTTTCTTTGTTTTTCCTTCCTTTCTATTTCCTTCTTTCCTTTATATAACCTTTTCTTTTCCTTTTCCTTCCTTCTAATTTCCTTTCTTTCTATTCTCTCCAAGCAAACATATATATATACCGCTCGCAACGCCGCTTCCAAAATTGGTCCACTAGCGCCGTAGCACGGAGGTGAGCAACCTTCCCTTCTATCACTTCTTGAAACAACGTTTAGATCTAGGTGAAATGGGGAGATTTGTGTTTGAATCTCAAATACCGTTTTTCTTCGTTTTCGAATCAAAGAGGAAGAGTGGAGTTGAGAAATCCTTGTTCTAACACTCACCCAACTTTGGTGCGCGTGATGACAGAGGAAGAAGACGATGGAAATGTTTTTTTTTTCAGTTTTCTTTCCTTTCTCCTTTCCTCTATTCTCTTTCCTTTCTATTTCCTTTCCTTTCTTTTCTATTTCCTTTTCTTTTCCCCTCAAAAAAACATATATACACATATATATATTACTTACTTTTAACAAATATCTAGATATTTATTAAAATTACCATTTCACCTATAAGGCATAAAATTCTACGTAAAAGATTCATCGCAGTTAATTTATTTATTTATCGACGAGTAATTCTAAACGGTATCCAAATAACCTTTTGATCAAATAAACTCCAAAATATTATTAACTTTGGCTAAAAAGCCTCCGAGCCAAAATCCAAAATACACAAAAATACATAAAGTACACTTTAAAATTACGGGTCTTACAGTTGCACCATCTCCGGTCCGACAATCATATTTTCACCGTCCTTATACCAACACAAGGGCGTTTGACACTTGCGCCCATATAAAGCCTCATATGGTCCCATTCCAATACTTGCGTGGAAACTATTGTTGTAGGTGAACTCAATCAACGGAAGTACATCATCCCAACTTCCCCTATCATCTAACACACATGCTCTCAACAGATCTTCCAGGGACTGATTCGTCCTTTCAGTCTGTCCGTCAGTTTGTGGATGGTAAGCTGAACTTAATCGTAGTTTCGTTCCCAATGCTTCGTGCAATGCTCCCCAAAAATGTGATGTGAACTTCAAATCACGGTCTGATACAATACTCGACGGTACCCCGTGTAACCTCACAATTTCAGCAATGTAGATCCCTGTTAGCTGATCTACCTTATAGGTGGTCTTTACTGGCAAAAAGTGAGCGGATTTAGTCAGTCGATCCACTATCACCCATATAGAATCATTCTTTCTCCTTATTTTAGGCAA
>NC_021165.2:42480478-42524938 GCF_000331145.2 Cicer arietinum
CAAATCCTTTTGATCAAACAAATATTTCAAACTTTTATGGTCACTAAACACTGTGAACGTGCACCCATATAAATAGTGCCTCCAAATCTTCAATGCAAAAACAACAGCAGCAAGCTCCAAATCATGAGTAGGATAGTTTCTCTGATGAATCTTCAATTGCCTTGAGGCATAAGCTACATCTTTCTTGCGTTGCATCAGAACACATCCCATACCTTGGTGAGACACATCACAGTAAACTCCATATGGTTCTTCTGATTGCGGTAATACCAATGCTAGTGAGGTTGTCAACTTTCTCTTTAGGAACTGAAAATTTTCCTCACACTTCTCTGTCTATGCGAACGGTTGATCCTTTCTAGTGAGTGGTGTCAATGGAGCCACAATCTTAGCACAACCTTCAATAAACCTCCTGTCGTACCCTGACAGTCCTACGAAACTTAAAGTAAGAGTAATAACTGCACCAGGTTTGCACTCAACTCAACCTACATGATAGAACTTGCTTTGTCATGTTTCTGTGAAGAAAGTGTCGTCTATCCCTTTTCTTTGACAGTTATTAAACTTCATCCAGTCTTATCCTGAAATCTACCAGGCGAACATCTAATGCTCTTCTTAAAAAGCTCTCCACTTAGATCCTTACATGAAATCCTTTATTAGTCTCATGTCAATCCATCCATACTCATCATCTTCGAGTTAACACCAACACATAGCTTCTGTGTCCTTGGAACCATTTCCTAAATTCCATGTCGTCATGATTTGCTTCAACTCTGCCTGACAATCCGTCATCTCGAAGATCTTTTCCATTTTCTTGAATCCACTAATCAGCTCTTTTCCCGAGTTCTCATCACCTTTGAACTTTGGAGGATGGTAACAACGAAAATCTTTAATCCTCTTGACTCAATAGCACATAACTCTATTTCCCTCTTCTCCAGATCTCGTAGAGTCTTTGCAGTTGTTTGTACAACAGCAGAAACATCCAGTTATTTGTAGCTTCAACCATTTGATCATCCCCACTGACGTTCATTCTTGCAACGTCGTTCCTTCTTGGAGGTAGTGTTTCCCCAAAATCAACACCAAGAAGAGTGTTAACGCTACAATGAATAATTCTAAAACTAACTTTTGAATATATCAACACATAATAACTATCCCTGATCTGACAACTCAGACCAATTACCCCGACGCATGATCAGATAACGACTCCCAACTTACAGTTGGCCTACAATCTATAACCAAGGCTCCACAGCCCCCAAAGAAAACCAAACCAAAGCTCTGATACCACAATGTAACACCCCGATTTTCAAAGCGAGGGTATATTTTTTTTTTCAAAACAAAGTCATGAAACAAAGAATAATTAAGGAAAATACCTTCGGATAAATATTTAAGTCGTAACACAACAACAACTAAGTCAACATAATTTACAAGCAGCGGAAAAGTTTTGAAATACGAATCCAAAGTATTTACACTTCAAAAAGTAGTACATAGACCCCATCATAATAAAACGTCAAACAGATAATACTAGTATAGGTACAGTTTTCCAAAATAAAATAACTGCAACCGAAAAAGAAAGACGTCTAGTCCCTATACATCAACCTAATCTGATCATCCTACCAAAAAACTATACACCCTGAGTGATCTCCACGCGCCCCGTGAGATCCTCCTACATAGCTCCAGTCAAGCATTCCCATCCGTAGGGTACGAACCGACAGGATCGTCCTGGCTCTCATGTGAGGGCAAAGCCCAGATTTCCAAAATAGTTGTAAAGGGTCATCAACCGAAATTAACAGATAACACATAACATTTAAGTTTTAAATGCACAAAATAACCTTTCAACTAAGCATGCACCTTAAAAGGATTTCTCATATGCTAAAAGTTCATGTAATGCTTGCCAATTAAAAATGAAATCAAAATGAAGTTCTCAAACCATCAAGTAATACATAACTGACCAAAGCATTGATAAATCAATTGAGCAATCGATTATCTAACTCAAAATAAGGATTTCTACTGAGCCAATTGATTGCCAAATCGATTTGGTCAGTTTTTGCTGAGTTCCTGTGTTGCCAAATCGATTTTGTCAGTTTTGCTGAGTTCCTGTGTTACCAAATCGATTGCCAAATCGATTTTGTCAGTTTTGCTGAGTTCCTGTGTTACCAAATCGATTGCCAAATCGATTTTGTCAGTTTTGCTGAGTTCCTGTGTTACCAAATCGATTGCCAAATCGATTTTGTCAGTTTTGCTGAGTTCCTGTGTTACCAAATCGATTGCCAAATCGATTTTGTCAGTTTTGCTGAGTTCCTGTGTTACCAAATCGATTGCCAAATCGATTTTGTCAGTTTTGCTGAGTTCCTGTGTTACCAAATCGATTGCCAAATCGATTTTGTCAGTTTTGTTGAGTTCCTGTGTTAAGGCCAATCGATTTCCAAATCGATTTCTTAAAAGATTTTGAAAGACATATTTATACAATCGATTAGGTTAAAATAGTGAAGTTCCTGCAACTCATCCAATCGATTGGGAAATCGATTTCCCTGCTTATTCTTCCAAAAATACTTAAACTAATTCAATCACACTCACACATAACTCCAAAACTTAACACTTAGCAATTCCCACACAATCACCACGACGAATTGGTTTTCGAAATAGTTTTACAATCCATCGCACTCACACACGATAATCAATACATAACACTTAGCAATTCCAACACAATTACCACGACAATTCCTATTCAAACCACTCAATCATAAACTTGATTCAAACACGACTCGTGTGCCAAGCACCCTAATGCAATGCGTATATGCCAAAATGCATGGACTCGGAATTCCAAATCAAAACCCTCCTCGAAGGGCCGTAAATCATAATTGTACCGCCTATCGCAGGCCAAAGTACCAATTACCGAGGTGCCACCTATCACGGGTCAGCACGATTTACTAAAAGAAAAAACGTAAATCGTAAATGTACCGCTTATCACAGGCCAAAGTAATGTTTACCGAGGTGCCACCTATCACGGGTCAGCACAACTTACCAAAACGTAAATCGTAAACGTACCACCTATCACGGGTCAGTACTGTTTACCGAGGTGCCACCTATCACGGGTCAGCACGATTTACTAAAAGAAAAAACGTAAATCGTAAATGTACCGCTTATCACAGGCCAAAGTAATGTTTACCGAGGTGCCACCTATCACGGGTCAGCACGATTTACTAAAAGAAAAAACGTAAATCGTAAATGTACCGCTTATCACAGGCCAAAGTAATGTTTACCGAGGTGCCACCTATCACGGGTCAGCACGATTTACTAAAAGAAAAAACGTAAATCGTAAATGTACCGCTTATCACAGGCCAAAGTAATGTTTACCGAGGTGCCACCTATCACGGGTCAGCAAGATTTACCAAAATGAAATGCATGAGCATACACTGACTCCATCCACAACAATCGTTAAGCAAATGCAGATATTAAAAGATTCCCCATTTTTAATACTCGTTTAACTCTAATGGTTTTCAAATTCCACACAAAACAAACTCAAACCTATTATCAGATCCAATCCATAACTCACACCAAAATACATCAATTCATTTCTCAACAGAATCCAACTATACACACAACAAATTTCATCAATATTAATTGAGAACACGTCGAATACGAAGAACACAAATCAACACAATCCACCACTCAAACACAACAAGTCTCATTTACTCAAAATCATACACACATGAGTTTAAATTCATTTTCCACGAAACATTCATCAATATAACCCAAACCTAACTCTAAGATTTTACCCATAAAGCCTTAGATTCATTTTCCCCCAAATCAACACTCAAATCCTAACAAAATTCTTTTCCACACAACCACAGATAAGTCCCTAAATGCAAACTAAAAGTTTGGAAGGAGCCCTTACCTTAACGTTAGCTTTAACATGTGTTTCCGGTACTGCGAGTAAATTTCGATAAAATCTCCGCTCGCAACGTCGCTTCCAAATTTAGTTCACTAGCACCGTAGCATGGTAGTGAGCAACTTTCCCTTCTATCCCTTTGCGAAACGAAGCTTAGATCTAGAAGAAACGAGAAGGTTTGTGTTTGACGGTTTTAAAATCCCTAACACCGTTTTTCTTCGTTTTCGAATCAAACAAGAAGAATGAAGTTGAGTAATCTTCTCTTTCACACTCTCCAAACCTTGGATTTCTAATCTTGAAGAAAGGAACGAAAAAGAAAGCAAAACCAAGAAGAAGAAGAAATGGGTTTCGCGTAGAGGCAGCAGAGGAAAAAGATGGAAATTCTGGATTTTCTTTCTTTCCTTTTTCCTTTCTTTGTTTTTCCTTCCTTTCTATTTCCTTTCTTCCTTTTTCCTTCTTTCCTTTTTATATTTTTTCTTTTCTTTCTATTTCCTTCTCTTTTCCCTCCACACAAACATATAAATATATATATATATATATATATATATATATGTTAATTATAACTTAACAAATATCTCAAAATATCTAGATATTTGTTAAATTACCATTTCACCCGTAACGCATTAAATTCTCCGTAAAGGATTCACCGCAGTTAATTTAATTTATTTATCGACGAGTAATTCTAAACGGCATCAAAATATCATTTAGATCATATAAACTCCAAAATATTATTAACTTTGGCTAAAAAGCCTCCGAGCCAAAATTTAAAATACACAAAAATACATAAAGTGTACTTTAAAATTATGGGTCTTACAGATTGATTTTAGTGTTGTGACGATCATTCTTGAAACTGAAGATCATTCTCCGTTTTGTCCAGAATATTCTTGTTTCTTTATCTGTTTAGTTTTTATCTGATTTCTTTGCTTTGCTTGATTCCTATATTTGATTAATACACTCAAACACACATGTTAAATACCGTAACACTTAGAATCATAATTAACATTATGAATTAACTTTTTGTTTGTTTTCATCAAAACATTAAATTGAGATTTTTGTCTCAACAATCACTTTATAAAGAGTGTCAAGCTCTTGTGAAAAACACACTAAAATTAGATGCAATTCTCAACTTTCTCTCATCTCCCATTTCTTTATATGCCTTCGATATTTTTAGAGTGGTTCTAATACTATCATTATTGCGGTTTTACAGCGGTTTTTGTGTCGTAGATCTTTCGATTTATGAGTGGTGTTAAGTACCATACTTTTTAAGTGGTTATTATAGTCATATTGAGGGTATAATTCTAGAACCGTTTTCAACAGGAAATTGAACTTCGATACAGTTTGTAACTGAACTGTTTTATCTTAGAGATGTCGTGGTTGATAGTCTGATTATAAACTTTTTTGCAATACCGCAAAATGTCTTAAAGAGAACGACTTAGTTCACGACTCAATTCAATAATATCTTTGGTACTAAAAAGTTATTTTAAACGACTTTTTAAAACTCAATAAAGAACATAGAACAAGCCCAAAATATTTGCTTGTATAAAAGTAGACATAATCAACTTAATCATAACTAACATAATTATGATAATTACGCCTTTATTTGAGTGTTCCTCAAATAACTAACATAATCAACTTTCACTTAATCTTAACTAACTTCTAACTAGCTCGAAATAATTTTGACATCTATATAATCATATATATCGTATTAATTTTTTAATGAAGTTATCTAATGAAGACCATCTCAGATGGATCTTGTCACCGACTTCTTCCTTTGTCCGCCTCCTTACACGTTGTGCTTGGAAAATTGCTTGCTGGTGTTGCAATTGTTCATATATGGTGTGTTCTTGTAGTGGCAAATCTGACTTTGTGTCTGAATTGAGATTTTGTTCAAATATGATTCCAAAAGAGTAAATGGTTTAGTGGCAAGAGAGTATACATATCAACTTGATATGTGATGGGCATAAGTTAGTTAAGTGTTGTACGATGAAAGACTAATTTTTACCACTAGATAATACAATTCTAGTAAATCTAATGGTTGACTCGCCACACTAAATCTATTTCCTCTCATTCCCCTTCCCCACTCTCTCTACTGTTCTTTTCACCCGAGTTTGTGAGAAAACGGAAATTAATTTGTGACAAGTGATACCTCACCGCCCACTACCTCACACATGTTCATTAATTCTCTTCCCACTTCATCGGGGAACTGATGGGAAATTCAACAACAAATAACAATAACAACTCTAATAGAGCAATATGCAGCGCATAATCAATTTTCCAAACTTGCAAGAATCTGTGAGGAGCAACAACAAATAATCTCAGCAACTAAAATCACTACCACAAAGGACACAATAATTTTTAACGTGGAAAAACCTTCTCAATGTGAGAAGTAAACAACCACGGGACCAAGCCAGTAATAGAGCTCCACTATGATCAAAATATGGATACAAGAGAGTTTCAAATATGGCACAAATTCGTGCTCAATAACCAGCCAAAAAACAGCAAGGTAACCAGCACAACAATCAGCCAAAACAATGAGAAAACAAGCATAAAATTGAGAACAAAGTTCAGCAGAAAAACCAGGACAAACTGCTACTGTCCGAGGTCAATTTCCCCCACCTCAGACCTCTGCTCGATGATCCAACCGGTCAGATTGAAGTACCATGAGTCACGAACCTGTTGTCCAAATTGCAGCCCGATCCGACGGTGAACAAAGGAGAAATGGCGAATCTAGTGCAGCTGCTCTGTTTTATGCGTAAAATGGGTTTTGCTCTTCCTCTCTCACTTTTCTCTTTGCCTCACTCTCAATTCAGCTCTCTGTCTCTTCCTAATCTGACCTCTCTCCACTTGGTTAAGTGAGACACATGGGCTTGCACATATTGGGCCTTTCTCCACATAGGAAGGGAGCCCAAAACCCAACATATCTCCCCCTCACAATTATGTGGAGGTGACCGCCAAACCGGCGATCTCACAACAAGTTTCAAACTTGCTTCTCGGTAATGCCTTTGTCATCATATCAGCACCATTATCATATGTGTGAACCTTGGCCAATTCCAACAACCCAGCATCCAAAGCATCACGTATCCAATGATACCTAACATCAATGTGCTTGGACCTAGAATGAAAGGTTGAATTCTTACCAAGATGAATTGCACCTTGACTATCACAAAATAGCAAGTACTTATCTTGAACAAAACCAAGCTCCTGCAAGAATTTCTTCAACCATAAAAATTCCTTGCATGCTTCTGTAATGGCAATGAACTCTGCCTCAGTAGTGGACAATGCAACACATCTCTGCAATCTGGATTGCCATGCCACAACTCCCCCTGCAAACTTAATCAAGTAGCTTGAAGTAGACTTTCTGGAATCAATGTCTCCAGCGATATCAGAATCAGTATATCCCACAAGAGTAGGCTTATCACCTCCAAAACAAAGCCTCAAACTGGTAGTACCACGAAGATACCTCAAAATCCATTTCACCAGCATTCCATGCTCTCTACCTGGATTAGACAGAAATCTACTAATTGTACCAACAACATGTGCAATATCAGGCCTTGTACACACCATTGCATACATTAAACTACCCACAACAGATGATGCATAAGGAACTTGTTGCATATCTGATTTTTCAGCTTCATTGGGAGGACTCTGACTAGTGATCTGGAACCTCTGTAACACTTTTTCAACATAGTGTCCTTGTGACAGCCAACGTTTCTTCTTGTTCCTGTCACGCATGATTCTTATACCAAGAATCTGCTTAGCAGCTCCCATGTCTTTCATGGCAAATGACTCGCCCAATTGCTTCTTCAACCTGTCAATCATGGAAATATTTTTCCCAACAATAAGCATGTCATCAACATACAATAACAGGATAATGAAATCATCATCAGCAAACTTTTTAACAAAGACACAGTGATCAGAAGTAGTCTTCTTGTAGCCTTGCTCACACATAACTGACTCAAACTTCTTGTACCACTGACGCGGGGCCTGCTTCAAACCATATAGACTCTTTCTGAGCCTACACACATAGTCTTCTTTGCCTTTAACAAGAAAACCATCAGGTTGCTTCATGTAAATCTCTTCCTCCAAATCACCATGAAGGAAAGCAGTTTTTACATCCATTTGCTCTACCTCCAAATCAAGAGTAGCAGCCAAACTCAACACAGTTCTAATGGATGACATCTTCACCACAGGAGAAAAAATCTCATTGAAATCAACATCCTTTCTCTGTCTGAAACCTTTCACAACCAATCTGGTTTTATATCTTGGAGATGTAGAATTGCTTTCTTGCTTCACTCTGAAGATCCACCTGTTTTCCAAGGCCTTCTTTCCCTTAGGTAGTTTCACCAAATCAAAAGTGTGATTATCATGCAAAGACTTCATTTCATCTAGCATAACATCCAACCACTTCTTCTTTTCATCACTCTCCATGGCTTCATCATAACATTCAGGTTCGCCTCCACCAGTCAAGGTAACATAGTCATCAGAAGGATACCTGGTGGATGGTTTCCTCTGCCTAGTAGACCTCCAAACTTGAGCTTGAGGTGGTTCAGGAGCATCACCAAGATCCTCATCTTGTGACATCTCATGTTCTTCTTCAGCATCATCATTAGGAACATCAAAATCATCTCCAAGCTGCTGATCACCAACATCACCATGTTGCTCATCATTCTGAACATTATTTTCAGCAGTATCCAGATCATGTGTAGGCATCCGAACTGGATCAACATCAGACAAACCATTATCAATCTCAGGTGTAGTCTTCTCCATCTTATCAATGTCTTCAATGGTTTGGTCTTCCATGAACTTCACATCACGGCTTCTAACAGCTTTCTTCTCAACTGGATCAAACAGCTTGTAGCCAAATTCATCCTGACCATAACCGATAAAGATGCACTGTCTTGTCTTCCCATCCAACTTGGATCTCTCATCCTTTGGAACATGCACATATGCTTTGCAACCGAAGACACGCAAATGATCATACCTGACATTCTTGCCAAACCAAATCTTGTCTGGCACCTCAGCATTCAAAGCAGCTGCAGGACTCAGATTAATCCTAACTCTTCAATCAATGTCCTGTTCATTCTCTCTGCTAAACCATTCAGCTGAGGAGTTTTAGGAGGAGTCTTTTCATGTCTGATACCGTGCTGCTTGCAATAAACATCAAATAGTCCACAATACTCACCACCATTGTCAGTACAAATGCATTTCGACTTCTTGTATGACTGTCTCTCCACCATATCATGGAACTCTTTTAATTTCTCCCGAACTTGGTCTTTTGTCTTCAAAGCATAGACCCAAAGCTTCCTGGAACAATCATCAATAAGAGTAACAAAGTAAAGTGCACCACTAAATGACTTTACCTTCAACGGGCCACAAACATCATAATGCACCAATTCAAGCAACTTTGACTTCCTTGAGGGAGGATGTTTCTTGAAGGATACTCTAGTCTGCTTACCAGCCATGCAATGAGAACATTTCTCCAACTCTGCACTCTTTAATCCCGGAAGTACATCCTTTTTAGCTAAACAATTCAGCCCCTTTTCACTGATATGACTAAGCCTGCGGTGCCACAAAGAAGCCTCCATATCCATGGCATTCACACTGTCTTTAGCAACCAATGCTTTAGTCCAATACAATTTATTAATTTTCTCCCCTCTGGCCACAACTAAGTTACCTCTGGTGAGTTTCCATTTTCCTGAACCAAAGTGATTATCGTAACCACCATCATCAAGCATCTGCAAAGAGATCAAATTAAAGCGAACATCTGGAGCATGTTTGACTCCTCTAAGCAACAACTGCACTCCCATGTTGGTCTGCAAACAAACATCACCAATACCAACTACCTTGGACACACCATCATTACCCATCTTCAACACTCCAAAGTCACCAGAAGTGTAAGATGTGAAGAACTCCTTCCTTGGTGTAACATGCAGTGTAGCACCACTATCAATAATCCACATGCTCTCATCTGATACAAGATTGACTGAGTCATAGTCACGAAGAATAATTAGATCATCACAAGTAGCAGTAGTAACACGGTCATCATCATCATGATTCTTATCTCTCTGCTTACTGTTATTGTTTTTGCTCTCCCTTTTCCATATGAAGCAGTTCCTCTGTATGTGCCCCATTTTGTGACAATAATTGCACTCCACATTCTTGTATCTGGACTTCGACTTACTTCTGTTGTTCTCTCTACTCGCACTTCTGTTATTCTGTCTATTCCCTTTCGGTTCCTTTCTTTGACTTCGGCCCCTGTTCTCAGTGACAAGTACCTCTGAATGAGATGAAGTACCTTGTGCCTTCCTTCTCATCTCCTCATTAAGAACACTTCCCTTTACACTTTGCAAAGAGACAACACCATCAGAAGCTGAGTTTGTAATTGAAACCCGAAAAGTTTCCCAAGAATCTGGTAGAGTATTCAGTAGCCATAGTCCCAACACTTCATCATCAAATTTGATACCCATACCTGACAATTGATCTAGGAGCCCTTGAAAATCATTTAAATGATCTGAAATAGAAGTCCCCTCCTTGTACCTCAAATTCATCAAGGAGTTCAACAAATACAACTTATTATTCCCTGATTTAGAAGCATACAAAGATTCAATCTTCTTCCACAAGGATCTTGCATGTTCCTCATTAGCAATGTGATTATAAACATTGTCTTCTACATATTGCCGAATAAAACCACAGACCTGCTGATGTTCAAAGCTCCAATCCTCATCAGTCTTGGATTCTGGCTTCTCAGTAGCAAACACAGGAAGATGCAAATTCTTCACAAATAACATACCTGACAATTGATCTAGGATCCCTTGAAAATCATTTAAGTGATCTGAAATAGAAGTCCCCTCCTTGTACCGCAAATTCATCAAGGAGTTCAACAAATACAACTTATTATTCCCTGATTTAGAAGCATACAAAGATTCAATCTTCTTCCACAAGGATCTTGCATGTTCCTCATTAGCAATGTGATTATAAACATCGTCTTCTACATATTGCCAAATAAAACTGCAAACCTGCTGATGTTCAAAACTCCAATCCTCATCAGTCTTGGATTCTGGCTTCTCACTAGCAAACACAGGAAGATGCAAATTCTTCACAAATAACAGATCCTTCATTTTTCCCTTCCATAAGTGATAATTAGTGCCATTCAAACAAATCATTCTATTTGTATTTGCCTCCATCATTCAAACAAGTCAAATAGCCCCTTAACCAAAGAGCTCTGATGCCACTATGATGGGAAATTCAACAACAAATAACAATAACAACTCTAACAGAGCAATATGCAGCGGATAATCAATTTCCCAAACTTGCAAGAATCTGTGAGGAGCAACAAGAAATAATCACATCAACTAAAATCACTACCACAAAGGACACAATAATTTTTAACGTGGAAAAACCTTCTCAATATGAGAAGTAAACAACCACGGGACCAAGCCAATAATAGAGCTCCACTATGATCAAAATATGGATACAAGAGAGTTTCAAATATGGCACAAATTTGTGCTCAGTAACCAGTCAAAAAACAGCAAGGTAACCAGCACAACAATCAGCCAAAACAATGAGAAAACAAACATGAAATTGAGAACAAAGTTCAGCAGAAAAACCGGGAAAAACTGCTACTGTCCGAGCTCAATTTCTCCCACCTCAGACCTCTGATCGACGATCCAACCGGTCAGATTGAAGTTCCATGAGTCACGAACCGTCTGTCCAAAGTTCAGCCCGATCCGACGGTGAACGAAGGAGAAATCGCGAATCTAGTGCAGCTGCTCTGTTTTATGCGAAAAATGAGTTTTGCTCTTCCTCTCTCACTTTTCTCTTTGCCTCACTCTCTGAATTTAGCTCTCTCTCATCCTAATCTGACCTCTCTCCACTTGGTTAAATGAGACACATGGATTTGCACATATTGGGCATAAGTTAGTTAAGTGTTATACCATGAAAGACTAATTTTTACCACTAGATAATACAATTCTAGTAAATCTAATGGTTGACTCGCCACTCTCTCTACTGTTCTTTTCACCCGAGTTTGTGAGAAAACAAAAATTAATTTGTGACAAGTGATACCTCACCGCCCACTACCTCACACATGTTCATTCATTCTCTTCCCACTTCATCGGGGAACAACAACAACACCAATGACCTTCAATTCACCAGCACCACGACACAACGTCTTTGGTTAAAATTTTGGGCTTCAACGAAAATTTTAAACACAAGTTTTTGAATTAATTGGAGACTATAAAAATAACAAGTGCTGGTAGACATGTTAACATGATTGAGTTTGAAGGGAACAAATCAAAGGTAATTGATAGTAACAATGATAATGATGGTAAGGAGGAGGAGGCTGTAGAACTAGAAGGTTCTTAAACCAGCAGGTAGAAAATGAAGATTTAGGTTTTAGGATACAACCAAAACTGAATTGGAATACTAGGAAGAAAAAAATCTATGTTTTTGATGCATTGAAAATTCTGTTCTATGGGAGAATTCTCGTGAAGGTGAAGGGGAAATGGAAGTGAGGGGGAAGAAGGTGGAGAGGGAGTAGATCTAGTGTGGATGGTGTATTACATTTGATGGAACCTAATAAATCAAATGGTGAATATATGTCTTGCACCATGCACCACTTAAGTGACTTGTGCACCTTAGAAAAGACTTTTACAAAATAAAAAGCTAATTTTCTTTTGAATCAGACCAATTTGTTCCGGGTATGGCGGTTTTAGTTGGTTCAACCGAAATTTGACGGGTTCATTAAAACGAATGGTTTGATAAATTGGTCGAATAGGTCATAGTTTCAATTCTCTGTGCGACCTGCGGATCTGGTTTTAAAACTACGAATGTAGTTGGACACATCAACATTAAAAAAATAAATAAATAAAAAGACTATTCATATGTTTCAAAACATAAAAGATTTGGGACAAATTTTTTTTTACAAGACTCTTACCATTAAATAAGATAAATAACTAAAAATATAATTTTTTTCAAATCTGTTTGCTATATAAATGAATATTTAATTCTTCTTTAAATCATTTAGTATATAAATGAATATTTAATTCGTCTTTAAGTATAAATTTAAGATCTTGCAGTTTCTTACTGAGTCAAATTGATATTTTTATATATTAATATATTATATATAAATTTGAGTACATTTAATATTGTAAACAAAAACAATTTATGATTTTTTGAATTTTTATTGTGATTTTGTATTGGAAATTGAATAATATAATCGTCTTAGTTAAATTATATATAAAAAAGTCATATTTTTTTATTGACGTACACTTATTTTAATTATTTATAAAATATTATATCTTATATCGATATCAATTTTTAATACCATACTCGTATATCTGCATCATAAATAATAATATCTTTTAAATATGATATAAATTTAAAAAATTTAAATGATAGAGAGATTACATTATTATTTTGTAAATTTAAAAGACTTAATTAATCTATTTTTCTAATTTTAATGACTAAAATTCCTATTTCCTTTTGGACAAAAGAAAAGATTACAGTAAATGTTTGGCTTGAAAAAAATAATTTATATTTTGGCGGTTTTTTATTTATTTTAATTTTGAATATATAAGGATGAGTAAAAAAAATGCATAAGGTACACCTCAGCTCATCTATTTCAAAACTTCTGCGAGAAGTTTTGTAATTACTAATCAATATAGCCAGAGCCACAGTACTAGTGTTTAAGCTCATTGGTCGCATTCCGTTCATTATATCCCATCGGAGCTTCTTCTCTTCATCGCTGGCACCGGAAAACCTAATTCCGGATGAGAAAATCAACCAGAATATCTTCTATCGGCCTCGGCCAAGCTTCAGAACTGGTAAATTTATTTTCCCCTTTTTTATCCTCCCTCAATTACCTGTTTCGTTTTCACCTTCTCGGTTTCATTCACGCCATGGAGACCGCTTTCGCCCCAGTAGAACGATTGCCGGCAGCTCAGGTGAATAGAGGTAACAGATTCAGAAAATCGCGGCAGACTCGGTGGTTGGAGTTGGAGTAAGCGGACCTTACTGAATGGCGAGGCGGCAGGTAACCGCCTGTAGAGTGACGTCATGAGGAAATTTAAAATTTTGTGTCTCACACGGTGAAAGCGAATACATTAAAAAGAAATGACTGAATTACGCATTAAATTTTGATTTTTCGTTTTTTCTTTTCCAGGTGGTGAAGAATTTCAGCACTAGATTTTCTCTCACTCCGTTCGCGAAGCGAGTTCAGCTTCTAACGGCGGAGCAAAGATTGGCCATATCGCGAACTGGATTTGGTAACTTGCTATCGATTCCAAACCATACTCTGAACAAGGTTTTCCTTACGGAGGTGATGGAGGCTTGGAATTCCGATCGGCAAGTTTTTGAGGTTGGTTCTGGCGAAATCGCCATTAGTTTGTTGGACGTTGCTCTCATTTTGGGGATTCCGGTGGTTGGACACCGTGTGGAGTTGAAGGAAGAGGAATTGTTTTCTGATTTTGAAGGGCAATATGGGGCTTTACCTGGGAAGAGAAAGGTGGCTATGGCTACTCTTGAAGCAAGGCTTGATACCATTGGGGATGTTGTGAGTGACGATTTTGTGAGGAGCTTCTTGCTTTTCACTATTGGGACTTTCCTTTCTTCCAATGATGGGAAAGTAGATTCAAGGTACTTGTCCTTTCTTGGTAATTTGGATGGGGTTTCTTCTTTTGCTTGGGGTGCTGCTGTAGTTGAAGATTTATGTCAGTGGCTCGATAAGAGAAAAGAAAACAGTGTTCAGTATGTGGGTGGTTGTCTTATATTGCTCCAAGTAAGTTTCATATGTCATTTATATATTATCAAATTTCTTTAAATTAAGCTATATATGTTAGAATTGAAGTCATATGCTAAAATTGAAGTCTTATATATCCAACTTAAATAGATATGCACTGCACAATCATCCATGATCTCATAATTTTGTTTACGCTGGTAGTGCATATCTGTTAAACTCTATACATTACACACTTTAGAAATGCATGAAAATAAGAATCATTTAGCTGTATTCTTATATTTGTTTAATGTTTACAAGATTTGGTATGGTAATCAAGACAATGAAAAAATAATTAGGTTTGTAGTTGGATGGACCAAAACGATATTCTGTATGATGTTAATAACAGTATAAGAATGGAAAATCTTTTTCCAATGCTAGTCAATCCTTCTAAGCATAGTATGTCTTATCTGTTTATGTAAACTTTAACATAATGAAAATGTTAACCATTCAAGAGTTAAAAGTTCAACACCGTATCGTCACTTTTTATTTCTGAGAAGTCAAATTTTATTTAATTCTCTAAATGGTAATGTAGTTCTCCAATTATTTTTTTGGTATCGATTTAGTTCAGATAATATCTTAACTGAATTAAGATTGACGTGTTTGTGATCAATTGAGGTAAATAAATTATCAACAACTAAATCTATGTCAATTCAATACTTCAGTCTCTGAAGTTACTTTTTTTTCTTCAATAATTAGAATGATTATAAAAGGCTATATGTGTGAATTAGTTTTCGAAAGTAAAAAGAATAGCAGCAATGTTTGTAAAGTATGTCAATGCTTTTGTTGATCAAATGTTTTTTTTTCCACGTTACTGGGGACAGACATGGTCCTATGAGCATTTTGACATGGCACGACCACATTTGCAAAATCACGATAGGGCCTTTCCTCGTGTGTGTCGATGGGATCATAGTAAATCTCACCCAAGGCAACGGAGTACTTCAAGGTTTAAAGATCTTCATGAAGACCAGGTAACTTTAAAACTTGCTTACAAATTGTTGAATGCTGAGTTTAAAGATTCATTGACTCCCTGTATAACATGAAAAGTAGAGAAAAGATTCTTTAATGCTATATTCTGTCCTTAATAGACGATCTAATGATTTAAAGTTGCTAAATCCTTTCACTTCTGAAGCCCTTTAGGATTTAGTCTAAATCTGCAGCTTATGTATTTGGTCTTTGAAATAATGGTTTCCTAACTGGCGTTGGTATTGGCATTATATATAGCATACTAAAACTTCTGTATTTTATGTCTTATGTATATATTTTGCAGATAATTTGGAAACTCCAACCTACTTCTGAAGAGTTACAAATTAATATAATAAAAGAAGCAATGGAAAACTATTCCGCAAGCACGTTAACTAAAGTGAGTTACAATTTCTTGCTTTCTATTTATTTATGTTTTTGTTTTATCTATGTCTGGTGCATAAAACTTTAGGCTTCATTCTAAGGTCATTCTATTTATTTGTCCAATGTATTACTTATTTAGACAAGTATCTTTTTTTTGAAGTTTAAATATATCATTTTTCTACCGTTTTTTCAATGCTTCTATTGGAATGTGGCTGTTAGTTCTCATTTCACTTCTGATTTACTGAAAGTTGGACATGGACAGGTTTCGGGTGTCGAGGTAGACTCGCAGCTTAGCATCTCTTGTGGAATACATAGAGAGGACGAGGTTAATTTTGAGAATCTGGTAGTAGAAGACACTCCCACAAGGTTGAGCACATGTGATGAAGGTAAAGAGGAACAATTCCAAGCTGAAAAACTCATGGTGGAGGATTACTTCACAAATTTGAGCATGTCTGAGAAAGGTGGTAGAGAGGATGTATTGAAAACTAAAGAACTCATAGTGGTTGAAACTCCCCCTAAGTTGAGATCTGATGATGTGAGATTTTATTTGCTTTATATTTATGTCTTGTCCGTCTATAGTATGTATGTGCACAATGGATCATCACATAAAAAAATTACTTTTTTTGATTAACAGGATGATTTAAGGAAGAAAAATATCATGTTAGAAGAGGAAAATACTGAATTGAAGATGAAAATAAGCCAACTAATGGAAGAATTTGAAGTTCTCCATAGACAGAATATAGAAAATATCCAAGTCAAAAAGCAGAATGATGAGTTGAAGCAAGAGCTGAACATCTTGAGAGAAGAAAATAGAAGTTTAAGTAGCTTTGCGGCCCAAATTGAACTACATATTAAGGATTACCAAACTAGTACAAATGAGTAAACATGCTATCCTTGAATTTAGGTAGGTAACTGTATATAATATTATTTGTGTTAGTAGGTCCTTTTTAAGTGAAACCACGTAGTTCTTGTGAGGTAATGAGAATTGTTCATTTTTATTTTTGTTGTATATTATGTGATAGATAGATAGCTCATGTACTCCAAAGTCCGAATGCAAGGCTTTGGAGTTCAAAGAATAGGTAACCATTGATCCATTCTTTGACTAATGAAATTTATGAATTCATCCTTATGTTGATGGAATATATACTATAATTATCTTTTTAGTATCTTGTAGTTATGTTTTTTCATTATGGGTGTGCTTTTTTCGACCTAAAAAAAATTATTTTTATTTAAAAATATATTAGAGATTTTAATAATTTTTTTTTAATTTCTGTTTTTTATTATCATAAAAACGATTTTTGAAAGAAAAAAATGATTTTTAAATTGTTTGTATATAATTATGTAGAAGTGATTTTTAAAACTAAAAATTACTATATAAAGTATATAAAAAATTGATTTTCAAGAAAATGTAATTGTTTGAAAAAACGCTTTATATTATTCTTTTAGATACACCTTTTAAATATATAAAGCACTTATCTGATAAGTTTTTAAATTAATACACTTTTATAATATTTTATTTTATTTAAAACTCTTCATTATATCTTAGGCTAAATTACATTTGTGGTCCTTTAACTTAATTTCAGGTAACGTCTTAGTCCTTTATCTTTTTTTTTTCTTCCGATTTAGTCCTTTATTCCTAACAATATCAAATAAAATATAAAAATATGAGTTTATTTGAAGATTTGCGTTACGAAGTTGATGAAATTTGTATTATATTGAAGAATATAATTAATTTTATGAGTTTTGATTGAATTTTTTTTTTGAATTTTTGTATTAAAAAGGATAACATTGTTGAAATTTTAAAACATAAAATATCAAATTGTCACTTAAAATTAAAATAAAGGACCAAGTCGGAAAAAAAAAAAGATAAAGGACTAAAACGTTTGAAATTAAGTTAAAGGACCACAGATGTAATTTAGCCTATATCTTAAATAAAATTTGTATATTAAAATATTCTATTTTTTTTTCTATCTTCAAGAAGTCGTAAGGCGGGAGGTCGCATCACGCCCAACCCGCCATTTTATTTTATTTTTTTAAATAAAATACATCTGGTAAATTAACGCCGAGTAGATGTGTCAAAATAATCCTCCTAACTTTTCTCTGATTGTTGTTGTAAAAGAGGAGAAATAGGAGACAATTGTTTAAATAATATATTAGGTTATTTGTTTTGACACATCTTTTTAACCACATTAATTTGATTTTTTTCTTTCTTCATTTAAATGTATTTTGTTTGATTTTATTTATAATATAATTTTTTTTAATTATTATTTATTATTATTTATTAAATTAACAATTAATCATTGTTATTAAAAAATAAAATAAAAAATAAAAGGGCAAAAAATAGTGAGATTCAATCTCCCATCTATGCAAGGTATAATGGAGAATTTTGAATAAAAAAAATTTAAAAGTAAAATATCTTTTTTATGTTACCAAAATTCATAACTAATACTAACAAAAAAAAAAATCAAACTTTATAAAAGATGCATAATCCTAATTTTTTTACCCAGTTAAATACCTACAACACTTTCCTATCGAAATATTTTGTAGGTCAATTCGTTGAAACATTTCTCAAACAAATCAATGAATTCAAGTCTTCCATTCTTTCATTTCATGATCTTTGAATTTTCTTGAAAAACAAACATATAAATAATAAATGATCACAAAAATATTAAAATCATAAAATACGTCTATAGTACACCGGGACATAACCATACTTAGTCGTCCCCCATTCATCATTAGCCCAAATGATTTTTCTAACATGATTTAGAACTGGAAAATGCTTTTATATTTGTATTTCCCTAATCTAGTGCTAAATAACACTAGTTTTCTTTTTGAAAAATGGAAATTAAATTAATCTTAGCTACACAGCAAATACAATACAAAGAGTAAAACATACTATTTATAATTTAAACTAGCTTAGTTTTAATATTAAACCATGGAAAACATCACCCATAGAAGATAAATAGAGAATTCAAACCATCCACAATTGTATAGAATCATATATCGTTCTTAGAAAAATCCAGAAACGAAATTTGAAAAATTGAGCAGCAAGAAGATAACCCAGATGAAAAAGGACATCTACATCCTTGTTATTCATATGATAGAGATTCTAGTGACAACAAACAACACATCAACATGCAGGGGGTGAGAAGGTTGGGCTTACCAGACTAAATTTGATTAAATTCGCGAATTTGTTTATCAAAATGGTTGGGTCCACATGAGTCAGGTTTGAAAAGGTGACGAGAAGTGATTTTGCGTGTATTGATACGATTGTTGAGGGTTCTAAAACTCCAACCCAGAATTGGCACCTTTGTTTTATATATTTTGTTTAGGATCATTCCAATTAGTCAATGTTTCTCAATGGTACTAAGTTGTGTGGCTCGGACTATGGACCATTTTGAAAAGAAAAAAAAAAACTTACATGAAACTAAAAAAATAATGAATGACAACTTTTTTATTTTAAAAAATAATTAAAATCAACAAAATTTCCATGAAAATAATCCGATCTAACACGTTTGTTTGATCCGCTAAATCGCTTTACCTGCAATGCGCTCAAACTGATGACATAATTGATCAAAAATTGAGTTAGGATATGCCTAAGTCGGTTTTTGTTGGATTGGGAAATTAAGATTCAAACCTTACCCATAACCTTGTAACACCCAAAGTCCTTAAAAAATTTAATTAATTATCTTTATAATAAAATTTAGTATTCTACCTTCATTTTTAAAAATAAATATATTTTATTAACTCATTAGAATTTGATTTATTTTTTGACACGTCCCGTGTCATTTAAAAAAATAAATAATAATAATAATAATAGTATAATAATAATTAATTAATAATAATATTTGTAAATAATAAATAATTATCCTACTCACAACCACTTTACTACGCGAAAAATTGCATTTTACAGCGCTTTTTTTAATCCATTTACAGCGTTTTTTCAAAAAAAAAAAGCGTTGTGGAGTCGAGCGCTGTAAAAGATACAACAGCGCTTTTAAAAAAGCGCTATAAAACATGTAAATATAACGCGCGCTTGTTATGCACATTTTACAGCGCTTTTTCAAAAAAGCGCTGTAAAATGCACACCCATTATATGAGTTATGAGTCTGCTTTTAGAGCGCTTTTTAACAAAAGCGATGTAAAATGCACACCCATTATATGAAATTATGGGGTCTGCATTTTACAGCGCTTTAGAAAGCGCTGTAAAATGTACACCATTATAGCGCTTTACAACAACATTTTACAGCGTTTTTTTAAAAAAGTGCTGTAAAATGTGTTTTTTTTTTAAATGCTGTAAATTAAATATTTGAAATGAAAAGCGCTTTTTAGCTTTTTATGGTATTTTTTTTAGAAAACGCTGTCTTTTATCTTTGTATCCAAAATTATTTTGATCCAAAATCAGTTCACAATCAGTGCACACAACAACAAAACATATTCAAATACCATAAGCAGTTCACACAATCACTAGAACAGAAAACAGAACTCTGTAACTTAATTAACATATATGTAACTCTGTAACTCTGTAATTTACAACCTAATTAACTACATTCAGATACATATATATAACCTAATTTACAACCTAATTAACTACATTCAGATCCATATGCATGTTCATATATTGTGTCCTATGATCATTTACATATAATAACTAACAGAATATACATAATATGCACTAGCTACCATATAATATTCAGATCCCTTGCCCAGCAGCAAGCTATTTCCCAGAAAATCAAATAATTTGCATGTCAAGCACATACTGACACCAGTCTTCCTTTAATTCCATCAGATCTTCCTCAGAATATGATGGACTGGAATTGTCAAAGTACTGCAATATAAAAATTGAACATATTATATTAAGTTAGTATCAAATATATAGATAATTTATATATGAAAATCATATAATGCAAATACCGTACCGTTTCTGGGATAATAGTTTTATTCTTCTCAACAATCTCCTTCATGAATCTCAATACGTAGTACCCACAGTCGATGTTATTTGTTTGACGAGGGCACTTTATTGAGATCCATGTAATGTTATTAGACTTCTGCTTCGACACTTTAGCACCTCTTTGAGCTCGATAAACTTTTAAGGCACTATCGAATGAATAAATGTGATTATTAGAGCATGAATATATATATATATATATATATATATATATATATATATAAATATATATATATATGTAAGAAATAAATGTATATTACTTACGTGTCGAGCATAGTCTTTATTTCGGGGTGATTGCTGTAATTGCCGTGCACGGGATCCAAATAGTATATAACTTCAGAGACCGCATTGATTGCAAATAGCACCCAATGTGCCCTACAACAACAAAAAATTGGTTAAGCAATTTTGTTTATACACAACTAATAAATTAAATTCTCATCAATTAAAAAAGATAAAATTATGTACCCTGAATTATATGGTGCGAAGAACAATTTATCATTTCTATATTTCCTAAAAACATATCTACAATGTATTTCTTTACATTGTCTGGATCGAGTTTCCACATCGACATCTTATGCGGAGACAAGAATGAGTATTTATTTGACAATTTCCTGGTGCACACGACCTTCTCATACAAAAACCTTCAATGAAAATTTTAAACTAGATTAATTACCAATACATTTAATTAATTACCAATAAATGCAATTAAAAGTATTTTTTACCTTATGTACAAGCTGATTACAGTAGCACTGAGCTCCTTATGTTCGAGAAGTTCGTATATGTGCTCCTTTTCGAGATATTCAACATACTCATCTCCAAATATATCTTTATTCATGTGTACGATGCGCGAATCGTCGCTGCTGCCCATGTTCCTTTTTATTTGGACGTCAAGACACGCCCCGTATTTACCAATGCGTGGCTGACTTTTATTAGGAGCAGCAGCAGCAGCGACCGATTTTCTCCGATCCAGTTTTTTTGTTGCTGCAAGTTTGGCAGCTTTATTATCCTCCGGCCTTTGTGATTTGGTAGCTCTATTAACCTCCAATTTTTGAGGTTTGCTGCCTTTTATTGGCTGTAGGGGTGGTTTATTTATTTGGACCTACAAAAATGAGGTAAAATGTTAGTTTATTGAATCTGAAAAAATGACAAACCTTAGGCAATAAATGTGACAAACCTTTTCGAGAGATGTAATAACTAATTTGTTTCTGGGAATCTTTTTTTCGAGGGCAACAAGGTTTGTGGGCCATGCCACGTAACTACCAATAGCGTCGCCTAATAACTGCATATCTCCATCGTTGTCCGGTATGGGCAACAGTGCAGTTGGTTCGAAAGAAACAGTAGGCGATACTTTGACATGGCCCGCGGGGATCGGAATATTGTGCAATACTTCTCCCGAAGTATTGTACAATTTTCCTTTTCCCATCTTCCGTTGAGTAGGCGAGGACAAGTATATGACACATGTAGTGACATCCTAAATCAATAGTTAAAACATAAGTACGGTTAATATATAAGTTTGTTTAATACATAAGTAATTACATAAGCAAGTAAGTAATTAATTACCTGGGGAATACTTTTCAAACCGACGTTGCAACTCGCGGTTTCACTCTCCATATGTATTTCAGGTTGGAGCTGATCCGGAAGTTGCTTGTCTTTATTCGTATTCACCAAGAGTGTCACTTGCTCTGATAGGATTCTGAGCTTCTCTAATACTTCCTCGTTGGAAGGTTTTTGGCGCTTCTCTTGAGGAAAAAAGCTTTTGGGAGTTATGCCAAATCCTTTCCGCCTAACTCGACCGGAATACTCAGGGACATTAAACACTTTACCAAGAATGTCCCTGCAAGTATCCTTGCTGCCCTCCGGATTTTTAGAACTTTGTTCAATAATCTCCTAAAATACATGTAACATTAAAAAGATAAATTCAATAACATTTTTAAAATACAATATTAAAAAATATTAAAGTGATAATATACTTACACAAAGTTATACAACTTTTTTGACATTTTCATTATCAACCACTCCGTCTTTGTTAACACGCGTTTTCTTCCATAAGATATGACGGTCCAAGGGTTGATCGGCTTGGGTGTCTTTTCTCTATTCGTTAAAATCATAAATAAAATAATACAAATTAGTTACACACTATAGTTTATAATACAAATTACTTAATTATATAAAAGTGATGTTTAATTACTTACAAGTTGTTGATCAAGGCGTGCATATCCCATACGTGATTTCTTGTATGGGTGTTTTGGATTGCTTGCCCGTTCGCGATTTGCCTTACTAATATTCTATATAAAAAAAATAGCAATTGTGTAAAAATTTAAAATACGCTACAAATATGAATAATAAAACACAAATGCTAATAAATTAATCACTTATGACAAACGCGGGGTCAGAACGTTTGAAAACAAATGTTCTCCATTCATCCTTTGATATATAATGTTGATATATTTTTGGAGGTTCAGCACTTGTGTTTCGTTCTCTATCTTTTAGATAGAAATTTGAGAGATGGGATCTAAATCCACGATGGATCTTTCCAGCAACTCTCAAAACATAAGACTTTCGTCCCTCATCAAGAACAAAAGTCGTCTGCAATGAAAAAAATTATAAGTAAAGTATTTTACAGAAAAAAATTATAAATGACAAAAGAGTAGATCAAAAAATTTACTTGAATGTCATTCCATATAATATATTTGGCATCCTTCAACGCCTTATCTCTCCAATTGTCAAATGTAATTGGGACATTTTGACGAACAACAGCCCCAATGTAGCTTACAAACATGGAGCTGTTGGGGTCAACTAGCTGACCACTCTTGTTCCAGCCAACCTAATAAACTCATATAGTAAGTACATGCCCTAAACCCTAAAAAAAGATAAAAAAACACACAGCAAACAGAGTATAAGCAAACAGAGTATACCTCAAATTTAATGCCACTGCTCCGTGCTTTAATCACCCTTTGCATGATAGTTGCACCACGTTTGACTTCTTTTTCGTAAGTCTTAGAGGTGCCAACTTCTTCATTTTGAACTTCTAAATCTTTGTTTGTATCCATTTAACTACAACAAGTTCAACATGCACTTTAGTATAACATCAACAAGCTCAACATGGATCATGCATTATTATAAACAAACTCAACATGTATCAGTATATCTTAAAAAAGCTCAACATGCATTTTAATGATTACAAAAAATTTATAACATCAATACCTGAATAATGGTTCGAAGAAAGATGAAATCTAAAGAACAGAGGGAACGCAGAAAGTTCACAGAAATATGGTTCAAAGAAAAGAGGGAACGGTATTGAAGAAATACGTAATGAGGGTTACGTATTTCAATGAAAATATATTGTGTGAAATGGGAGAGATGATCTTGGATGGAAATAAGGTTCGAAATGAAGGAGATGATCGTGGAAATAAGGTTCGTAATGGACGGGATGATAGGGTTTGCAAAAGAAGAGAAGAACGATGAAGGTTGAGATGATAGTGAAGTTTACGTAATGAAGAGGAAACTAAAGCGGTTACTGTTATATATATGTAACCCTTTTACGGCGCTTTTTTATAACCCTTTTACAACACTTGTTTAAAAAGTGCTCTAAAAGGCTTAGGCCTTTTAGAGCGCTTGTTTAAAAATGTAGAGGATATTTATTTGAAAGATGTAGAGGATATGAGGGAACCCAACGTATATAATTATTTGAAAGATGTAGAGGATATGAAGGTTTCCAACGTATATAATTATTTGAAAGATGTAGTTTACAGTGCTTGTGAAAAAAGCGCTGTAATAGGTAGTTAAATTCAATTAAAGCGCATGTATTTTACAGCGCTTGTGAAAAAAGCGCTGTATTAGGTAGTTCAAATATTTGAAAGCGCATGTGTTTACAACGCTTGTGAAAAAAGCACTGTAACTGATACGCGAAAGCGCTTCATTTTACAACGCTTTTTTGACATGCGCTGTAAAAGCCTTATAACGTTATGCGCACACGTTATATGACCTACAACAGCGCTTATTTTACAGCGCTTATCAACAAAAGCGCTGTAAAAGGCTCTGTTATTTTTAAAATATATTTACAACAGCGCTTGTGTTTAGCAAGCGCTGTAAAAGGGGCGCTGTTAAATGTCATTTTTGGCGTAGTGTATGTATCACTCCTATCTACTTCATTTTTTTTCACAGATTTTCTCCTCTTCTTCTTCTCCTCCTTCTTCTCTCCCTTTCGGCCAAGACAACCCCTCCCCCAATTTTTTTGTTTTTTTTTTTTTCTTCTTCCTTCTCCTTGCTTCTTCTCACTCCACACTACTTAAACCCTCAACCCTTAGAAGAGATTTAACATCACCAAAAGTATAATTTCTCATACTCCTACTAATCCTCTTGGTTAGGATTTTGGGTTAGGGTTTGTGCTCTAAGGAAGGAGAAGGGTACCCATCTATTGAGAGTTGTTTATTGAGACTCTATGAGGTAAATACACAACTCGAATGCTAGTATGAATATCTAAAAAAATATAGTTTTAGTTAAAAATCTTATTTTGTGCTTGGAGTAGATTTAAATGATTTTTATGGTTTCCTAGAGTTAGCTAAACTTTAGATTATCTTTTCTAAAGTCTTGAGGAATTTTTTTTTCTCAGATTTGTTAGCTGAGGTCCTGCCTGTTACTCTAAGAGTTGTTGGAGAACAAACTTAGACAATTCTCCATAGTTGTGAGTTGACGACGGTCATCGCCATATATTTTTATAATGCTATAATTATTATTTTACTTGTTTTCTATATTAAAATATTTATTGAAAAATTGGAGATCACAACCTTTGATTTTTTTTCTCGATTTCATCCTTAATTATTTGCATGGTCTTTGTTATGTGATATGTTTGTAGTTATGATTTATTTATGAGTTATAAAGTTTTTTAAATATGTGATGTGAAATCGTTAACAGCGGTAGGTGCACCTTGTTACCTCGTTTTGATTAGGGAGAGTTACACGTTAGATGGAGCCGTCCCTATGAGAAATGTCATATGTAGGAGGAGAGGGCTATCAACGAGATGTATGCTCCCTAATTGATATGTGATGATGTGTTGCATGATTGATAGGAGAGACTATTCGTTAGATGGAGCCACCCTTAGAAGGAAAGGGCTAGCAATGAGATGAAGCCGCCTCTTGGTTCTAAAAAAAATTGTATTTTTACTTGCTTGATTTTCTATGATGATTTTAAGGTTATTCATTTTGATTTCGCTTCGCTATTAATTGAATTTTTAATATTTCTATTTGAACAACTAAATTATAAGTTTAATGATTTTATTATGTTTATAACATAATCGCTACAAAATTGAAAAATAATTATTTGTGCATTTTTTATGTTTCCCTTCTAGTTGATGGTGATAGTTGTCTCCTCATTAAGTCTTTGTGACTTACCCCTTCATGTTGTTTATTTTTTTTCTTCAGATTCACAGGCAGCTGAGTAGCAAGCTCTTAGTAGATTTAAATCTCAATCATATTTGTTTTGGTAGATCCCTTTGATCGAGGATCCTTTTTTGTAAAGTATTTTGAGTCGTAATGTATTTTGCAGTTATTGAAGATTATATAGTCTTTTTGGGAAATGTATTAAACAATTAGATTATGCTCTTTGAAATATGAATTGATTGACTTAATATTGTAAACAAAGATTTTATAAAATTGGGAATGTTGAAGTTATAGAGGATGTAGAAATTTCGAGAAAAAATATATATATATATATATATATATATAAATATATATATATATATATATATATATATTTAAAAATGGTTATTGAGACAATTTAGTTGTTTAATTGTTAAGTTAGTTGATAGGCTTGCCATGCTAGGAGTATAGCTTGTGCGCCGGTCACAAGGTTTAGTTTTTGGGTCATGACAAAGTTGGTATCAGAGTCCGGTTGTATGTCCTAATAGTTGCAAACATAGGGTGATAATAGATTATTGTCAATAAATTGTGTACCCGGGCACAACTTACTTGCAAGTGCTGTTAGCACTCTATGAGAGTCTCATTTGTTGTCTGAATCTGTGTTTAAATTTATCATCACTATCTTTCCAAATTTTCTTGTCGTCTTGTTCAATTTTTTTATCAATGTTCTTTGATTAAGTGAGAATGCCACCCAAGACTAGGAATCCTACTATAAGGGAAATTGTTGATGAGTCAATTGCCCAGTCCCAAGGTGCTCATCAACGAGGTCGTGTTTCAATTCGTGCTCGAAATAGGCGTAGAGCTAATGTTGGCGGACGTGGCTTTGATGCCGATGTTGAGGTACCTAGGAGGAGATGCATAAATCCAGCCATGGAAGAGTTTGCTGCTGGTCTGCAGGGGTTACAACAGGTTGCTCAATAACTTGTTGGAGTTAGACAAGTTGAGCATCAAATGACTGCTGCAATGAGGGGTATTGAGGTTACTTTACCAGACTTCATGAAGCTTAAACCCCCTACGTTTTCTGGGTCTAGTGCGACTGAGGACCCACAGCAATTCATTGATAGTCTAGAGCGACTTTGGAGAGCATTGGGTTGTTCTGAGGTAAGAGTAGTGAAATTGACATCTTTCCAACTAATAGGTGTGGCCCGAGATTGGTACGATATAATGTCACGTGGTACACAAGTGGGGTCACCTCCGTTAGCATGGAGAGTGTTCTCTTAGTTGTTCATGGCTCGTCTTCTTCCAGATAGTGTTAAAGATGGACTGGCTCATGAGTTTGAGCGATTGAAGCAAACAGAGGGTATGACAGTTTCAAAGTATAGTGCTCGTTTTACACAGCTCTCTAGACACACTCCTTACCCTATCACTGAGGAGATGCATGTCAAGAGCTTCATCAGAGGATTGAAGGATTACTTATTTAGATATGTGGTTAGGTCGAATTTTTCTACTTTTGTTGAGGTTTTGAGTTTCGCACTTCAGATTAAGACACGACAGAAGGAAAAAGGAGGTAATAGATAAGATTCACGGAAGAAACAAATGGTTGAAGGATCTTACAGTAACTATCTAACTCACGGTGGTGGATTTCTGTTTGGTTATCAGGGGCAACAAAGACTCATGTCTCAAAGAGGTGGTCATAGCGGGCAGTCTTCTTAGACAGTGCAAAGTCGTAGATCAAATTCTGGAGTAGCATCGCAATCCACTTTCCCTCAGAGATATTCTAGTGTTTCAGCTACACGATGTTCTATTTGTGGTAGGTTTCACTTTGGAAATTGTTCCAGAGATGGTAATGGTAAGGTGTGCTATCAATGTGGCCAAGTAGGTCACATCAGGAGGGCTTGTCCTGTAGACATGACACATCCATCCTCTAGTTATGCATCAGCACCAACAACTTTAACATCTTCTCAGGCTCATTCTACATCTATGCCACAACGTGGAAATTCTTATGTCAAAGGTGCAGGAACATCTTAGCAGGGAGGTAGAGGATTTGGTGGTAGAGGTCAGATACCAGCAAGAAGAGGTCATGATCTAGTGTTTGCTTTGACTCGTTAGGATGCTCAAACATCCAATGCAGTATTTACAGGTATACTTTCTATTTGTTCCAATGATGGTCATGTTTTGTTTGATCCTGGAGATACACATTATTTTGTATCCTCGAGGTTTGCTACTTGACTTGGTAAATATTCATCTTTTCTAGAAGAAGCTTTAGTTGTGGCTACACTTATTGGAGAAAATTTGCTTGCTAAGTTAGTGTATCGTTCTTGTGATATAGCTATTGAGGGCAAGGTGTTGCCAGTAGATTTAGTAGTTATTGACTTGGCAGATTTTGATATGATTTTGGGTCTGGATTGGTTGGCTTTGCATCATGCCACTATGGATTGTCATAACAAAATGGTGAAATTTGAGATACCCGGACAATCAGTCTTCTCATTTCAAGGAGAACGTTGTTGGGTACCACATAACCAAATCTCAGCCTTGAGAGCTAGCAAGTTAATGAGAAAAGGTTGTCAAGTGTATTTTGATGTGATTTTGGGTCTTGATTGGTTGGCTTTGCATCATGCAACTTTGGATTGTCATAACAAAGTGGTGAAATTTGAGATACTCGAGCAATCAGTCTTCTCGTTTCAAGGAGAACGTTGTTGGGTACCACATAACTAAATCTCAGCCTTGAGAGCTAGAAAGTTAATGAGAAAAGGTTGTCAAGTGTATTTAGCCTTGGTAAGGGATACACAAGTGGTTGAGGAGAAATTGGAAAAAAAATCCAATAGCATGTGAATTTCCAAATGTTTTTCCTGAAGAACTTCAGAGGTTACTACTTGATAGGGAAATTGAGTTCTCTATAGAATTAGTTCCAGAGCTTAAAGAATTAAAGGAGCAACTTCAAGATCTTCTTGATAAGGATTTTATTCGCCCAAGTTCTTCTTCTTGGGGATCACCGGTATTATTTGTAAAGAAGAAAGATGGATCCATGAGGTTGTGTGTAGACTATAGGCAGTTGAATAAAGTAACTATAAAGAATAAATATCCTTTGCCACACATTGATGAGTTTGACCAACTTCAAGGAGCTCAATGTTTTTCAAAGATTGATTTGCGATCGGGGTATCACCAGTTGAAGATTAAGAGGGATGATATAACGAATACATCTTTTCGCACACATTATGGACATGAGGAATTTCTGGTTATGTCCTTTGAGCTTACTAATGCCCCAACAACTTTCATGGATTTGATGAATCGCAATTTTAAACCATTCTTGGATCAATTCGTGATTGTGTTCATTGATGATATCCTTGTTTATTCCAAGAGTAAAGAAGAACACGAGCGACAATTGAGATCGGTTTTGCAAACCTTAAGAGATAAACAATTATATGCCAAATTCTCTAAATGTTAGTTTTGGATGGATAGTGTGACATTTTTAGATCCTGTTGTGTCTAAGAATGGAATAAGTATTGATCCAAGTAAGATAGAAGCAGTGCATAATTGGCCCAGACCTACCACGGTAAAGGAGATTCAGAGTTTTTTTGCTTTAGTTGGTTATTAATGACGTTTTGTGAAGGATTTCTTAAAAATTGCATCTTCGTTGACTAGGTTGACCTAGAAGAAAGTTGAGTTCCGATGGACTGATGCATGTGAGGAAAGCTTTCAAAAATTGAAGGAGTACTTGACGTCAACACCTATTTTGGCATTACCATAGATGGTGAAAGTTAAGCAGTTTTATTGCGATGCTTCTAGAGTTGGTCTCAGTTGTGTACTTATGCAACAAGGTAATGTTATTGCCTATGCATCTAGACAACTAAAGAAGCATGAGGTAAACTATCCTACACATGATTTAGAAATGGTTGTAGTGATTTCCGCCCTTAAGATTTGGAGACACTATCTATATGGTGAAACTTGTGAGATTTATACTGATAATAAAAGTCTTAAGTATATCTTTCAACATCAAGATTTAAATTTAAGACAAATAAGGTGGATGGAACTCTTGAAAGATTATGATTGCACGATATTATACCATCTAGGGAAGAAAAATGTTGTTGCAGATGCTTTGAGTAGGAAATCCATGAGCAGTCTCGCTAATATAGTAGAAGTAAAGAGGCCAATAGTTAAAGAATTTCAAGAAGTTGTTGAAAGTGGAATTCAATTTGAACTTGGTCATTCGAGGTTATTTTTAGCACACGTACAAATTCGTTCAACCATAGTTAATGATATCAAGGAAGTTCAAAGTCAAGATTCATACTTGGTGAATATGGTAAATAATGTTCAAAATGGTAAAATTTCAGACTTTTCGGTTGATTCTGATCGTGTGATGAGGTTGAAGTCTCGATTGTGTGTTCCAAATGTTGGTGACTTGAGAAGGAAAATTTTAGATAAGGATCATCATTCTTCTTATACTATTCACCTAGGTTCTAATAAGATGTATCAAGACTTGAGAGAGTTGTATTTGTGGGAAGGAATGAAGAGAAACGTAGCAGATTGTGTCTCTAAGTGCTTAGTGTGTCAACAAGTAAAGGTTGAGCACAAAAAGGCTACAGGGTTACTTCAACCTGTTGAAATACTTGAGTGGAAGTGAGAAGACATCGCTATGGATTTTGTCACAGGATTACCACGAACCCAAAAGGGTTATGACTCAGTGTGGATGATTATAGATCGGTTGTCCAAATTTGCACACTTTTTCCTGTGAAGAAATTGCTAAACTTTATTTAGAAGAAATTGTCTCTTTGCATGGTGTACTGGTGTCTACTATTTCTGATCGTGGGACTCAATTTATTACTCAAGTTTGGAAGTTGTTACAAACTTAATTAGGAACTCGTTTGAAACTTAGCACGACTTTTCATCCTCAGACAACTGGCCAATCTAAAAGGACTATACAAATATTGGAAGATATGTTTCGTGCTTGTGTTATGTATCTTGGAGATAGTTGGGATCAACATTTGTCTTTGATGGAATTTGTATACAATAATACTTATCAATCTAGTATTTAGATGGCTCTGTTTGAGGCTTTGTATGGAAGACAGTGTAGGTCTCTAATAGGATGGTTTGAAGTTGGAGAAGCTAAAGTTGTCGGTCCAGAGTTGATTCAAGATGCCATTGAAAAGGTTAAATTGATTCAAGATCGCTTAGTGACAGCTTAGAGTAGACAAAAATCTTATTCCAATAAGAGGCGTCGTCCCTTAGATTTTTCAGTGGGAGGACATGTACTCCTACGAGTTTTACCAATGAAAGGAGTTTTGCGGTATGGTAAAAAGGGAAAACTAAGTCAAAGGTTCATTGGACCATTTGAAGTTTTAGAGAGAGTTGGACCGGTAGCGTATCGTTTGGCACTTCCACCGGATCTCTCAGGAGTTCATCTGATCTTTCATATTTCGATGCTTTAGAAGTATCTTCATGACCCTTCTCATGTGATTAATCATGAAGACGTGTAGTTAGATGAGAGTCTATCATACGTTGAGCATCCAGTAGCTATATTAGATCGCAAAGTGAGACGTTTAAGCTCAAAAGATATCGTTTCGGTAAAAGTTATTTGGCCTGGTCCATCCGGTGAAGAAACTACTTGGCAACACGAAGAAGTCATCAGTGCAAAGTACCCACACTTATGTTGAAACTCAAGGTCCGTAGTTTTTAATAAATAAATAAAAAGTCAAATAAATTCGAGGACTAATTTTTATAAGGCGAGGACAATGACACGCCCCATGTCATTTAAAAAAAATTTAATTAATTAATAATAATAATAGTAAATAAGAAATAACTACCGTACCCACACCCATTCTCTTTCTATATCACTCATATCCACTTCATTTTTTTCCACCTCACATTTTCCCTTCTTCTTCTCCCCTTTCTTCCCTCCCTCTCCGCCAAGACAACCCCTCCCCCATTTTTTGTTTTGTTTTATTTTCTTCTTTCCTTCTCCTTGCTTCTTCTCACTCCACAATACTTAAACCCTCAACCATTAGAAGAAATTTAACATCCCCAAGAGCATAATTTCTCATACTCTTACAAATTCTCTTGGTTAAGATTTTGGGTTAGGGTTTGTGCTCTAAAGAAGAAGAAGGGTACTTGATCATAGCATTTGGGCACATGTTTTTAGCTTTTTAGTTTGGTATTTTAAAAGCTCTTTATAGCTTAGATTAATATTTTTAGCTTGTTTCTAAACTTCGGGTCGAATTTGAATTATAATTTTATTATTTGCATTTTAATTTTATTATTTATATTTTGACTCTATCTCGCTCTGTAGGTCATAACTTGAGCTCTGGATATCAGATTGGCACATATGAGCAAGCGTTGGAAAGATAAAAATCTGAGCTACAACCTTTGTGTTGGAAGGAAAGACCAATTCCGAACTTTACTGAGCCAAAATTGCAAATTTCATAATCTGAATATTTGTAATAATTTTAATTAGCGGGCCACTTGTTTTTAAACCCTAAACCCGAAAGTCCAATAACAAGTACTATATATTGGAAGTTTTGTTGCTTTTCGAAGAAGGAAAAATTAGGATTCAGATTTGTACAAGAAATAAACAGTTTTATTTTAATTTCATGGAAGGCTAATTTTATAAGATTAATCCACGAGTTCAGAGTTTCATCAACACCTTGAGATTCAGGTTACACTGTCAATTTCTATTCATGATTCTATTCTTGTTTATTTGATTATATTGATATTTTGATTTCTTAAATTGAATTTCAATAGGATTGATTAAATTTATTTGACAGAATTTGATTTCGGTTTCTAATTTACGAGTTCAGAGTTTGACAGAATTTAATTGAATTATAATTTTGTGATGCTTGATCGTTAATTATAATATTTTGATGATTGTGATGCTTAATCTAATCAAAGAAACCAAATTCACATAGGATTGATTATGCTTGTTTGATCTATTCTATAGTCAAATAAGAATAGAATCACAAATTAGAAATTAAACTCATCGATAGAATCTGTGATAGATTTGAAACTCGAATAAGTGGATTAATTGTTTTGCTCTTCTATTAAAACAAAAATCTAAAAACCCCCTTTTTAATTTCAATTTTCAATTCGGTTATTATTACTATATCAAAAGTCATTGTGAAACGATTCGAGTTATTACCTCTATTTACATTTCATCAATTGTATTTGACCCGTGTCCGACAACGGATCAAATTGGCGCCGTTGTCGGGGACTATCTGATAATAATATTAACCCTGTTTTTAGGCGACTGTCTCAGATTGCTCCAAAATTTTGCCAAAATATCAGAAAAAAATCAAGGAACAGGACTCCGTATAAGTTCTTTATACGGAAATGACGGTCAAAATCCCAAATTCCTTCGTTTAAACCTTTTTTTTCAATTTTTTAATTTTTCATATTCTCCAAAAATTCCAAAAAAATTTGCATTGCCTTTATTTGAATTTCAGAAATTTTTGATGGTATTTTTATATTTTTTGGATTTTATTTGATAGGGTTTTCTATTTTTCACTTAAATTTTAGCATTTGGGACATTGCTGGAATTTTCAAAATTGTTATTTTTTATTGCATTGTTATGATGATGCATGACTAGGGCTAGTTATGTGCATTTTCATTCTCTTGAACCTGAAATAGATAGGACATTTCATTTACGTCGCAGACTTAATAGAGCTGCTAGTGTTAACGAGTTAGAGTTAGATACTGAAATTGACAAGTTGTTGGAAAATATGGTTGATGCGAATAATAGAACCTTAAGACAACTTGTTGCACCTAATGTCAATTATAATGCATTATGTATCACATATCCTGAAGTTACTGTACCATTTGAACTTAAATCTAGTTTAATACACTTGCTTCCAAGGTTTAATGGTCTTGTAGGTGAGGATCCCCACAAACACTTGAAGGAATTCCATGTTGTGTGTTCTACCATGAAGCCTCAAAGAGTCACAGAAGACCACATTAAGCTGAGAGCCTTCCCATTTTCACTCCAAGATGCTGCCGAGGACTGGTTATACTACCTTCAACCAGGTTCTGTTACAAGTTGGAATGATCTCAAGATATTGTTTCTAGAAAAATTCTCCCCTGCCTCAAGAGCTGCTTCAATCAGAAAAGAAATATGTGGCATCAGGCAGATTGCCAGGGAATCATTACATGAGTATTGGGAAAGATTCAAGAAATTAGTGTCAAGTTGTCCTCATCACTAGATTTTTGAACAATTTCTCATCCAATATTTTTATGAAGGCTTGCTACCTATGGATAGAAGCATTTTGGATGCTGCTAGTGGGGGAGCACTTGTCGATAAGACTCCAGAAGCGGCAAGGGCTTTGATTGAGAACATGTCCATTAATTCTCAGCAGTTTACAACTAGAAACAATTCAACAGTGTTGATAAAGGGTATGAATGAAATTCAAGCTTATCCCCCAAGAATTTAGAAGGAAAACTTGATGAGCTTACATCTTTAGTAAAAAAATTGGCAATAGGTAAAACCCAAGCAGTTGTCTGTGGTATTTGCACATCTCCAGAGCACCCTTCAGATTCATGTCCTACATTTCAAGAAGACCCAATTGCTGATGCTCCTCAAGCATATGCAACAAGTATATACAATCCTCAAGACAACTATGATCTATCATCTAACAGGCACAATCCTGGTTGGAGAAACCATCCCAACTTGAGATGGGAGAATTCATCTGCACAACAACAACCTAGGCAGCAACAAAACATTCCTCCACAACAAAATAATGCACCTTCATTAGAGGACCTTGTTAAACATATGGCTGTCCAGAATCTCCAATTTCAACAAAGAACATATTCCACCATTCAAAATTTGGAAACAAAGATTGGTCAGCTAGCCACTTCAATCAATCAATTACATGCTCAGGGCTCAAACCAATTGCCTGCACAGTCAGTAGTAAATCCAAATGCTCCCAATGTTAGTGCAAATACATTGAGGTTTGGGAAAGCTGTTGAAATACCAAATGTTCCTGAAACTGTAGTGAAAAATAACAAGGTTGTTGAGGATACTTTGATATATGAAACTGTTGATGTGGAGCATAATGTACCACTTCCTTTTCCTCAAAGGGCAGTGAAGACTAAGAAAATGGACGAGGCAGATAGGGACAACGAGATCCTGGATACATTTATGAAAGTGGAAGTGAACATTCCGCTTCTTGAAGCAATTAAACAGATTCCAAGATATGCAAAATTTCTAAAAGATTTGTGCACACACAAGAGAAGGTTAAAAGGAAATGAAGGAGTAAACATGGGGCGAAATGTTTCAGCCCTCATTCAGCCTATTTTAGGAGCTATGTTAGATTTAGGAGCTTCCATTAATGTTGTGCCTACATCTATTTTTAACTCTCTTACTCTTTAACTCTCTTACTCTTGGACCTTTACGAAGTATAGGTGTTACATTCAATTGGCGAATAGGAGCAATACTCATCCTGCTGGACTTGTGGATGATGTACTTGTTCGAGTTAATGAATTGATATTTCCTGCAGATTTTTACATTCTGGACATGGAGGGAGAGAATAAGTCCAACAGGGCGCCTATCATCTTTGGCAGACCATTCTTGAAAACTGCTAGAACGAAAATTGATGTGCATGCTGGAACTCTATCCATGGAATTTGGTGATAGCATTGTTAAATTTAACATCTTTGATGCTATGAAACACCCCGTGGAAGAGCATTCTATTTTTCAAATTGAATTGCTTACTGATTTGGTTGATGACACCTACCCCGATATGTTTGCTACTGATTTTCCTTCATTTTCTGGTTTTGATGATACTTATACTTGTGAATTTTGTACAGATACTCAATTATGCTATGTGTGTGCTGAGATTGAAGCTGCCTTGCAGGTTGATCATTGTGCTGATATTGATATTTCTACTAACATAATTGATTTTGCAGACTTAGATTCGGCCACTGGTGTTGTACCTTCCATTGAACAACTACCGACTATAGAGCTTAAACAACTTCCTGAAAATTTGAAATATGCATATTTAGAAGGAAGTGGCAAGTTACTTGTGATTATTTCAGCCAAACTTGACGGTGAACAGGAAAATGAGGTGTTGCAGATTTTGAGAAAACACAGGAAGACAATCAGATGGACCTTGGTTGATATTCCTGGTATTAGCCCATCCATGTGTATGCATAAGATACTACTGTAGGATGAGGTCATATCTGATAGGCAGCCCCAAAGGCGACTTAACCCATTAATTTTGGATGATGTAAAAAAAGAAGTGACCAAGCTCTTGCAAGCAGGCATTATATACCCCATCTCTGATAGTCAATGGATGATCCCGATGCAGATAGTCCCTAAGAAAACTGGACTCACAGTGGTTAAAAATGAAAATAATGAACTTATCCCCACACGAGTGCAGAATAGCTGGAGGGTATGCATCGATTACAGGAGACTAAACCAGGCAACTAGAAAATATCATTTTCCTTTACCATTCATTGATCAGATGCTTGAATGTTTGGCTGGTATGTCACATTATTGTTTTCTTGAAGGTTTTTTTTTGGTTATTTTCAGATCCATATTGCACCAGAGGACCAAGAAAAGACTACATTCACTTGTCCTTTTGGCACATTTGCCTGCAGGAGGATGCCCTTTGGCATATGCAATGCTCCTGGCAATTTCCAACCCTGCATGATTAGTATTTCCTCTGACTTGATAGAAAATTGTATTGAAGTTTTCATGGATGATTTTACTGTGTATGGTTCCTCATTTGATTCATGCTTGAACAATTTAGATAGTGTTTTGCATAGATGTATTGAAACTAACCTTGTGCTGAATTATGAAAAATGTCATTTTATGATTGAACAAGGCATAGTTTTGGGACATGTGATCTCTAAAAATGGGATAGAAGTGGATCCTGCCAAGATTGATGTGATTTCAAATTTTCCTTACCCATCTTGCATCCGCGATTCGATCTTTTCTTGGCCATGCAGGTTTTTACAGACGCTTTATCAAGGATTTCAGCAAGATAGCTCTTCCGCTTTCAAATTTGTTGCAAAAAGATGTCAGTTTCACCTTCGATGACAAATGCAAGAAGGCGTTTGATTTATTAAAGGCAGCACTGACCTCTACGCCCATAATTCAGCCATCCAATTGGACCCTCCCTTTTGAAATTATGTGTGATGCATCTAACTATGCTGTGGGAGCAGTCCTTGCACAAAGGGTTGGTTAGGCTGCCCATGTTATTTATTATGCATCTAGGACTTTAAATTCTGCACATGCTAATTATACTACCACTGAAAAGGAACTTTTAGCTATTGTTTTTGCACTTGATAAGTTTATATCATATTTGTTAGGTTCGAAGGTAGTTGTTTTTACTGACCATGCAGCTTTGAATTTCTTGTTGAAGAAACCATAAGCAAAACCGAGATTGATACGGTGGATGTTGTTACTCCAAGAATTTGAGTTAGAGATTAAAGATAAGAGTGGAGCTGAAAATTTGGTGGCAGATCATTTAAGCAGAATAGAAATGGATGAGGACCCCATCCCCATTCAAGATGACTTTCCTGATGAGCATTTGCTACAGTTGCGTGAGGTAACTCCTTAGTTTGCTGATTTAGTTAATTATCTAGTTGTTGAAGTCTTTACTGCAGATGCATCCCAAACACAAATACACAAACTTAAAAGTGATTTCAAATACTATGTGTGGGATGATCCATATCTGTGGAAATTATGTATTGACCAAGTGATTAGGCGATGTGTTTCCCACCATGAGGCTCAATCCATTCTTCATTTTTGTCATGCCTCTCAAACTGGAGGACATTTTGGTCCTCAACGAACAGCAAGAAAAGTCTTAGACTCAGGTTTCTTTTGGCCCACTTTGTTTAAAGATGCTTTTGAGACTTACAAAACTTGTGAACAGTGTCAAATAGCAGGAACATCAATCACTCATAGGAGTGAGATGCCTCAACAACCTATGCTTTTCTGTGAAGGATTTGATGTGTGGGGCATTGACTTTATGAGCCATTTTCCTGTATCTTTTGGTTATGTCTATATTTTACTAGTTGTTGATTATGTTTTGAAGTGGGTGGAAGCAATACCCATTAGGACTAATGATTCTAAAGTTGTTGCAGGTTTTATCAGATCAAATATTTTTTGCAGGTTTGGAATACCCCGACCCATCATAAGTGATCAAGGCACTCATTTTTGCAACCGCACCATGGACGCTTTTCTTCGGAAGTATGGGGTTGTGCATAGAGTTTCTACACCTTATCATCCCCAGACTAATGGGCAAGCTGAAGTCTCAAATAGGGAAATCAAACAGATCTTAGAAAAGATGGTGCAGCCAAACAGGAAAGATTGGAGCCACTGACTTGAAGAAGTTCTTTTGGCTCATAGAATAGCCTACAAAAAACCAATAGGAATGTCCCCTTATCGACTTGTGTTCGGTAAGGCATGCCACCTCCCAATAGAAATAGAGCACCGTGCTTATTGGACGGTCAAGAGTTGTAACCTTGAGATGGAGAAAGCAGGTTTGGAGAGAAAGCTTCAATTGCACCAACTTGAAGAGCATAGACTTGAAGCTTACGAGAACTCTTGCATCTATAAGGAGAAAACTAAGTACTTTCATGATAAGATGATTTCTAGGAAGAAATTTTCCATTGGCCAAAAAGTTTTATTGTTCAACTCCCGTTTGAAAATTATGGCTGGGAAACTTCGATCGAAGTGGATTGGCCCTTTTGTTGTTGCTAACATTTTTCCATGAGAGCTTTATGCTTGAAGATTCTACCATAGAAGAACTCTCATTGGAAAAGCCCACCTACACTAAAATTTAAACATGAAGCTCCTTTTCCTTACTCTTATTTTATACTTGTTACTTTCATTGAGGACAATGTGTAATTTAAGTGTGGGGGTATTATTTAGGATTCTATTTGTTATGATTTTAATTATTATAATTTCAAAAAAAAAAAGAAAATAATAATAAAAAATATAAAATATAAAAATAAAAAAATAAATAAAAATGGACATTGCATTGCATGATTTATCAAATTGTATGGTTGTAAATGTTGATAGTTTGTTTGGATTAACATGATTAGATAGTATTTTTGCATTGTTGGTAAAATAAATTGGATTAAAATGCTAAATTATGTATCATTTGTGATAAGTCATTAACCTTTGTGAGATTTTTGAGCCTTATTATGAATGTAATACATTTTTCCATCATTTTTTTTCTTCTTATTATGAGATTTTTTCTTGTTTGGATTAACATGATTAGATAGTATTTTTTTTTTCTAGTTACGCCAGAACGTGACTTGACTCTTGTTCGCATGCATATATTGAAATGATCTAGGCATTTGTTTCTAATTAAGCTACCAACCAAATAAGCCTACCCTACAATTATCCATTTGTTTAAGCCCCTTTGAGCCTAATTACCCCATTTTTTTTGTTATACAGCTCATTACAAGCCTAAAAGTGAAAAACAATGAACTGCCTCAATCTTGGGGGATAAATGAGTCTTTCCTTACATAAGTGTAGGGGTGCTCAACTTGTTTGTTTAAATTTGAGAGTGATGAAGAAAAAAAAGAAAGAAAGAATATATATATATATATATATATATATATATATATATATATATATATATATATATATATATGTGAAAAAATGTGTGTGTGAGCAGAGAGAGTGAAGAAAAAAAAGAATATATATATATATATATATGTATATGAGGAAAAATGGTTGTGTTATGAACAAAGAGAGTATGAAAATAAAAGTTAATGATGTTTTGCTGAGTTATGAACAACTAAAAGTTAATGATGTTATGAACAATGCTTGTCAAGCCTATGGTAGTGCTAGCTTTCATGATGTGTTTTGAGTGTAAACAGTAGCCCAAACACTTTGAGAGAATTTTATATCCCGGGAGGACTCTATCACTTATGATATATTTTTTAGTTAACTTGCCTTCTTGTTTGCCTTGGTTGTGATAAAAAAAAATATTCATAATTGCCTTAAGCTAGAAATATTTATCTCTCTCATCACTTTGCATTCATAAGAATATTTGGAATCACATGCATTGTTTTGCTCGGAGTGCAAAAGTTTAAGTGTGGGGGAATTTGATCATAGCATTTGGGCACATGTTTTAAGCTTTTTAGTTTGGTATTGTAAAAGCTCTTTATAGCTTAGATTAAAATTTTTAGCTTGTTTCTAAACTTTGGGTCGAATTTGAATTATAATTTTATTATTTGCATTTCGTAATCTGGATATTTGTAATAATTTTAATTAGCAGGCCAGTTGTTTTTAAACCCTAAACCCTAAAGTCCAATAACAAGTACTATATATTAGCAGTTTTGTTTCTTTTCTAAGAAGGAAAAATTAGGATTCAAATTGCTACAAGAAATAAATAGCTTTATTTTAATTTCATGGAAGGCTAATTTTATAAGATTAATCCACGAGTTCAGAGTTTGACAGAATTTAATTGAATTATAATTTTGCGACTCTTGATCGTTAATTATAATATTTTGATGATTGTGATGCTTAATCTAATCAAAGAAACCAAATTTACATAGGATTGATTATGCTTGTTTGATCAATTCTATAGTCAAATAAGAATAGAATCACAAATTAGAAATTAAACTCATTGATAGAATTTGTGATAGGTTTGAAACTCGAATAAGTGGATTAATTGTTTTGCTCATCTGTTAAAACAAAAATCTAAAAACCCCCTTTTTAATTTCAATTTTCAATTTGGTTATTATTACTATATAAGAAGTCCTTGTGAAACGAATCGAGTTATTACCTCTATTTATATTTTATTAATTGTATTTGACCAGTAGCTATATTAGATCGCCAAGTGAGACATTTACACTCAAAAGATATCGTTTCGGTAAAAGTTATTTGGCGTGGTCCATCCGGTGAAGAAACTACTTGGCAACCCGAAGAAGTCATTCGTGCAAAGTACCCACACTTATGTTGAAACTCAAGGTCTGTAGTGTTTAATAAATAAATAAAAATTCAGATAAACTCAAGGACGAATTTTTATAAGGGGAGGACAATGACACCCCCCGTGTCATTTAAAAAAAAATTAATTAATTAATAATAATAATAGTAAATAATAAATAACTACCCCACCCACATCCACTCTCTTTCTATATCACTCATATCCACTTCATTTTTTTTCCACCTCACATTTTCCCTTCTTCTTCTCCCTTTTCTTCTCTCCCTCTCCGCCAAGACAACCCCTCCCCCCTTTTTTTTTCTTCTTTCCTTCTCCTTGCTTCTTCTCACTCCACAATAATTAAAACCTCAACCATTAGAAGGAATTTAACATCCCCAAGAGCATAATTTCTCATACTCTACAAATTCTCTTGTTTAGTATTTTGGGTTAGGGTTTGTGCTCTAAAGAAGAAGAAGGGTTTCCATCTCTTGAGAGTTGTTTATTGATACTCTTTGAGGTAAATACACAACTCTAATGCTAGTATGAATATCTAGAAAAATGTAGTTTTAGTTAAAAATCTTATTTTGTTCTTAGAGTAGATTTAAATTATTTTATGGTTTCCTAGAATTAGCTAAACTTTAGAATAATCATTAAATTATTATTTTACTCAGATTTGTTAGCTGAGGTCCTACCTGCTACTCTAAGAGTTGTTGGAGAAAACACTTAGGTGATTCTCCATAGTTGTGAGTTGACGATGATCATCGTCATATGTTTTTATAATGCTATAATTATTATTTTATTTGTTTTCTATATTAAAGTATTTATTGAAAATTGGATTACACAAACTTCGATTTTTTCTCGATTTCATCCTTAATTATTTGCATGGTCTTTGTTATGTGATATGTTTGTAGTTTGATTTATTTATGAGTTATAAAGTTTTTTAAATATGTGTTATGAAATCGTTAACGACGGTAAGTGCACCTAGTTACTTTGTTTTTATTAGGGAGAGTTGTCCGTTAGATGGAGTCTCCCCTATGAGAAATGTCATCAGTAGGAGGAGAGAGCTATCAACGAGATGTAAGCTCCCTAATTGATACGTGATAATGCGTTGCAGGATTGAGAGGAGAGGACTATCCGTTAGATGGAGCCACCCCAAAGGGAAAAGCCACCCTTAGGATGAAAGGGATATCAATGAGATGAAGTCGCTTCTTGGTTCTGAAAAAGTTTGTAATTTTACTTGTTTGATTTTCTATGATGATTTTAAGGTTATTCATTTTGATTTCGCTTCGCTATTAATTTATTTTTTAATATTTCTATCTGAACTAAATTATAAGTTTAATGATTTTATTATGTGTATAGCATAATTTCCACAAGATTGTAAAAAAATTATTTGTGTCTTTTTATGTGTTTCCCTTCTAGTTTATGGTGATAGTTGTCTCGTCACTAAGTCTTTGTGACTTACCCCTTCATGCTGTTTATTTTTTTCAGATTCACAGGCAGTTGAGTAGCAAGCTGTTAGTAGATTCAAATCTCAACCATATTTGTTTTGGTAGACCTCTTTGATCGATAATCCTTTTTTGTAAAGTTTGTTGAGTCGTAATGTATTTTGCAGCTATTGGAGTTTAGATAGTCGTTTTGGGAAATGTATTAAAAAAATTAGATTATGCTCTTTGAAATATGAATTGACTGAGTTAATACTGTAAACATGGATTTTATAAATTTAGGAATGTTGAAGTTACAGAGGATGCTCTGTCGAAATTTCGAATAAAATTATATATATTTTTTAAAATGGTTATTGAGAAAGATTTAGTTGTTTAATTGTTAAGTTAGTTTATAAATTTACCAGGTTAGGAGTATAACTTTTGCGCCGATCACAACGTTTAGTTTTTGGGTCGTGACAATTTTATGAATAGAAAATAAGGTTTTCATTTTAAAAGAATTAATTATGAATTTAAACTATTAGTTGTTAGTGAATTAAATAATTGTACTAGAAGCCTTAAGTATCAAATTTGCAATGAGGGCAGATTTGTCATTAGCAGAATAGAAAAGATGTAGTTTGAATTCCAACTTTTTTCCTACCCAATCAAAAGACATATCAGCACCCACTTACACCTATTTTTACTCTCCACCAATTATAATACATACACCCCACCCCTCTTTCTTTATTACTCAAATCTATACATTATAATAAAGCAAACATGATAAATTGGCAAGTTTGACACGTGTCAACAAACTAGAGTGTTAAGAAAATATCAAGTTTCTATTAATAGAAATAATACGTGCTTATTCTTGAGAAATTAATGGCCAATTAAAAAAATAATGGCCAATTAAAAAAATAAAAGGAATGAATTAAAAATAAAAAGTTTTTTTTGTAAGAAAAGCATAAAACTTCTGTTACATCACGATCTTTGTCCACGATACATCCGTTGAGAATTTAATGGTCAATTAAAAAATTAAAAATAAAATACAATACACCACAACAGTTTTTTCATGTATCCGTTGAGAAGTTAATGGCCAATTAAAAAATAAGAAAAATAAATTAAAAATAAAAGATTTTTATTAAGAAAAAAATAAAACTTCCATTACATTACGTGAAAAATGCAGAAGTGAATGACCAATTAAAAAATAAGAAAATAAATTAAAAATAAAATATAATGCACGACCTGACATTTCACATTTCACGGTTGAGAATTAATTGAGTGGCCAATTGAAAGGTAATCTATACAATATAATATCTCTTTTGTACATGCGTCAGTTGAAAAGTTAATGGCCAATTAAACAAAGTAAAATAATAAAAATAAAAAGAATGGATTAAAAATAAAATACACTACACCACTACTTGACGTTTAACTGTTGAGAATTTAGTGGCCAGTTAAAAAAGAAGAAGAATAACAGCAAAATACAGTCAATGACACCACGACTTGACAGTTTTTGTAATTGTTTTTTAAACACTACTTTAACAACCACCCGCTTCAAATTAATTTAATTAAAAAATTTATTTTATTTTACGAACTCTTTTAATACTCCGTTAACCGTCTATCTTCGGTACTCTCTTTTCTTGCGTCTCCCTTATAAAATCATTCATATTATCTCTATATACACAATTCTTTTTAAGTTTTCTTTATCAAAGCTTTCTTATTCATCTTTATCCAATGTCTAAAACAAAAATCATATTTTGTTGCTTCAATTTCTCCATCAGAGTTTGTTGCTTCAATTTCTCCAAGAAATGAGTCATGGAATTTGGTTGTTAGAGGTGTGCGAATGTGGTTTTTGTCTTGATCTCATCAA
>NC_021165.2:42524982-42541921 GCF_000331145.2 Cicer arietinum
TAATAATTTTGATTATAAGTTGTCTAATAAATGGTGTTTACATTATATTAAATAAAAAATAATTTATTTAAGTAAATATAAAATTTATTTAGACTTCTTAGCCATGAATTCAATTAAATTTCCAGAATATTGAAGAGAAAAATAATAATTTATTTAAGAAAATATAAAATTTATGTAGGAATTAAAGAAACAATTCATTTTATCGATTCATTGAAAGTAATGATTTTTCAAACTTCAAACGCTATTTTATCAAATTTAAAAACTACTATACTATACATTTTATATTCTAAATTTATTATTAAATATCACGCAAATTCAAAAGAATTCAAAAGATTCATGAAAGATTAATGAAGACTAACATGCAAATTCAAAGATAAAAGATACTATGTGTATTGTAATTTTTTGTTTGTAACGGGAAAATTATTTTTCTTTAGTATTTTGTGAGTAGTACTAAAATAAAAGATATTTTGCCCACTTGATACAGCAAAATTTATATGAATTCTTAAATGTCTTGTATTTCATATAAATAAGATAGGTTGAATAATAAAAATTCATTATTAAGTTAGTTTTTAAGTTAAGTTATAATTAGATTTTTTTTTTAATTTTTTAATTTTAAATTATTTTTTTAAGTCAACTTATTTTTTTAATATCAATAAAATAAAATTTATAAAATTTAATATATATATATATATATATAAACTAATATAATAATTTATTTATTAAAATCGTTGTTTCCGTGCGACGCACGGGTTACAAACTAGTAAATTGAAAAAGAAAGATAGAACATAAAGAGAGAGTGCTGAGTGAGAAACGAGAGGGAAAAGCAGAAGGAAGAAGGAAGAAAGATGGAGAAGAGAGAAACCACAAAATATTTTATCTTGTATGCCTCTTCCAAATTCTTCTACACCCTTTTTACATATTTTTAAACTAAATTTATTAGAAAGAGAAAAAAAAAAACAATTAGGGGATATAAACTTAACCCATAAAAGAAAAATAAATAAATAAAGTTCCTCATTTTCTTTTTCTTTATGCACCATTTTCTACATCAATACATTATAAACACAATTCATCAAACATTAGATAAAATAAAGAGAGAAAAGGAATGTAGGAGAGAAATAGAGAAAGAAAGGAGAATGGAAGATGAAAAATTAAGCTTAGGATTCATCCAAGGAAGCAGAAAACAAAAGTATAAGGAAAGAATGGGTTAGAGTACTTGCATAAGGAGTTCATCACCCTTGCTTCCTAACCTACAAGGTAACATAGAATTCCAACTAAAAACCACTTTAAAGTGTGTTAGGATTTAACTTAATTTTGAAAGGTGATTAAGTAAATAATTTCTTAATTTCATTCTTGAGTTTTTGTTCTTTAAATTTTGCATGCAATCCGATTATTGAAAGTTCTAGGTAATAGGTTGCGATGATTTTAAGATGTTACTTGCATGTTTTGGTGGATTGAATTTGAGAGTTGTGCTTTAGATATGTGTTGATGTGTGTTGTATGTAACTTTTCCTTGGTTTAAATTATGATAAAATGTGGTTTTTTGAATTAGAATGGGAAGATTATGTTGAAAATAGTAGAACAAAATTCTATATCTTGTCATATTTGCTTAGTGATTTAAATTGGCTATGCGAATTTGACTGTTTAGTAATGGTTCCATTTCTATTTCAAATTTACTTATCAAATTTGGTTTTCGTTGAACAAATTTTACACTATCTAAGACTATATTTTAAGTGTTTTTTTAACTGTTTTGTTTTAGTTTCAACTTCATTATGTCTAACACTTCAATTAGGTACTTAACAATTATAAATTATTCATAACTTTTTCAATAAAATATTTTGTTTTTGTATTTACATACATAAATATATATATATATATATATATATATATATATATATATATATATATATAGAGATATTTAGTAAGAAAAGGTATTTTATATGAGTGTGACATGATTCATTATTAGTCAATTGAATTAAAATGGATGGATGAGATTAAAACAATTATTAGACTTGTTTGACTCAATCATACATATTTTTAATTAGTTCTTTTCCAAACTTGGTTTTTCCAAAAAAACAAATACCTTTTACGGATGTTGCCCACTTGCCGTCACTTTACCCTACTAAAGCGGAATCGTGGGAAGATATCCATTGAAGAAGGCCAACGTTATGGTCAACCTTCAAAACACCAAAGTCGATCCATGTTTCTGTTTTTTCTTTTGTTTATAATTTACTCCATTTTATTTGACATATTCACATCTTTTATTGGATTTAGATGTCAGCATCCCTTAATCTTCCCAAAGTGTGATATTAACTTTTTATATATGGAAAAATAGGTGTAGATTTGTGTACAACAGTTTCGATTGAATTTGTAATCAACGATGTTTTTTTCAAAAGCATATTATCATATTTCTTTTTTCTATCTATTGTAATTCCACAGCAACATGAATAAGCTCAATAACGTAAACGCTAAATTTTGACAAGTCTGGCATAAAAGCAGGTGAAGATGAAAGGATTTTGAATAATTCAAAAGTATATATCCGAATTATTTATCAGCTTTTTAATGTAAAGTGAAGTTGTGATGTCGGAGTAGAGTGACGAGCAACACCTGTTGCAACTCTTACTTCATCAAGAGGCACCCCCAGACTAGCTTGAATCCTATCATATGGTCATTGATTATAGAAAATTAAATCCCGATAAATATTCGAATGTCTTTCATGAGTCGTTTCTCAGATCCGTGGAAAGCTCTTATTCCCATCACATGCGTGTTACCCCTTCTCAGTAATTAGACACCAGGAGTTGGGCTAGTAATCATAGGCAAACTACTATGCCCAACATGGTTCCCGTTATTACTCACACCCCCTTCTCTGGTTGATAATGCTAAAAATAAACAAGCTTCTAGATTTTAAGGTAAATGTCCTGTTTGGTAATAATTATTTAAGAGCTTATAGTTAATTTAAGTAGTTTAGGAACTTAAAGTTTATAATTTGTTTTTAATTTTATCTTAATTATTATAATTAAAATATCTTTTTATCCTTTATTTTAGTTTTATCTTAATTTGTTTTTAGTTTTATCCTTTATTTTAATTATTGTCGAACGCATAATCATCAATACGAGTTTGTATTAACAGATCCATCAGAAGGGTGTTGAAGGTACGTTTAGAGTCAGTCACAATTTCAACAAATTCTTCAGAGACACTATGAACTTATTTAGTAGATTCTCTTTTTTCATTTAAAACTTTTCTCTTTTGATCTCTGAGTCGGAGGATCAACATAGGTCTTTAGTTAGATGTAGATAATCATTGTAGCATTTTTTTACTTTGTCTTTAGCATGTCAATCTTTGACTTGTATTTCCTTTGTTTTTAACGTTTTGTCTCAGATTGTAGATTATCAGATGCTTATTGAATACTTCTTATTTTTATTTTTTGACTTACTCTATTAGTAAACATAATTAATTGCTTATTTGGTGATAATGTTTTTGTGTTAAAAACACTTAAATTAGTATCTCTAATTTATTCATAATTTATGCTACCTTAAAATAGATAATCATTAATATAATTCTTCATCTTCTAACTTAATATGCACATTTAGTAAATACACAGTTAAGGGATAATTATTCTTATTTGTTTAATTGTTCTTCATCTTCTAATTGTTCTTCCCACCGCCTTCAGACGAGGAAGGTCTAGATACTCTAGGGGGGTCGCACTAACACACACCGCTTTATAATTTAGAGTGCTTATGATTTGTAGCATGAAAGTGGCATTGTTGCAAGTAGTAATTGGAAGACTATGTAGGGGTGGAATGATCATCACCGCATTCAGATTGTTATGTGATTAGCAGCACATGAGCATATTCTCACCATATTTTGGAGGTGCAGATAGGGAGTAGGAATTTCTACTTCCTGTCCTAGCTGTGGGAGGGATGATGACACTACCTTTCATGTTCTGCGTGACAGTGTGCAGGCTACTCAGGTATGGCCTTGACTAGTTCCTTCTAATGACATAACTAGTTTATTTTATTCTAATTGCATGGAACGGATTTTCAACAACCTTAGTAAACATGAGAGTGAAGCTCCAAATGATCGTTGACACACAATCTTCATGACTAACATGTTGGTTTCTTCGGATGTGGAGGAATAAGTCAATTTTTCATTTTGAATTTAAGAGATCAATTGATCATGTGAGGCTATCTTGAAATACTCTAAAGATATCGTTGATGTAATCACCATCATTTGCATCAAGTGATGGCAATTGTTAAGGGAACCTCAAGTTTAGAGATCTTTATTGCAACTCCAATGGGTATTGGATAAAAGCTGCACAAAGATGACCAGTACATTCGACACTTTTCATGCTGAGATGTGAAGTTTATACCTTGGGTTGGATACGACATGGAGAAATCATATTTTGTACCTTTTTGTTGAGAGTGATTCAAAAATCTTGATCGACATAGTGTTGGAGAATTGTAACATCAGAGGGGGGTTTTCCAACTTTTGTGAAACACGTCAAAAGCCTCTTAGTGTTACGTCTAAGTTCATCATACTTGGAGGAAAAGTAACAAATGTGCTGATTAACTTACCAATTATACCCTTTCTTTAAGGAACATTAGGTGTAATACAGTGGAGGATCATCCTAATGACCACTATAATTTGTTTTTGATGATTTGTCTGTTAGTTACATGTCTAAAAACATTAGTTTTATTTCTTATTTTCTCTTTGTTTCTGCTTGGACTTCGGCCTTCAAAATAAAACCTTTAAAACATAAAGACTACCATTGATTCTTATCCACATTGGGAGTAAAATGGTCTATGCAATTCAATTACAAATTGCACATTTACAATAATTACTGGTTATATCATACAAGCTATCAATAATTTCCTATATGCTGAAAGTTGACATGAATTTATTAAATCCATAATATAATAAATAAAATTTACATATAAACCAATACTTTATATTACATTAGGGAAAGGCAGTCAAAATCATGTGAGATATGAGAAAGTACATCCTACACAATAACAATTTCAAGCAATTTCAAACAAAAAGATAAGTTTTGAAATAATTTTTGTAAATTGCATTTGATGAAGTATTTATTTCTTTATATTTTTTTTTTGTTTTGTAAAATCCAAATTTTTTCATCAACTATCAAAATGTTTAAACTTTTTCTTAATATAACTCTTAAAATGAAAATATATAATTGTTAGAAACAGAGAACGTTCTTGGTATTGAAAGTTTTGTAATTCAAATTTAACATTGATTGCATGTAATCACTAACAAATTAACCACTTGTTTAGTTAGTTAGTTAGTTAGTTAGGTAGAAGTTAGTTAGAGAGAATGTAATCAAAGCTATGTATAATTAGAATAACCATTTAAGTAAAAGTAGACCACATTCACATCAATTCATTCTTTTTCTAGTTTTACTTCCATTGCAAGAAACAAGTGTTAAACACTAACAATTGGTATCCGGAGCAAGGTTTTGATCTCAGAGTGATAAATATGAGTGAAGTGTGAGGATCAAACACGAGTGAAGTGAGAATGGGTTCAAGGGCAAACAATGGAAATTTTCCAGCCCACATGCCACATTTTGATGGAAAAGATTGTGATAGATGGAGAGTGCAAAATCGAGCATTGTTTGGAGCTCAAGAAGTGTTGGAAATCATACAAAAATGTTTTGAAGATATGGGAGCCATTCCAACAGAGGATCAAAGGTCGAATTTTAAAAAGAAAGATTGCAAGGCCACCTTCATTCTTCATCAATGCCTTGACACAACCAACTTTGACAAGAAGTGCAAAAGAAGCCTGAGACATTTTGGAGAAGTGTTATTCTAGAGGAACCAAGGTCAAGAAAGTGAAGCTGCATACCTTACAAAAATAGTTCCAGTTGCTGTAGATAGAGGAGCAAGAGAAAGTGTCAGATCTAATTTCAAGATTGAGGAGTGTCACAAATCAAATGGCTAGTTGTGGTGAGAAGTTTACTGACCATAAACTATGTGAAAAGATATTGAGATCTTTGCATCCCAGGTTCGATTATGTTGTGTGTGCAATTGAGGAATCGAAAAGCATTTCCATATTGAGTCTTGAAGAGTTGTAGGGAACTTTAGAAGCAATAGAGTTGAGAATGGATGAAATGAGTAGGAGTAATTTTGGGAATCAGGCACTGGTAGCATATGCCAACAAGAAAGGAGACCCAAAAAAGATATGGAAGAAGAATAAATTCAAGAAACCTAAAGATAATTCTGAGTCCTCATTAAAAGGAGGAAGCACAAGTGGTAAATCAAAAAGGAGATAAAAGAACTTTGACAAGAAGAAAATGCAATGTTACAATTGTGAGAAGTTTAGACACTTTGCTGATGAATGATGGTCTGACAAAGGAGAACATAAGAAGAAAGATGGGGATGAAGCATGCACAACTCAAGAAGATTCATACTTACATACAATCTTGTTAATGGCTACCACAAACGAAGAATGTTCTTTTTTATACTCTGAAACAGTCTGGTTAATGGCTACCACAATCGAAGAACATTCTTCGTCCCAATTCTGGTTTCTTGATACTAGTTGTTCTAATCACATGACAAGTCTCAAAGAATTATTGGTAGATATTGATATATCAAAAAGGAGCAAGATTAGATTTGCTCGATGATAGAACCTTGGAAGTTGAGGGAGCTAGAAACATGGTGATAAATAGAAGAAATGGGAAGACAGTAGTGATTGAAAATGTGTTGCATGTGTCAGGATGAAGAGCAATATGCTGAGCATTGGGAAGCTGATTCATAAAGGATTTCAAGTGATCATGAAGAATGATTCTTTAGAAATGTATGATAGACAGAAGAAGATGATACTCAAGGCCCCTCTTTCAAAGAACAGAACCATTGTTATCAACATACAAGCTGCAGATATTCAATGTTTTAAGACAATAAGCTCAATTGATGAAAACTGGCTTTGGTATTCAACTTCAGAAGCTTGCAGCAGCTAGGAGTCAAGAAGATAGTGAGTGGAAATCCTATGATTTATGTCCTTGAGAAGGTGTGTGAAGTATGTATGGCAGGTAAACAATCAAGAAATTCCTTTCAATCACAAGTGCAAGCAAGAGCGAAAATGTTCTTGAAGTTGTTCATAGTGACATATGTAGACCATTTGAGGTGCCATCATTATGAGGTAATAAGTATTTCATAATCTTTGTTGATGAATTCAGTAGAATGTTATGGATTTACTTGATTAAAACCAAAGATGAAACATTGGACATATTCAAGAACTTCAAGATTAAAGTGGAGAAACAAAGTGGAGAAACTGTCAAAGTGTTAAGGACATATGGAGGAGGAGAATATACTTCACATGAGGTAACATCTCCTTACCCACCTCAACACAATGGCATGGCATAAAGGAAAAATATAACCATTCTAGACATGACTAGAAGTAGATAAAAGAGAAGGGACTGCCACACAAGTTCTGGGGAGAGGCTGCATCAACTGCTGCCTACATTCTTAATAAATGTCCAACAAAGAAACTGCGAAAGAAGGTACCATAGGAGATATGGAGTGGAAGGAAGCCAACACTAGGGCATTTGAGAATATTTGGTTCTCTATGTTTTAAACATTTACTAGAGTAGAAAAGAAGAAAGTTGAGGGCAATAGTGAAGCAACGATCTTGGTTGGTATCATCCAATAGGTGCCTACAAACTGTATGATCCTATCAGAGGCAAGGTGGTGGTTAGTAGAGATGTCAAGATCATTGAACAAGAGAACTAGGATTGGAAATAGAAGCAGATTGCTAACAGCCAACATTGGGCTGTGAGCAAGCAACTAGCAGCACTAGACAACCTTCACAAATTCCTTTACAAGTATAGAATGAGCATCATACCGGTGGAAACAGAGATGAAGAATGAATGGAATCAAAAGGATCCCAAAGAACAAGAAAGCTACCAACACATTTACAAGAATTTGAAGTGTACAATGACAATGAAGTTGATAGTAGTGGAGATTTAGTACATTTTGCCTTATTTGCAAATACATAACCAGTGAATATTGAAGAAGCCTTGAATAAAGGACCCTGTTAGAAAGCAATGCTGAAAGAGATCAATGCAATTGAGAAAAATCAAACATGGTACTTGACAGATTTGCCTCCAAAACAAAAGCAGATTAGAGTAAATTGGGTCTACAAATTGAAGCTGAACCCAGATGGCACAATTGTTAAGTACAAAGCTAGACTGGTTGCCACGGGGTTCCTACAAAGGGATGGTGTAGTCTATTTTGAAGTGTTTTCTCTAGTGGCCAGCATTGAGACAATCAAGCTTGTAATAACACTGGTGATCCGCTGTCGCACACAGGTCAAATACAATTGATAAAATGTAAATAAAGATAATAACTCGAATCGTTTCACAAGGACTTCTGATATAATAATAATAATAATAATAATAATAATAATAATAATAATAATAATAATAATAATAATAATAATAATAATAATAATAACCGAATTGAAAATTGAAATTAAAAAGGGGTTTTTTATATTTTTGATTTAACAGATGAGCAAAACGATTAATCCACTTATTTGAGTTTCAAACCTATCACAGATTCTATGAATGAGTTTAATTTCTAATTTGTGATTCTATTCTTATTTGACTATAGAATTGATCAAACAAGCGTAATCAATCTTATGTGAATTTGATTTCTTTGATTGGATGAAGTATCGCAATCATCAAAATATTAAAATTAACGATCAAGCTTCGCAAAATTATAATTCAATTAAATTAGAAACCGAAACCAAATTCTGTCAAATAAATTTAATCAATCCTATTGAAATTCAATTTAAGCAATCAAAATATCAATATAATCAAATAAATAAGAATAGAATCATGAATCGAAATTGACAATGTAACCTGAATCTCAAGGTGTTGATGAAACAATGAACTCGTGGATTAATCTTATAAAATTATCCTTCCATGAAATTAAAATAAAAACTGTTTATTTCTTGTAGCAATTTGAATCCTGATTTTTCCATTTTTAGAAAAGAAACAAAATTTCTAATATATAGTACTTGATATTGGGCTTTAGGGTTTAGGGTTTAAAAACAAGTGACCCGCTAATTAAAATTATTTAAAATGTCCAGATTACGAAATCTGCAATTTAGGTCCATTAAAGTTCGGAATTGGTGTTTTCTTCAAACACAAAAGTTTTAGCTCGGATGTTTAGATTTTCAACGCCTACTCATATGCGCCAATCCGATATCCAGAGCTCAAGTTATGAGCTACAGAGCGAGAAAGAGTCAAAATACAAATAATAAAATTAAAATGCAAATAATAAAATTATAATTCGAATTCGACCCAAAGTTTAGAAACAAGCTAAAAATATTAATATAAGCTATAAAGAGCTTTTAAAATACCAAACTAAAAAGCTAGAAACATGTGCCCAAATGCTTTGATCAACTGACATGTTCTAGGGGCTGGCTGATGTGCCAACTTGATGTGAAATCTGCAGTTTTGAATGGATGGCTGGAAGAAGAGGTGTATGTATCTCAACCACTAGAATTTGTGATTGAGGGAAAGGAGGATAAAGTGCTTTGATTGAGGAAAGCTCCTTATGGTTTGAACCAAGCACAAAGAGATTTGAACATAAGAATTGATTCATTTCTAATTGGTATTAGATTCATCAAATGCATAGTGGAGTATGGAGTTTATGTGAAGCATTTCACACTGAATGGACAGTCTGCCATGATCTTGTTGTGCCTATATATTGATAACATATTGATGACTTACAGCAGCAACAACAAGGCAATTGCATAATTCAAAGAGATCATGAAAGATAAGTTTGAAATGACATACTTGGGCATACTATCCTAATTTCAGGTCATGGAGTTTACTGAGATTGAAGAAAGATTGATAATGCACCAAAAGATATATGTTGGAGAGATCTTGAGAAGACTTAATATGACTAGTTGCAACCCTGCTGTCACACCCGTTGAAGTGCATGGAATGCTGGGAACAGAAATGGATGAAGAAATGGCTGATTCAACTCTATTCAAGCAAGTTGTAGGTTCCCTAAGATACTTGTGTAATACAAGACCTGAGCGTGGTAAGAAGATTAGTGGAAAGACCTAAGCATTCTCACTAGCTGTCAGTTAAGAGAATCATGAGATATTTTCAAGGCACAATAGAGCATGGAATTATGTTTGCAACATATTTAAAGCAAAAAAATGGAGAATTAGTTGGCTACTTAGGTTCAGACTGGTGTGGAGATAAGAATGATAGAAGGAACAATGGAGCTCAAAGAAGCAACCAGTGATAACACTTTCTTCATGCGAGGCTAAATATATTGTTGGCAGTTATGTAGCTTGCCAAGCATTGCGGTTGGAATCATTGACATTAGAATGGAAGTTGGATGTCTACAGGTCAATTCCATTGATGATTGACAATATTTCAGCAATAAGTCTAACAAAGAACCTTGTGTCTCATGGAAGAAGCAAACACATTGAGACAATGTTTCATTTCTTAAGAGATCAAGTTGAAAAAGCAAGTTGAAGCTCATTTATTGTCAAACTGAAGTTCAGCTAGCTGATATAATGACCAAGGCCTTGAGGACAATTAGATTTGAAGAGTAAAGAAGATTGCTAAGTGTAAAATCACTTAGAAACTTGAATTAAGGGAAAGTGTTAGAAACGGAGAACGTTTTGGAAAAGTATTAGATACGGAGAACGTTCTTGGTATTGAAAGTTTTGTAATTCAAGTTTAACGTTGATTGTCTATAATCACTAACTAATTAACCATTTGTGTAATTAGTTAGTTAGGTAAAAGTTAGTTAGAGAGAATATGTTAAAAAATATATATAAATAGCATAATCATTTCCATAAAATTAGAACACATTCAGATATTCATATTTCTTTTGTTTTGTTTTACTTCCATTACAAGAAACAAGTGTTAAACACTAACATAAGTGAGAACACAAATTATGGATAATAAACTTCTATATAGTTGGAAGATAATAAACTTCTATATAGTTCGAAGATTGTCTTTGAATATTGAAAATAGTCATCACAATTGAAATACCAAAGATAATAATCATCACAGAATTAAAAACATCCGTAAAATATCTCATTGTTATAAGAAATTAAGGAAAGCTAAAAAGCCTTACCGTTTCCATAATCTTTAGTCTCCATTTTTTAAGAAACTCAATGTGGCAAATGTCATGTGATTTTTTATGATATATTATTGTATTTTTTTTACTATGAATCGTTATTGATATTAGTTTTAAATATTGTCAATTGAATAATTTAAGTATTTAATCTTTAATTCAATTTTTAATCTTTAATTAATTTGAATTTATAAATATATTATTAAAGATTAAATATAAATTAAAAATTAAATATAAAAATTTAAAGATTAAATTGTTAGATTAAATCTCCATCCAAAGACGTGACAAACAATTATTGAGTCATTCGCTCAAAAATAAAAATAATCTGCTAAAAAAAACTATTATTAAGTTATGTTGGTTGGAATTTCAAAACTTGGTGCAAATATGACAATCTCAAGTATATAAATAAATCAAACAAACTCATATCACTTTTATTTATACATATCATATCACTTTTTTAACAGATAAAATAAATGATGGAAGGTGTCATAAAATGCATCAAAAGTTAAACCAACTCAAACACTAAAAAGTTAATCAACAAGCATTAATTGGCCAAAAACATTTATATAAAAACACATCAATCATAATAGCTAGGAAAATACAACAAAATTTTGCAGAATAAACCAAAAGTTATTTTATATCGTAATAATAGAGAAATTAAACACATCAAAGAAGCCATTCTTACTAACCAACCAATAAAAATACTTTTTTCTCTCTCTACTCTATCTACATCATTTAATGTTGATCTTAAATAATAATAATAATAATAATAATAATAATAATAATAATAATTATTATTATTATTATTATTATTATTATTAATTTAATGTATTGTAGTGTTTTAATTGGTTGTTTATAAGAGTGGTTGTCAAATTAGTGAGTTAAATTGTCAAGTTGTGTGCATGTTGCCAAATAATGTATTAAATTAGGTGCATGTTGCCAATTCCTTTTGCTTGTAATTTTGTGTCAATTGTTGTCAAAGATACTCTTTTATACCAATTCAATATCAATTACTAATCAGTTTCAATATAAACCAATTCCAATTAAACCAGTCCCAAATCAGACTCATTATAAATCAGTCTAAAACAAGTCCCAAATCAGTCCCAATTAAATTAGTTCCAAATCAGTCCTAACAAAATCAGTCCTAATTAAATCAGTTGCAAACCGGTCCTAACCAAACCAGTCCCAATATAACTAGTCACAAACCAGTTTCAATTAAACTAGTTCCAAACCAGTTCCGATACATATCAGTCCTAAACCAGTCTGAATTAAACCAATACTAATATAAACCACTCCCAAATTAAAATAAAAAATAAATAAATTAAACTAGAGTAAGCACAAATTAAACCAGTTTGGCATTAAACCAACAATTAAACTAGTAATGTATACAAACCAAGTAATACAAAATAAGAGGGTCAGTTTAGTTGTCATACAAATAATATGGCCATTTTTAAATTAGAGAACCAAATAAAATAATAGTGCAATTACACATTAGAAGTCAATGCCAATACACATTACATATTATGCTTAAACAAAAAATTACATCATTAAAGCCATATATGAAGCCATTCGATCCTAAGTATTTGGACTTGGTGCTGGTAATCCTTGAGGTGCTTGTGATCCTTGAGTTAATACAACTTGTGATGCTTGTGATCTTTGAGGTGCTTGTAAACCTACTTGTGCACCTTGACTTTTTTCTGTTCTTTTTCTTTTTGTCCTCTACATAAACACAACAACGTCAATTACTGAACAAGTAGCGATTTAGTAGTGCATCAACTAATATTTAATAAGAACATCACCATTAATAACTGAGCAACAATGGTTTTACTTTATTTCCAACTTTCGGAGTTTCACGATTTGCAGTAGTTTTACCTTTGCATGTCCTTTTGTTTTTCCCAAACTTGTCTCATTTTTTGCATTTCATAGTTGGAAGTGTTCTTTGTAGTATGCTTGACCTTTTGGGTTCATCATTACTCTTATTTCTCTATTTCTTGGGTTTGCCTGGTGCTCTCTTCATTATAGAGGAATTTATGGGTTCACTCTTTGATATAGGCCACATAGTAGGACCATTTGTTGGTTTCATTGTGTATCCATATGTAGACAAAAAAGTGTTTTTCCTGAAATATTAAAATAATAGTCAGAATGTAGTTTATCATATTTAATTAACAAATAAAAACAATACCATCAAACCATCATATTACTTGTAATATGATGAAACAAAAATCCTCTAGAGAAACATGGTTATGCCACATGAAAGCAATGCTATGGAAACATGGTATACCTATTAAGTTCTACTTGCTACATGCACATGTCTTAGTGTCTAAGTTGACCTTATATGTATCATATTCGTTGGACACTTCAACATTTCCTGAGGATCATTAGCCATCCAACGTAGACTCTAGCCTTCAGCAACCCTGATGTGGACCAATCCTACATGAAGGTTAATGAGCTTCGAGAACTAGGAGCGGGACCATTGACTAGAGGGAAGACTAGGAAGCTAAAAGAATAATTAGAGAAACAAATTGTTAATTTCCTTAGTCTTAAGACATATGAAAAGATTAATCCACATTATATTAATCTTATGGTCATAGAAATATCTTAAGACTTAATTTTAATTTTGGGATGTAATAATCATACCTTATAATTAGGAATTATGTTGACTTGTGTGTGCCTAAATATTTGGTAGCTTAGGCACCATGTTATTTTGTGTTAGACTATATATGCCTTTTTATTGTAAGACATAGGGGACTTATTTTTGAAAGAAAAAGAAACACTTAGTGTGAGATTAGAGAAATGCTCTCTAGGGTTCTTCTTTGAACCAAATTTGGATCTTATCAAGAGCCTCCTACTCTTGTGGCGATTCTACCTTGATCTTATCATTCCTTGTTGTGGAGTGTGGCGATTTCTATCATTTCATTACTTCTTCATATTTTCTTCGTTTGTGTTCTTCATTCTTATTTGGTACTTTATTTGAAATATCACTTGGATAGATCCTTCAAATCATATGGAAACACTCAAATTCATATCATGTGGTATTCAGAGCCTCCCATTAAGTGGTAATTTTTGTTTTTAATTTCTATTTTAGTGTTTTGTGTTCTTGAGATATTTGCAATTTTAGTTTCATTTTTGTTCCAAATCTTGTTCAATCTTGAGTTGTTGGTTGTTTATAAGTGTTATAATATGTGTGGGAGGTTTAGTTTTGTGATTATTTATTTCATTTGGGTGAAATTTGAAAACTGAGCTGAAAAAAAAAACGCAGAAAAAAAAAATTTTGGGTTTCAGCTGCATCATCTTCTTCACTTGCAATTGTTTGATCCTAAATTTCACTTGGGAATTTGTTTTTGATGTTATTTCTTCCATACAAGTCCGATTCTGGAAATTCAAAAGCCTAAGTTGATTAGACAAATGAGAGGAATTTGAATATGCATAGAAAAATCTGGAAATATAAGTGCTGCGAAAAAGTGATTCTGCACAAAAGCACTTTTGAAAAAAAGGCATTTTGAAAAAAAAAAAAAATTCCAGAATTGTTCTTAATGAAATACCAAACATCTTTTGCATTCTTCTTACCTCCTTTAGACATTGCAAGTTTGATTTTAAGTTCTCCCACATATTTTGATCACTTAGTCATTTAATTCTAGTTTTCCTTATTTCTTTGATAATCTACTTGAGTGTGTCTTTCTTTGGTTATATTATTTTTGTTTGTCTTTTCAATTATTTGGTTTTGCATTTCAAGTTCTCTTGTCATTTTTTTTTTCTTCTTGACCTCTTGAATGATAACTTTCATGTGTGATTTGTCACATTTGTTTAGAGGTTTACCACAAACTTGATTGAGATTTGTTTGGTTGCTTGAAGAACTTAAAGAGTTGCATTAGGGAGTGGAAAAAGGTAAAGTGAAAATTATAAAAAAAAGCCATTATTGAGTGATATACACGAGTGATACATTTCTTGAGTGTAAACACTTAGTGAGTGGTGAGGGCCTTATTTTATTGTGTTTACTTGTTTTTTGTTTTTGTCATTTATTGATTATTGTGGTATTTGTTTGTTGTTGCTGTTTAAATCATGAGTGGAAGTGAACCAAACCCCATTTCTCCTAGAACCGTTTTTCTTATGGATCACTTTACAAAAATATTGAATACTCAAATGAATGCATTAAGAGAAGAGTTTGTGAATCAAAGAGATAGGAGATCTCATCATGGAAGATCTTCTCAAAATGAAGATGGGTTTGAAATCGAGGGAAGTAGAAGACAAAGAGAACATGTGAGGAACCATAGAGACTATTATGAGAGAGGGAATCATAGGAATCATGAGAGAAACCATAGAGATTGTCATGGAAATGAGAGGAGGAACCAAAGACATGATGATACATATGTCGGTGGCAAAATTAAGTTCCCTTCATTTCATGGAAAAAGTGATCCGGAAGCATATCTTGATTGGGAGCTTAAGATAGATCAATTGTTTGAAACTCATGATATTAAAGAAGATATGAGAGTTAAGTTGGCTACATTAGAGTTTAAGGATCATGCTTTACTTTGGTGGGACCAAAATGTCAAAGAAAGGAGGAGATGTGGTGCTAGGCAACTAGATGATTGGGATGAATTAAAAGCACTTTTGAGGAAGAGGTATGTACCATCGCATTATCAAAGGGAGCTACATCAAAAACTACAAAGGTTGAAACAAGGCTCCAAGAGTGTGGAGGATTATTATAAGGACTTTGAGACTTTGATCATTCGCTCCAACATTAGAGATGATGACGATGCCATAATAGCTAGGTTCTTGGATGGCCTAAGCTATGAGATTAGAGATGTGATTGAGTTGCAACACTTTATGGATATTGAGGAGCTTGTTCATAAGTCATCTACCATTGAACAACAATTGAAGAGAAAAAGTACTTATAAAAAGTATTCATCTAACAAAAACTCCTCACATTGGAACAAACATAAAAAAGATGATGATTCTCCATTGGCTTCGGTCAAAGAAGGCAAATCTTCTAAACCTAAAGCTCAACTTCCTAGTTCTTCTTCTCATTCTTCAATTAAATGTTTTAAATGCTTAGGAAGAGGTCATATAGCATCTAATTGTCCAAATAAAAAGTCTATGATTGCAAAACCCAAAGAGGTATATGAAAGTGATTCTTCCTTTTATTCTTACTCTTCACAATCATCTCCAAGTGAACTAGGGAGTGACTATGAATTGGCTCCCGTTGAAGGAGATCTTCTCATGGTTAGAAGACTATTAGGAGTCCAACTTAAGGATGATGATACTCAAAAAGAAAATATTTTTCATACTAGATGTCTTGTTGATAGAAAAGTTTGCTCTTTGATCGTTGATAGTGGTAATTGTACCAATGTGGCTAGCACTAGATTAGTCACAAAACTTGGCTTGAAAACCATTAAACATCCGAGGCCATATAAGCTTCAATGGCTAAAGGACGATGTTGATATTTTGGTGGATAAAAAAGTTTTGATAAATTTTAGCATTGGCAAATATCATGATGAAATTTTGTGTGATGTTGCGCCTATGGAGGTTGGCCATATTTTGTTAGGGCGGCCATGGCAATTTGATAGAAAAGTTCATCATGATGGTCACACTAACATTTACTCTTTTGTGCATAAAAAGCATAAAGTGTCTCTTTTACCTCTTAGTCCCAAAGAAGTTTATCTTGATCAAACTCAATGGAATCTAAAGAGGGACAAAGAGATCAAAGAACAAAAAGGAAAATATATTATGAATGCTCATGACTCAAGTAACCAAAATTCTTTACCTAGGGTCGAAAACTTATTTGCTAGAGAGCATGTGGTTAGGAAAGCTTTGTTGACTAGACAATCG
>NC_021165.2:42542245-42550986 GCF_000331145.2 Cicer arietinum
ACAAGTCCACAAACTTTTGGAAAATGGTTGGGTTCAAGAGAGTCTTAGTCCTTGTGCCATGCCGGTAATCTTAGTACCAAAGAAAGATGGCACATGACGCATGTGTACCGATTGTCGTGCTATTAATAACATTACCATCAAATATAGACATCCTATACCTAGACTTGATGATATGTTAGATGAATTGCATGGTGCATGTGTATTTTCCAAAATTGACTTAAAAAGTGGTTATCATCAAATTCGGATTAGAGAGGGCGATGAATGGAAAACGGCTTTTAAAACCAAGTTTGGCCTTTATGAATGGTTAGTTATGTCATTTGGCCTAACTAATGCCCCTAGTACTTTCATGAGATTGATGAACCATATTTTAAGACACTTCATTGGAAAATATGTGGTTGTTTACTTTGATGATATTCTTGTGTATAGCTTGAACATGCATGATCATATTGAGCATCTCAAGAGTGTTTTACAAGTCCTAAGAGAAGAGAAGTTGTTTGCTAACCTAGAAAAGTGCATTTTTTGCCAAAGTGAGGTTACTTTCTTAGGATTTGTAGTAAGTGCACAAGGTGTTAAAGTAGATGAAGAAAAGATTAAGGCTATAAGGGATTGGCCAACACCTAAAAGCATGAATGAGGTTAGGAGTTTTCATGGTCTTGCTAGCTTCTATAGGCGTTTTGTGCCTAATTTTAGTACTTTGGCCGCTCCTTTGAATGAGATTGTTAAGAAAAATGTTGCATTTAAGTGGGGACAAGATCAAGAAGATGCATTTACTAATTTAAAGGAAAAATTGATGCATGCACCTATCTTGGCCTTGCCTAACTTTGCAAAAACTTTTGAAATTGAATGTGATGCATCTAATATTGGAATAGGGGCTGTTTTGCTACGAGAAGGTCATCCAATTGCATATTTTAGTGAGAAATTGAGTGGAGCACACTTGAACTATTTCACTTATGATAAGGAACTATACGCTTTAGTTAGAGCATTGCATACTTGGCAACATTATTTGTTTCCTAAGGAATTTGTGATACATAGTGATCATGAATCCTTAAAGTATCTAAAAGGGCAAGGTAAGCTAAATAAGAGACACGCAAAATGGGTTGAATTCTTAGAACAATTTCCATATGTCATCAAACACAAGAAAGGGAAAGCTAATGTGGTAGCCGATGCACTTTCAAGGCGGGACTCAGTAATCTCCACTCTTCAAACTAGGCTTCTTGGTTTTGATAATATTAGAAATTTGTATGCCTTAGATGTTGATTTTGCTTCTCTTTTTCATGGTTGTGAACGTATGGCACATGCCTCTTATTATAGACATGATGGTTATTTGTTCAAGGGCACTAGACTATGCATTCCTAAGTGTTCATTGATAGAATTGCTCGTGAGAGAGGTGCATGATGGTGGTTTAATGGGTCATTTTGGGGAACATAAGACTCTTGACATGTTGCATGAACATTTTTATTGGCCTAAAATGAAGCATGATGTGCATTTAATTTGTTCTAGGTGCATAGTTTGTAAGAAGGCTAAATCTAAAAGCATGCCTCATAGTTTGTATACCCCTCTTCCTATTCCTTCATCTCCTTGGGTTGATTTGTCCATGGATTTTATGTTAAGGCTACCCAAGAACAAAAATGGTCGTGATAGCATTTTTGTTGTTGTAGATCGCTTTTCTAAGATGGCACATTTCATTCCTTGTCATAAAGTTGATGATGCAAGTCATATTGCAAACTTGTTTTTCAAAGAGGTTGTAAAATTGCATGGTATACCTAAATCCATTGTTTCGGATAGGGATACTAAATTATTGAGTCACTTTTGGAAAACTTTGTAGGCTAAACTAGGTACAAAGTTGTTATTTTCCACTACTTGTCATCCTCAAACGGATGGACAAACCGAAGTGGTCAATAGAACTCTTGGCACCATGTTTAGAACATTTTTGCATGCAAATCCAAAGGCTTGGGAAGAGTGTTTGCCATTTATTGAATTTGCATATAATAGAGTTCCACATGGGACCACATCATTTTCTCCATTTGAGGTTGCATATGGTTTTAACCCACTAACTCCACTTGATTTGCTTCCTTTACCTCTTAGTGATGATGTTTTGCATAGGGATGCTGAAGAAAAAGTCAAGTATGTCAAGGACCTACATGCTAAAGTAAAGACCAATATTGAGACAAAAATGGAACACTATGCAAAGAATGCCAACAAAACTCGAAAGAGAATGATCTTTGAACCCGGTGATTGGGTTTGGGTTCACTTAAGGAAGGAGAGGTTTCCCTCTTTAAAGAAATCCAAGCTTCAACCAAGGGGTGATGGCCCCTTCAAGGTGTTGGAGCGGATACATGATAATGCATACAAGATAGACCTTCCTGGTGAGTATCAAGTTAGTGCTACATTTAATGTTAGTGACTTGTCTCCTTGTGATGTAGGTGAAACAATTGATGAGGAGCTGAATTTGAGGACAAATTCTCTTCAAGAGGGAGGGAATGATGTGGACCAACCCTACATGAAGGTTAATGAGCTTCGAGAACTAGGAGCGGGACCATTGACTAGAGGGAAGACTAGGAAGCTAAAAGAACAATTAGAGAAACAAATTGTTAATTTCCTTAGTCTTAAGACATATGAAAAGATTAATCCACATTATATTAATCTTATGGTCATAGAAATATCTTAAGACTTAATTTTAATTTTGGGATGTAATAATCATACCTTATAATTAGGAATTATGTTGACTTGTGTGTGCCTAAATATTTGGTAGCTTAGGCACCATGTTATTTTGTGTTAGGCTATATATGCCTTTTTATTGTAAGACAAAGGGGACTCATTTTTGAAAGAAAAAGAAACACTTAGTGTGAGATTAGAGAAATGCTCTCTAGGGTTCTTCTTTGAACCAAATATGGATCTTATCAAGAGCCTCCTACTCTTGTGGCGATTCTACCTTGATCTTATCATTCTTTGTTGTGGAGTGTGGCGATTTCTATCATTTCATTACTTCTTCATATTTTCTTCTTTTGTGTTTTTCATTCTTATTTGGTACTTTATTTGAAATTATCACTTGGATAGATCCTTCAAATCATATGGAAACACTCAAATCCATATCAAACCCTCTTTTCCTTTTCAAGCATCTATTGTATCTTAGGACATATGTTGCCCCTTATATTTGGACATATGTTCCCGTTGGGTGACAATCTTATCTAAAATATAGTGCCTTAAACCCTCAAGCAGTGTTATTATTGGTTTGTCTCTATGCTCCAATATTGCCTTGTTGAATGCCTCATACATATTGTTGACTTGTAGGTCACATATTGTCCATGTTCTAGGGGGAAGTTTCATCATATCTTTCCAAGCATCCTCATTCATGTCTTTCATTATGTTCATTGCCCTTTGTCATGCTGAAACTGTTGTTGCCTTAACTGCCAACCACAATACTTCTTTCATCTCTGCTCTATGGTATTTCTTCTTCCAATTTCCATAAAGATGTTTTACACATAGCCTATACTAAATACTAGCTCTTATATTCTGAATTGCAGGTACCAATCCCTGCAAGTAATGTAACCACTTCTAAATGGTGATGAAAATACATGTACAAAACAAAAATATCCTTACTACTGATATTTATACAACATATATAATAGAAAAGTTTAAAATATCCTTACTACTGATAATATAACCAATTTAAGATATTAATTAATTATTTGGATTTGATAATCGATTATGTACCAATGATTTCAAAATTGTGGTTCAGAAGGATCTGTTGCCAAATTGATTTTTTTTTGTTTGCAAAACTTTGTTGCCAAATTTATTGTCAGGCCTCCACTATAATCATTTATGGAGAAGTTTGAATGGCATCGAGAAAAGGCTTGGCTGAATTTTTTTTAAAAAAAAACATCATCAAGTAAGTGTATATACTATAATAGATTTATATAGTATTTTTCAAGGTTTTATTCTTAGTGAATGCAACTTTCCCAAATTAATTTGGTTTTTTAAGTCAAAATATTTTTATGCAAAAACAGTTTTAAAAGAAAATAACTGTGAGTGTGATTTATTTTATTTTAGAGAATTTTATTTCTATTAATCTTAAAATTACACAATACAAATCTTAAAAATACCATAAGCTTGATCTACTTTTCCACTTTGGCATATTTGTCAATCTACGACTTCTTTTTCCAATCATCAAAACAAAATTATAGTTGTTAAAGAATATATTCACTAAACAACTCATTATGTAACTTATATATATTAAAAAAAAATCAATTTCCTCATTATTGACGAATAGGGTTCGCTCCCTTTAAAATTACAAACTCATTCTCCCCCTTCACTTAGGGTTTTTGGTTTGGAGAGAGAGAGAAGAGGAAAATATTTTATTTAATTTTTTCATTATATCATTATTAACAACAACAATAAAAAGTCAAGATTAAAACACTAACACACAAAAAATCACATATACCACACGATATGTATAGCTCGCAGGTAGAAGAGAGAAGAGAGGGAAAATACCTAGAGTTCTTTAGTTAATAGACTCTCCTTGAGTATTAGAGCACTTTTTTGTTGAAGGTTTTGTGGGTGGAAGCCTTATGGAAGTTAAAAAATGGAGATAAAGTTTAGGATTTCAAAAGAAAATAGAGAAGGGAGAAGACAGAATTTTTGGAAAAAAAGAAGATAGTGAGATAACGAGGGAGGGGTCACGGGTTTTATGCTTTAATAGGGGAGAGAAAATAATTTTCTCTTTACATTAATGTAATCTACTCTATCGATTCTAAATTAGTCTTCAAAAGTTTCTAGCTACAAAAATTACCTACAATAATAATCAAAATTACTATTATTCTCTCGAGAAGAAATTACTCTGAGATAAATTCAAGTCCCAAACTAATAAAGAACGTAAATAAAAGGTTTGTCGAAATCTGAGTTAATTTAAAATTCTAAAACGGTAAAAATGTCCATCTGTTTCAAAGTCTGGAAATTTTTAGTTTGAGATTTCAAACATTTTTATGAAGAACAAAAAAAAAAATTATACTCCTAAAAATATAATGTAAGATCCATAGTTTTAAATTTTAATTTATGTATTTTAGTTGTTTTGGTATTGAACTACGAGGCTTCTTAATCAAGTTATTGATATTTTGTGTGTTTAATGCCCAAAAATATCTTTTGATGCCCCGATTAAAATTATTCGTCAATAAATAAATTAGGTTAAGTACGGTGAATTTTTTTGTCAAAGAATAATTTATTTATGTTACGAAGAATTTAATACCGGACAATTGGGTTAAAAATATCTCGGGTTGCTGAAAATTGTATCTGTCAATTGAGTTGCGACAAGAGTAGATATTTTTATCAAATAGTTTGAGAAGTTATGGGTGAAAAAGTAATTTTGATAAATATCTAGATATTTATATACATACATATATATATATATATATATATATATATATATATATATATAGAGAAAGAAAAGGAAAGGAAGGAAAAAGAAAGAAAAGAAAAGGAAGGAAGGAAAATTGAAAGGAAACAGAAAACGGAGGAAAGCTGAAGTTTCTTCCTCTTCCTGCTACCTTGCGTGAGAAACTTCTTCTTCCTCCAGCCTTCAACTTTTTTTTCCTCTATTTCAAAGCTTGCTAAGTAATCCAGCAAAGCCATTTGCTCGGTAGTTTTCCTCCCAGCTTCTTTCTTCTTCCCGGATTCGAAAACGAAGAAAAACGGTGTTGATGATTTCAAAACCGTCGAACGCAAACCTTCACGTTTCTTCTAGATCTAAGCTTCATTTCGCGAAAGGAAAGGAAGGAAAAAGAAAGAAAAGAAAAGGAAGGAAGGAAAATTGAAAGGAAACAGAAAACGGAGGAAAGCTGAAGTTTCTTCCTCTTCCTGCTACCTTGCGTGAGAAACTTCTTCTTCCTCCAGCCTTCAACTTTTTTTTCCTCTATTTCAAAGCTTGCTAAGTAATCCAGCAAAGCCATTTGCTCGGTAGTTTTCCTCCCAGCTTCTTTCTTCTTCCCGGATTCGAAAACGAAGAAAAACGGTGTTGATGATTTCAAAACCGTCGAACGCAAACCTTCACGTTTCTTCTAGATCTAAGCTTCATTTCGCGAAGAGATAGAAGGGAAAGTTGTTCACCTCCACACTACGGTGCTAGTGAACTAACTTCGGAAGCGACGTCGCGAGCGGAGATTTTATCGTAATTAATTACGGTGCCGTAATCGCGTGTTAGAGCTATCGTTAAGGTAAGGGCTCCTTCCAAACTTTTAGTTTGCATTTAGGGACTTATCTGTGGTTGAGCGGAAAAGAAATTTGTTAGGTTTGAAGTGTAGATTTCGGGAAAATGAATTTAATGCTTTTATGGGTGAAATTTTAGAGTTGGGTTTTTGGTGATATTGATGAGTGTTTTGTGGAAAATGAATTTAACTCATTTATGGGTGGTTTTGAGGAAATGAAATTTGATGTGTTTGAGTGGTGGGTTTTGATGATTTGTGTTTTGTCGTGTTTGACGTGCTCATAATTAAGATTATAAATTTGGAGAGGTGTTTGTGTGGATTTTGTGTGAATTGTGGATTAAATTTGAGAATATGTCTGAGTATGCTCTGTGTGGAACTAGAAAATCATTAGAGTTAAATGAGTATTAAAAATGGGGAATCTTTGAATATCTGCCTTTACTTAATGATTGTTGTGAAAATCGTTAGAGTTAAATAAGTATTAAAAATGGGGAATCTTTCAATATCTGCATTTACTTAATGATTGTCGTGGATAGAGTCAGAGTATGCTCATGCATTTCATAGTAAATGGCGACCGAATAGGCCATGGTGATAGTGGTGACCTGATGGGCCACGAGATGATTCCATGTGATTTGTTGGTTCATCTTATCCTTGCTGGGATTGTCGCGTCGTATGATTCCATGTGATTTGTTGGTTCATCTTATCCTTGAGGGGATTGTTGTGTCGTGTAAGGTCTGCGATAGACTACACCTTTTTCGTAAATCGTGCTGACCCGTGATAGGTGGCACCTCGGTAAATAGTATTTCGGCCTGTGATAGGCGGTACATTTACGATTTACGTTTTTAGTAAATCGTGTTGACCCGTGATAGGTAGCACCTCGGTAATTTAGTACTTCGGCATGTGGTAGGCGGTAAAGTTATGATTTACGGCCCTTCGAGGAGGGTTTTGGTTTGGAATTCCGAGTCCATGCATTTTGGCATATATGCATTGCATTAGGGTGCTTGGCACGCGAGTCACGGTTGATTCAAGATTATGATTGAGTGTTTGAACTCAAGTGGTTGTTGTGGTTGTGCTATAATTGCTAAGTGTGAATGTTTGGGATTTGTGTGTAAGTGTGATTGATTGCAAAACCTTTTCGAAACTCAAGTTCTCATGGTGATTGTGCTATAATTGCTAAGTGTGGTTGCTTGGATTTGTGTGTAAGCGTTGATTGATTTCGAAACCCTTTTAAAAGCTGAATTTTGCTGTTTTCTGCAGTTTTCTGATGTGTATTCGAATACAGAAGGCTGTATTCGAATACAGACATCCTGTTTTTGCTAATGACTTATGTGTAGTCGAATACAGAAGGCTATATTCAAATACAAACATGTTGTTTTTGCTGCTGACTTCTGAAACAGCCTTGTATTCGAATACAGAGTTGTTGTATTCGAATACGACAGTGCAGATTTGTTTAAAACTTCATTTTTCAAATTTGTTTATGCATGTTTGGCATATGGAAACCCTTTTAAGGTGCATGGTAAGTTGAACGGATATTTTGTGTATTTAAAACTTAAAAGTTATGTGTTAATTGTTAATTTCGGTTGGTGACCTTTACAACTATTGTAGAAATATGGGTTTTGCCCTCAAATGGGAACCAGGATCTTCCCACCGGTTAGTACCCTGTGGATGGGAACATAGTTGGACACACCTGACTGGAGCTGTGTTAGGAGGATCTTGCGGGGCGCGTGAAGATCATCCGGGATGTATAGTTTTTGTAGAATGATCGGATTAGGTTGACGTATAGAGACTAGATGTCTTTCCTTTTTTTAATTTGGAAGACTGTACCTATACCAATATTGTGAGCTTGACATTTTATTTTGATGGGTTCCATGTACCACTTTTTGATGTGACGTGGGGAGGTTAAAATTCTCATGGCAGTGCTTTTGTACAGGTGTCTGCCAAGAATACCCCAGGGGTATGAGCTATGTCTGATAGGCTTTATATCCCCGATGTATTTTGATGTTTGAATACTTTGGATTTTGATTTCGAAAACTATTTCGCTGCTTGTAAATATTTGTTGACTTTTTCGTTATGTTACGACTTAAATAATTTATCCAAAAGTATTTCCTTCCTTATTTCTTTGATTTTATGAATTTGTTTTTTTTAAAAAAATACACTCGCGCTGTTAAAAATCGGGGTGTTACAATTGTGGTATCAGAGCCTTGGTTTGGATTTCTTTTGGGTTGTGGAGTTTTGGTTATAGATTGTAGGTCAACCTGTAGGTTGTGAGTCGTTATCTGATCATGCGTCGGGGTAATTTATCTGAGTTGTCAGATCATGGGTAGTTATTATGTGTTGGTGTAGTTGGAAGTTAGTTTTGGAATTTTTTCGAAATGGTACTAGGATTTCTTCTTGATGTTGGTTTTGAGGAATTAATGCCTCCTAGAAGGAACGACGCTGCAAAAGTCAACGTCAATAGGAATGATCAAATGGTTGAAGCAATGAATAGCGCTTCTGTTGATGCACAGACAGCTGCCAGGATTCTGCGAGATCTGGAGAAGAGGGAAA
>NC_021165.2:42550996-42577023 GCF_000331145.2 Cicer arietinum
GGGTCAAGGGGATTGGAAGATTTTTGTCATTACCATCCTCCAAAGTTCAAGGGTGATGAGAACTCAGAAAAAGCTGAAAAGTGGATTCAAGAAGTGGAAAAGATCTTCGAAATGAAGAATTGTCAGGTAAGGTCCAAGCGAATCGTGATGACATGGGATTTATGAAGTGGTTCCAAGGACATAGATGTTATGTTGTTGGTGGTAACTCGAATATGATGAGTATGGATGGATTAACGTTAGACGGATAGGCGATTTCATGTAAGGATCTAAGTGGAGAGCTTTTTAAGAAGAGTATTAGATGTTCGCCTGGTAGATTTCAGGATGAGACTTGATGAAGTTTGCTAACTGTCAAAGAGGTGTAAACACCCTGGAATTATTGAGAAGATAGGGATTCCATTTGGAATAGCATTTGGTGCTTAGGTATCAGCGAAAGAGGCTTGTATCGAAGTAAAAGGAGCGTTATTACAGTTCGATTAAGATAGTCTAAGCCACAATCATGTTTGTTGGCTACTTATTGATAAAACGAGGAATTGATCATCCTTAATCTCTTGTTGATAGTAAACAAAATCATTTTGAATGGAACCGACGAGTCTTACCGACTATGAAAGCGCGTAATATTATTAAATATCTATGAAAAGGGATAGACGACACTTTCTTCACGGAAGCATGACGAAGCAAGTTCTATCATGTATTTTGAGTTGAGTGCAAACCTGGTACGGTTATTACTCTTACTTTAAGTTTCGTAGGACTGGCAGGGTACTACAGGAGGTTTAGTGAAGGTTTTGCTAAGATTGTAGCTCGATCGACAAAACTTACTAGAAAGGATCAACCATTCACATGGACGGAGAAGTGTGAGGAAAATTTTCAGTTACTAAAGAGAAAGTTGACAACCTCACCAGTATTTGTATTACCGCAATCAGAAGAACCATATGAAGTTTATTGTGATGCGTCTCACCAAGGTTTGGGATGTGTTCTGATGCAACAAAAGAAAGCTGTAGCTTACGCCTCAAGGCAATTGAAGATCCTACTCATGACTTGGAGCTTGCTGCTGTAGTATTTGCATTGAAGATCTGGAGGCACTATTTATATGGATGCACATTCACAGTGTTATGTGACCATAAAAGTTTGAAATATTTGTTTGATCAGAAGAAATTGAACATGTGTTAGAGACGATGGATGGAGACTCTCAAGGATTTTGATTTCACATTACAGTACAACCCTGGGAAAGCCAATGTAGTGGCGAATGCATTGAGTAGAAGAAGTGTGTCAGTGTCTTCAACAGTGATGGCTAGACAACAAGAGTTGTGGGAAGCTTTTAGAGACCTACACTTGAACGTAGAGTTTGCACCAAGAACTTTGAAATTCGGAATGATTAAGATCTCGAGTGGACTACTTGAAGATATTGTGAATTCTCAAGATGACAACTTAATTCAAGAGAAGAGGAACTTAATAATGCAAGGGAAGACAATTGAGTTTAAGATCGGACCAGATAATATTTTGAGATGTAATGGTAGGATTTGTGTACCAGAAATTACAGATATGAGGAAAACTATTTTAGAAGAGGCTCATAAGAGTAAATTGAGTATTCATCCTGGCACGACAGAGATGTATCAAGATTTGAGGCAGAATTATTGGTGGCCAGGAATGAAGAGACATGTAGCGGAATGTGTATCAACTTGTTTAACTTGTCAAAAAGCGAAAGTGGAACATCAACGACCTGCTGGAATGTTGCAACCTTTAGATATACTTGAATGGAAATGGGACAGTATTTCCATGGATTTTATAACTGGATTACTGAAAACAAGGAGAAAGAATGATTCTATATGGGTGATAGTGGATCAATTGACTAAATCAACACACTTTATATCGGTAAAGACCACTTATAAGGTAGACAAGCTAACTGAGATCTACATTGCTGAGATTGTGAGATTACACGGAGTACCATCGAGTATCGTATTATACCATGACCCAAAGTTCAAATCACACTTTTGGGGAGCATTGCATGAAGCGTTGGGAACGAAACTAAGATTGAGTTCAACTTACCATCCACAAACGAATGGACAGACTGAGAGGACAAATCAGTCCTTGGAAGATCTTTTGAGAGCATGTGTATTAGATGATAGAGGAAGTTGGGATGATGTACTTCCGTTGGTAGAGTTTACTTACAACAATAGTTTCCATGCAAGTATTGGAATGACACCATATGAGGCTTTATATGGGCGCAAGTGCCAAACGCCTTTGTGTTGGTATAAGGACGGTGAAAGTATGATTGTAGGATCGAAGATGGTACAACAGACTACAGATAAGGTCAAGAAGATAAAAGAGAAAATGAAGACGTCACAAGATCATCACAAGAGTTATGCGGATAAGCGTCCCAGACTTTTAGAATTCGAACAGGGTGACCATGTATTTCTAAGAGTCACGCCTACGACTGGAGTTGGTAGAGCCTTGAAATCGAAGAAATTGACTCCGAAACTTAATGGACCATATTAGATTTTTGCACAAATTGGACCTATTGCTTAACGGATTGCATTGCCTCCAATACTGTCCAATATTCATGATGTGTTTCATGTGTCACAGTTAAGGAAATATCTTGCAGATCTGTCTCATGTAATTGAACCAGATACAATTCAACTGAGGATAATTTGTCATTTGAAGTTTTACCTGTAAGAATTGATGACAGGAAGATTAAGCAAGGATGTTTCGTTGGTCAAGGTGATTTGGAACCCAACTACTGGAGATGCGACTTGGGAACTGGAGAGCAAGATGAGAGAACAACACCCTGAGTTGTTTATCGATGTGTAGTTTCGAGGACAAAACTAATTTTAGGGGGTAATAATGTAAGACTCATAGTTTTAAATTCTAATTTATGGTTTTTAGTGTATTTTGGTATTAAACTCTGAGGCTTCTTAGCCAAGTTATTGATATTTTGTGAGTTTAATGCCCAAAAATATTTTTTGATGTCCCGATTAAAATTATTCGTCGATAAATAAATTAGATTAAGTACGGTGAATCTTTTATCGAAGAATAATTTATTTATGTTACGAAGAATTTAATATCGGGCAGTTTGGTTAAAAATATCTCGGGTTGCTGAAAATTGTATTTGTCAATTGAGTTGCGACGAGAGTAGATATTTTTATCAAATGGTTTGAGAAGTTATGGTTAAAATGGTAATTTTGATAAATATCTAGATATTTTTAGATATTTGTTATATATATATATATATATATATATATATATATATAAAGAAAATGAAGGAAAAAGACAGAAAAGGAAAGGAAGGAAAAAGAAAGAAAGGAAAATTGAAAGAAAACAAATAACGGAGGAATACTGAAATTTCTTCCTCTCCCTGCTGCCTCGCGTGAGAAACTTCTTCCTTCTTCTTCCTCCAACCTTCAACTTTTTTTTCCTCTATTTCAAAGCTTGCTAAGTAATCCAGCAATGCCATTTGCTTGATAGTTTTCCTCCCAGCTTCTTTCTTCTTTCCGGCTTCGTAAACGAAGAAAAACAATGTTGGTGATTTCAAAACCGTCAAATGGAAACCTCCACGTTTCTTCTAGATCTAAGCTTCATTCCGCGAAGAGATAGAAGGGAAGGTTGCTCACCTCCATGCTACGGTGCTAGTGAACAAACTTTGGAAGCGACGTCGCGAGTGAAGATTTTACCAAAATTAATTACGGTGCCGTAATCGCGTGTTAGAGCTATCGTTAAGGTAAGGGCTCCTTGTTGAGACAAACTCTATATTTTAAAGTTTTGATGAAAATAAACAAAGGTTAATTAAGAATATTAATTATGATTCTAAATGTTATGTTAATTTAACTTGTGTTTTTGATAGGATTTAATTAAGAGCAGAATCAAGCAAATACAAGAAAAGACAACAACAAGATCATTCTGCATCATAATAGAGAATGATCTTCAGCTTCAACAAATTATCCATCACAGCAAGGGTTCTAATTTATATTTTATTTATTTAATTTGAAACGACTTTTTGTGTGAAAATCTTATAAGTAGTAGTAAGTTTTTAGAATTAAATCAAGTAATTATAATTAAATCAAGCTTATTGAGATTGATCTATTTTATAGGAGTAAAGAAGTTTAAAGTGTTCCTTTTGATTTTTGAGAAACGTGATATCCTAAATTATAAATAAAAGTATTTAATTATCTTAGAAATATATTTTTATTTATCCGCTGCAAATTTTATAGAAATATGATATAAAGTATTATATATATTATTTTGGAGTTTAGGGTGTCACAATAAACCTATTAGAATAAAAAATGATCTAACATATTAATCCATTGAGACATTTTCTCTTACTAAAGGAAGTACATTGATTTAGAACACAAATGGCCTAGAATATACCTAGTAAACACCAAAATGACCTTAAATATTAATCCATTAAGACTTTTGTACTTATTGGAGGAACTACATTGATTTTGAACCAAAATTGACTAAAATAAATCTATTAAATACACAAATAACCTAAAATTATAATCCATTGAGACTTTTGCACTTATTGTAAGGACTACATTGATTTAGAACCAAAATGGACTAGATTAAACCTTGTAAAGACCAAAATGACCTAACATATTAATCCATTAAGACTTTTACACTTATTGGAAGCACTACATGGATTTAGAATCAAAATGGACTAAAATAAACATTGTAAATACCACAACTATCTAAAATTTTAATCCATTGAGATTTTTGAACTTGTTGGACGAACTACATTGATTTAAAACCAAAATTGACTAGAATAAACCTAATAAATAAAAAATGACCTGAAATTTTAATCCGTTTAGTTTTTTGCACTTATAGGATGAACTATATTGTAATAAAACCAAAACTAGAATAAACCTATTAGAGTCCAAAATGACCTAACATATTAATTGATTGAGACATTTGCACTTACTAAAATACATTAAAGTACATTGATATAGAACAGAAAATGCCTAGAATAAACTTAGTAAATACGAAAATGACCTAAAACTTTCATCCATTGAGACTTTTGAAGTTATGGGACGAACTACAATGATTTAGCACAAAAATGGACTAGAATAAATCTAGTAAATATTAAAGTGACATAGAATAAACCTAGTAAATACCAAAATTACCTTAAACATTAATCTATTAATACTTTTGCACTTATTGGACGAACGACATTGATTTTGAACCAAAATTAACTAGAATAAATCTAGTAAATATTAAAATGACCTAAAATTTTAATCCATTGAGACTTTTGCAGTTATGGGACGAACTACATTGATTTAGAACCAAAATGGACTAGAATAAACCTAACAAAGACCAAAATTACCGAAAATTTTAGTCTATTGAGAATTTTGCATTTATTGCAGAAACAACATTGTTTTAGTACCCAAATGGACTAGAATAAATTAAGTAAGGACCCAAATGAGCTAAAATATTAATCCATTGAGACTGTTGCACTTTTCAAACGAACTAAATTTATTTAGAACTAAAATGGACTTGAATAAACCTAGTAAAGACCAAAATGACCTAAATTATTAACCTATTACAACTTTTGGAATTATTGGATGAACTACATTGATTTTGAACCAAAATGGCCTAGAAAAAACCGAGTAACTTCAAAACTGACCTAAAATCTTTATCTGTTGAGAAATTTGCACATATAGGACGATCCATATTGTATAAGAACCAACATGGACTAGAATAATCCTATTAGAGCCAAGATGACCTAAAATATTATTCCTTTGAGACATTTGCACTTATTAAACGAACTAGATTTATTTAAAAAACAAAATGGACTAGAATAAAAAAAGTAAAGACCAAAATGACCTATAGTATTAATCCACTAAAACCTTTGCACGTATTAGACGAAATACATTGATTTAGAACCAAAATGGACTAGAACAAACCTATAAAATACAAAAATGACATAAAATCTTAATCAATTAATACATTTCCACAAATAGGATGAATTATATTGAGTAAGAATCAAAATGGACTAGAATAATCCTATTAGAGACCAAAATGACCTAAAGTATTAATACATTGAGATATTTGCACCTATTAAATGAACTATATCGATTTAGAACCAAAGCTGAATAAAATAAACCTAGGAAAGAAAAAATAACTTGAAATATTAATCCATTAAGACTTTTGCACTTAGTGGACGAACTTCATTGATTTAGAACCATAATGGACTAAAATCTTCATCCGTTGAGACTTTTGAATTTGTAGGATGAACAATATTATATAAGAACCTAAATGGACTAGAATAAACCTATTAGAGACAAAAAAAAAAAAACTAAAATATTAATCCATTGAGACATTTGAAGTTACTATATGAACTACATTGATTTAGAACCAAAATGGACTTGAATTAATAATCCATTGAGACTTTTGCAATTATTGGACGAACTAGATTGCTTTAGAACCAAAATAAACTAGAATAAACTTAGTAAAGACCAAAAGGACCTAAAATATTAATACCTTAAAAATTACGCGCATATTAGAAGAACTACATTGATTTAGAACCAAAGTGGACTAGAATAAACCTAGTAAATACGAAAATAACCTAAAATTTTAATCCATTAAAACTTTTGAACTTATGGGACGAACTACATTGATTTAGAATCAAAATGGACTAAAAAAACCTGGTAAAGACCCAATGGACCTAGAATATTAATACCTTAGGTGTTACGCACATATTGGACGAAATACATTGATTTAGAACCAAAATGGAATAGAATAAACCTAGTAAAAACAAAAATTACATAAAATTTTAATCTATTGAGACTTTTGCATTTATTGCACGAAGTACATTGATTTAGAACCAATATGAATTAGAATATACTTACTAAAGACCAGAATGACCTAAAATAATAATCAATTAAGACGTTTTCACTTTTTGGACGAACTACTTGATTTAGAACAAAAAAGGACTAAAATAAACATTGCAAAGACCAAAATGACCTATAACATTAATATATTGTGAGTTTTACACTTATTGGACGAACTACATTGCCTTAGAACCATAATTGACTAGAATATACCTAGTAAAGACCAAAAGGACCTAGATTGTCAATACCTTAGGAGTTATGCACATATTAGACAAAATACATTGATTTAGAACCAAAATGGACTAGAATAAACCTAGTAAATACCAAAATTACCTAAAATTTTAATCCATCGGGACTTTTTAACTTATTTGACGAACTACATTAATTTAGAACAAAAATTGACTAGAATAAATCTAGTAAAAACCAAAATGACCTAAAATATTAATTCGTTGAGACTTTTGTACTTATTGGATGAACTATATCCAATAAGAACCAAAATGGACTAGATTAAACCTATTAGAGACCAAAATTCCTAAAATATGAATCTATTGAGACATTTGTACTTACTAAACGAACTACATTGATTTAGAACCAAATCGAACTAGAATAATCCTTGTAAAGACCAAAATGATTAATCCATTAAGATTTTATATTTATTGAATGAACAACATTGATTAAGAACCAAAATGGAATAGAACAAACATAGTAAATACAAAATTTGTGACACCCTAAACTCAAATTTAAATAAAAAGTAAAATACACTAGTTTTGAAAGAGATTCGCAGCGGTTCCAAAATACAGTATAAAAATTTTCTTTTAAACTATAAAGTTCAGGAAGTCACATTCACACTTAAACAAAATGCTTGCATAAAAAAAAATTCAATCAAAAACCCCTAAATATCGAATATAGTTGAGGTTTATTAAATAAAATTTCTAACATAAAAACATGTTCTAAACTTATAGACAACTAATTTCTACATCCGAATAAAAAATAAAAGTAACACAGTTGATCAATCGAATGTACAAAAATCTAAATTAATTCATAACTCAATAAAATACGACAAATTACTCCCACCCAGTATCACCTATCAGAGCGTGGATCACCAACTGATAACCTGAAATGACTGCGCTCTCGCAAGCGCCAAACACAAGCAACGAGGGGTGAGCTTCGAAAACATGTAATAGTATAAAATAACTGGGAATAACTCGTAAAATATATTAAGCACCGTATCATATTAAATCACAATCAACAAGAATAATCAAGGTAAAACATTGATACAATCCATAACATCAAGTAAGTAAACACACAAATCAAGTAATGTTATGCATGCTTTTATACTCTAGACTCCTCCTCTTTCTTTGGTACCATTCTAACTCTGAAGTACTTGGTTATGAGGCTTGATACTATGCCACCACACAAGTGGATGGACGATTCAATTTGGTCATGTCCTCATAGATCCCCTCAACTCAACTCGAGACACATATACGTGACAGTCGAGGTAAACATGTGTTGCATGGTAGCTCCCGACATTTGGAGTGCTACCTCCAAGTCACCTAGGAGTTCCCCACCCGAATACCTCCAAGGTCTAACAATCTTGCTCTAAGGCTCAACAGTAGACCGCCACGATCAGGCTCATTCAATTGTACTTCCCTGGAATCACTAGGCTTGTTAGGCCCTACCTATATGATGACCAAATAATCTCCACTTCAAAAGTTATCAACATCTATTTTCTCCCCTCGTTGGTCTAGGTTACTCACTCCATTAGGATTGATTAAATTTATTTGACAGAATTTGATTTTAGTTTCTAATTTAATTGAATTATAATTTTGCGACGCTTGATCGTTAATTGTAATATTTTGATGAATGTGATGCTTAATCGAATCAAAGAAACCAAATTCACATAGGATTGATTACGCTTGTTTGATCAATTCTATAGTCAAATAAGAATAGAATAACAAATTAGAAATTAAACTCATTGATAGAATCTGTGATAGGTCTGAAACTCGAATAAGTGGATTAATTGTTTTGCTCATCTATTTAATCAAAAATCTAAAAAACACCTTTTTAATTTCAATTTTCAATTCGGTTATTATTATTATATCATAAGTCCTTGTGAAACAATTCGAGTTATTACCTCTATTTACATTTTATCAATTGTATTTGACTCGTGTGTGACAACGGATCAGTAATCAACCTCTGTTAGAGGTTAATCAGTTTGATCATTAGTAAAATCTCACAAGTGTGTGAGGACTGAACGTAGCCTTCATTGGGTGATCCAATATAAAAGTTGTGTGTGTCATTCTCTATATTTTCTCTTTATTTTACTCGGCTCAAATTTAAAGGTTTAAATTACCATCCTCGTTTTCGCATCCTTCAGAGAGGATAACTTTTCAAAACACGTGAAAAACTTTTTAAACAGCAAAAAGCAAGTCAGAAGCTAACGATAAGAGGATGACGAGCAGATGAATATTCATCCTCTTACCTAGGAAAAAGTCAAAAAGAGAAAAGGTGTCACCGAACCTAACAAGACAAATCCTAAAAGCCTGGAAAAAGCAAAGTAGACAAAGACAGCTCATGTACCATTTTCAAGGGAGGTTGAACCTTCAATCAGAGGATGAACTGCATACTCATCCTCATGATGTCATCTTGTCAAGGACAACTGGATGACATTATTGTAAATTAAACCAAGAACCTTGGACATTTGCTCAAAGCTCCAACAATCATCAAAGTCCTTTTATACATGGTTAGAGGTTCATGAACTCTATTTAAGGAAGTGATCTCTTCAGCTCAATACACCACAACTACTTACAAATATTATTTTTATCAAAGCTAAGAAGATCAATCTCATCCTCTTTTTACGCTTTCCATAATCCTAAGGTATATATTTTAGAATACCCTCTTAGAAAGTTATTGTAAAGAGAAAGATCATATTGTAATCATCAATCGTTTATTTTGTAATTTCCATGTTGTTCTACACTTGGTATCATTTGTAATCATAAAGGAAAAGGAATTGTAAGCCTGGTGAGGCTAGTAACTTTCACTTTGAAAAGAGGTCCGTAAAAGAGGACATGACAGTTTGAGTCATAGTAAAAAACTAACAAGTTTGTGAGGACTCGACGTAGCCTTCATTGGGTGAACCAGTATAAATCTTGGTGTGTCACTCTCTATACTCTCTTCCCCATATTTAACTGTTTATCAAAGTTTTTAAATTACCATACTCTAATCTTCATCCTCTCGTAGAGGATACATATTCAAAAGAAAATTTAAAAACTCCAATATCTCTATTCAACCCCCCTTATAGTGATATTTTAGCTACTTCAACTTCATATGTTATTCTTTGCTTATGATATTGTGAATTTGTTGCATGAATCTGTCCAATGTTTCCTTATGTGTTCCATTCTGATTATTCTGATTTCTTTGCTTATAATAGTGACCAAGATTTGAAATCATTTTTTTACTTAAAAGGTGATTTATCAATTTTTCAATTTATTTTTTCCATCAATAAAATTATAAAAATATTTTGGATTAATTGTCAATGTTACATAATAATATTTCGTGTTACTCATGAGAGTTTCATTGGTCTTTCGAAAGTGCAGTTGTTGCACCATGTAAGTTAACAATTTAGATTGTTTTAATATAGTGTTGTAGATCACAGTTTTAAAATTCGGGTCGATCAATCAAATGGGTTAGAATGGGACTTGGTGGGGGATCGATAAGCGAAAGTCGTGCAACGAGATATGCAATTGACTCGGTACAAACCGATATGATTTGACCAGATTAACGATTGGAGTTGTGATATGTGCAACTCATACAGCCTAATTTAGTTGATTTTAAAAAATAAATCAAATATTTGCTATCGTTTGTATTTTGTTTTTTTTTTTTTTTTGTAAATTTTTAAGTTGTCTATCTTAAATTATTATTTATACTTTTTAAATGGAATATTTATTAATATATGTTAATTTAAGATCAGCGCATTATGGAATAATATGCCTACAAGTATCCACCTAATCCATTTTAAATGATACTTTCTATTATTATTGGTAAAAATAATTATTTTCACATAAACTCAATGAAGTACAACTATTTTATTTGATTTCATATCAATCATAAGTTAAATTTACAAAATTTTCATTTTTAATGTCACTCACTCAACTATTGTATTAAATATTTAAAAAATAAATCAAAGACAATCAAGAACAATCAAGAACTAATCCTCTAACATATAGACCTAATTTCACTCATTCAAGAACCATTGACTCCAAAAGGCAAGGGGTTTACCCTCATGCATCAAAACAACCCCCAACCCAGTAAGCATCGATTTCGACTACAAAGACCTTAGTGAAATCAGGTACAACCAACAAGGGAAGATCAACCATGGATGTTTTCAAGGCTTGAAGCGCATATGTAGCTTCCTTAGTCCAACAAAACTTGTCTTTCTTCAAAATCTCAATTAAGGGTTTGGCTAATTTACCATAACCTTGAATAAAACGTCTATAATACCCTGTTATTCCAAGGAAATCCCTAAGACCCTTCACATCCACAGGAATAGGCCAAGAAGTCATGGCTGCAGTCTTGGACGGATAAGCTGCCACCCCATCTCCAAAAATCACATGTCCCAAGTACTCAAGACTAGACTGTCCAAAGCTACATTTTTTCTTATTTGCCATCAACCCATTTTGCATTAGCACTGCCAAGACTTGGTGGACATGAACAACATGAGCTAACATATCCTTGCTATACACCAAAATGTCAACAAAAAAGACCAGAACAAATCTCCGGAGGAAAGGCTTCAAAACCTTATTCATGAGGGCTTGGAATGTGGAATGAGCATTGATGAGACCGAAAGGCATCACCAAGAACTCATAATGCCCCCCACGAGTTCGGAAAACCGTATTCTCTATATCATTTTCCTTCATTTGAATTTGATGATAGCTTGATTTTAAATCAAGCTTAGTGAATATTGTTGCTCCATCAAGTTCATCAAGCAACTCTTCAATGATAGGGATGGAGAATTTGTTAGGGATATAATTTTGTTGAGATCCCTATAATCCACGCAAAAACGCCAACTCCCATCTTTCTTCTTGACCAAGATGATGGGACTAGAGTAAGGGCTAATGCTCGGTCTTACAATGCCAACCTCAAGCATTTCTGAAACCAACCGTTCTATCTCTGGTTTTTTATAGTGTGAATACTTATAAGGTCGTAGATTAGGTATCTCAACCCCCTCCTTCAAATGAATTGCATGATCTAACCTCATTTAGGGTGGAAGACATTGAGGGTCCTAAAAAACATTAAAATACTGTTGAAGAACCTCTTAAACAACTTCAGGTATGACTGGAACCGCTGTTGGTTTCTGCTATGCAGAATCGTACTGAATTAACAAGCCTTCCCCTTATTCCTTCAAAATTTGCATGAAGGCCCCATAAGACAATTCAGTCTTAATTAAGGAAGGATCACCAACCAAAGTAATCAACTTGCCATCTCTAGACAAGGTAAGCTCCAACTTGCCAAAGTAATCCAAACCCAACACCAAATTCACCCCTTGCAGGGAGAACAAATAAAAGTCTTGCCTAATCTCCATTCCTTGCAAATGCAAACTCAAATTGGGACACATTCCTTAGATTTCACGCTATGACCATTCCTCACTTCCACAATGTAAGAAAGAGTATCTTCCACCATCAAGCTCAGTTTCTGAACTACCTCTTGAGAAATGAAGCTATGAGAAGCTTCACAATCTATGAGTATCAAAACAGAATTGTTCTGAACACCCCTTGTATCTTCCAAGAATTTGTGGAAGTCAGCCCAACCATTGAACATAGAGACAATTGCAGAGAATTGAAAGTTTCAACCTCCTGAAACTCAGCATCACTGTCATCCTCCTCATCTTCTTCTAAAATAATCATATGAAATTGCTTATTCTTGCATTTATGTTCTCTATGATAGAGCTAATCACATTTGAAACATAGTCCTAGTGTAAGAACAAGCCTTAGAAATAATGGTTGGCTTAGTGAAAGTGTTGGTTCCTTTCTTAGTCCAAACCAGATTCTTCTCCTCAATCATAATAGACTTTTGAATTAAATCAGACAAAGACTTTAATTCATAAAGTTTTACCTCCACTTGAATTTCCTCTTTCAAGCCATTCATGAAAATTCCTCGTGCAAATTCTTGATCGATGGCCTTCAAAGCTCCAACATATTTCTCAAACTCCTCCACAAACTCGTCGTCCCTGTTTATTTGAGTGCCAACAACAACTCAAAGGAATTTTGTTCCATTGAAGGTTGAAACCTGCGAACCACTGCCAACTTGAACCCTTCCCAAGTTGGTTCAAGATTGCACCTAGCCCACCAACGATACCAGCTCAGTCCTCTACCCTCTATGGCCACCAAAGTGGCACACAACTTCTCTTCCTCAGGAACGCTTCGCAACTCGAATTATCGTTCCAAACGGTGCATCCAACCGTACACATCATCGCATGAGAAAATCGGGATCTCCAGCTTCCTCCATCGGTCGCGCTCCGCGTGGTCACCCAGGGATCTACCATCGTCGCCGCTGGTCTCCGCTTCTTCCATGTGAACAGTCCCGCCGTTGTTGGAATCAATCTTGGCCCCGAGTACAACCAATTGATCCTTCGTATGTTTGGTGCGCGCCTCTACCAACTCTAATCGTGTGCACCATTCCTCGCGCTCCTACTCCCAATCACTCGAATCTCTCACCATGCTTCTTGTCTTCATGCAATGTGCAGTAGAAGGAAGCAAAATCAGGGAACCAGATCGGCGCTCTGATACCAGTGTTAGAACTGAAATGTGAAATTAAAGAAAAATGAACAGAATAGATTAAAGAAAGAAAATCAAGAAGGGTTTCTCTCAAGAATGTATTATTGAAACTGAAAAAAAATAAATAGAGTAGCAATTACATATATGCTAACTGAATTGCCCTGCAATTCAGTTCCAACCAATTAACTCTCTAACTGCCTACCTATTGAAGACTAAGCTTATGTTATTTATACTAACCATCCTAACTAATCAGTTAGGATTTACAGTTGGTACAACTCAACAATTAATAGAACTAACAACATAGAAATTAAGCTCGGTTCCTTCTCGCATACTCCTTCGTAATAGGAAGCCTCACTTGAGTAGCAATCCTATCAAACTCATCAAACATATGAATGACAATTTGAATGGAAATGCGGAACCAAGAAAGCCTAACTGATTATATCCTTGTTATTTTGTCCGGGTTTTCTTTTCGCGTGTGAATTGTTCATCATTTTGTCTATCCATGACCAAGTGTAAGGTGGTTCGTGCATCTTTTCTTAAAAATAGATTTTCAGTTCCAATTATAATTGCTGATATCAGTTGTTTGGTATTCATAGTTAACAAACTTTTTATACTAGGTGAGAGCTTTCTCTCAAAATAATTGTGACTTGGGCTTGATCTTAGTGTTTTTCTGTTGGACATACGGAAATTGCACTGAGGTTATGGTTCTGGTTCTGAAGTGTGTCTCTCTCAATCTAAACTTTTATTAATAACTATAAAAGGTTAGCAACTCAATTGACCGAACTTTCTTAGCAATGGTTTGATATAGGTTTACCGTGGAAAATGACATGGAGGCAAGTCTTCTACTATTTTCATGGAAAGGTGTTTGAGTTTATTAGTTATGGTATTCTGTATGAAGATTGAAGAATGATATTACCATATGGTGTTTTATGTTATAAGATGAAGCAAAAATCGGGAAAGAACTATATACAAAAATTAGGAGAAGAAAATATGAGGTCTAAGGATTGATAAAAAGAGATGTTTGAGATTTTCTAATTTTAAAAAAAATTGTTGATATTGTCATTTTGGTCTCTCATTCTACACATGTAGTCAAGAACTTAGGGCATATTAGTCAAGAACCATATTCAATATTCAAATTTCAAAATAGTGTTGTTACTCAATAATGATATGTATAAACATCAGAACAATCTTGTCTATTATCATATCAAACAATATTGTCTATTATGATATCAACTAATGATATGTCTAAACATCGTAACAATCTTTTTAGTTATTATGTCAACGTAAATCTTTGACTTCATATTAATTAAACTAAACTCAATTGCGCCAAATTAACCCTAATAATACTTACAAGTTTGGTAATACTTCAAACAAGTCAATCACAATTTCATGAATATAATAAACAGGTATTCAGTAATAACCATTACCTTATACTTATATACTTATAAAGATTCATAAATTTGTATGGTAATATAAATCATTATCTCTAATTTAACTTATTTCAAATGAATAAAAACTAGAAACTAGAAAATATACATATATTAATAATATTAAGATAGAAATATTACTAGAAAATATATATATTAATAATATTAAGATAAAAATATTACAAATCATTGATAAAAGTGACAAATATAAAAATTAGAAACTAGAAGCTATACATATATTAATAATATTAAGATAGAAATATTATTAATTATTGATTATATTAATAATATTAAGATAAAAATATTACAAATCATTGATAAAAGTGACAAATATAAAAATTAGACTATACATATATTAATAATATTAAAATAGAGAAATTACTAACTATTGATAAAACTGACATTCGTCGAGTGTTAAATATAAACTAATTTCCACTGACAACTAATTTTCATTAGTCGAAATTATTATTCTATATACCATTATAGTTATCGTGAGATTTTTTTTTGCACCATGTATTATTATTATTACTATTATTATTATTATTATTATTATTATTATTATTATTATTATTATTATAATATTATATTAACCATAGACTTTATAAATTTTATCATTTTAATATGAAATGTACGTGGCCCCATCTTGTTTACTTTGTTCCAAATTAGAACGTCCTCTTTACTCTGTTGAAAATGCAAAAGATTAGAAGTAACATTGTAAATGAATAAAATGATATCTTTATTTAAAATTAAGAGTAATAAATTAAAAGTATATAAAATAAAATGACAGTGAAAATTAAAAGTGACCAGTGAAATGATATTGAAAACTAATAATTATATTAAAAGTAATAAATTAAATGGGTAAAATGATATTCATTCAAAATAAAAAAAAAAATAGCAAATTTTAAACTTAGTCGCGAACATCCAAACTTTTATATTTATATTTACATTTAGAATACCCAAAATTACTTTAGTAAATATGTCTAGAATGTCAATTAGTAAACTTTTACATATAAATTAATTTGATTGAAAATATGAGATTAGTTAAAATTTTTAAAAAAATTGTATTAAATTTTTTTGAAAAAAAAAAATAATTGTTAAATATGAAAAAGTTGTGAAAACAGATATTGTGTTAACAGAGTTGTAATGAATTCCGACAAGATCTGATATGACATATATTAATAGATATGTTAATTAATATAGATATTATTGTAATTTTGTATTCTATAATTGATGAATTTTATGAGTTTAATTATTTTTATGAGTTGAATTGTGATTGTTGTTGAGTTATTGTTGTCGAGATATATATATTTAAGTCTAATATGTGAAGATGACATGTTATATGTGTCTCTTTTTTTGTTACATGAATTAATCTAACCAAATGACATATATCCTGTAGATTGTGTAGTTCCTCGTTGTATCATATAGATTGATACGTGTATATGAACTAAAATTTATTTTACCAATATTTTTAATTATTAAAATTTTACTTTTTTTTATTAGGTTCAATTTTTAAGATTAGAATAAGGCTTTCAAAAATTTTAAGACGATCCTAAATCAAATACATCAATTTGTGTATTCCAAATTGTAATTTTGATGTATATTATAAAAAACCCAAATAGAATAGTTTATAAAACAAATTACAAAAACAACTACTATAAGTATAAAAAAAATAAAGTTTCCAATCAAAATTCCAACTAATTTTAAATTGTTAAAAATGTCAACCAATTAATTTACTACCTCTCTCCAATACATTTATTGTAAATTTACGGCTTAAAATTTATATATACAATACAATATGATATTTTTTATTTATCCATTAAAATTTTAAACATTTAAATCACAAATTTAGAAAAAAAAAATTGTATATGTAAAAACATACGATAAATTTTTAATTTATTTTATTCGTAGAAGAAATGATAAAAAAAACTTGTACACGACTGAAAGCTTTGAATTCAGGATATGATATTCAGTATAACATCTTATTTATCATATTTAACTTCTTTTTTTATTAGTTATTATCTTGTTTATCATATTTAAATTCTTCTTTCATGAGATATTCTCTTGTTTATCATAAAGAAAAAGTACATATTAAAACATGTGATAAATTCTAAAAAAAATTTATCTGAACAAAATAACATCTTACAACAAGTCAATTATTTTTTAAAAATATTTTTTATTTTTTAAATTGTTTTTGGTCTTATATGTTAATTTTGTTTATTAACAAAGAAGATATGAGACTCATGAAGTGAATAATGATCTATATTTTATGAAATAATAAAAATGTCAAATAATTATTTTCATTTCTAGAAATGCATCATCCTTAGTTAGAATTTCATCTTTTCTCCAATTTTTTATTTTTATAAACGGTAAAATTACAAAAACAACTTAAGAGAAAAAAATAAGAGAAATATATCATTCTACCATCATCATCAAAGAAAAGTAATAGACTTGAGGGGTAGATAGGAGAACAATACAACCATGGGCCTATGCAGACAGACCAACTGCACAGACTCAAATTATTTTTATTTCTTAAGAGTATTATAGGACTCCAAAAAATATTACTAAAAAGATAAAATTTCACTTTGCGGTCCATAAACCAAAAAGATCCGTAATTCATAACAATAAAAATGGCCCAAATATTTTGATAAAAAAAATTAACAAAAAAAGTAGAATTAGAGTCTCAATGTTATTGATGTTACTTACAAGTTTTTTTTTATAAAAAAAAATGTTATTTACAATTTAAATAAAGAATGATTCTTTGTAGATTTCTATTACGGGGCTCAACTTTTAAGCTTAGAGCACGACCTTCAAAATGTTTGAGACAATCCTGTTTATCAGCATATCGATTGGCCTCACGATAGACATGATTTACCACACAACTTCATTCTCATCCTCAAGAGAGATGGCTTCTTAAAGAAGCCGTGCAAGATAGAGATTACTCGTTTTCCTTGATCGAATTATGTTGAATATAACAACAGAGTCTTGAAGCAGCAATATCAAAAGTAAGGAAAGGGGTTTGAATTGTGATCCTTTTTAAAATTTTAATTTCTGAACTTAATTTAAATTAAGTCAAGATCAATCTTGGTTTCAAAAAGCAAGTCCAGAACGTTCTGGATAAGTCAGAGATAAATAAACGTTGTGCAAAATTCTGCAAGTATACAGGTTTGCCAAGTAGTAGTATATAAGATTATCGTATACACATAGATTACTTTAACAACTACCAAATTAATCAAGATTTTATATAATTTAGACTAATGAAAATTATTGTTAATTTTTTATTACTAAAACGTAAAAATAACATAAAAATTATAATGTGAGTATATAACAACACAACTTTGAATTAATGGAAAGTAAACCTAGGGTAATGGTTTCACTTGTAATATCAATATCTCAAGTCCTAGTTTTATATAAATTCTTATTCATTTTCTCAATTATCAATCCCTCGTTAAAACTATTAACAAAGATTCGTCATTCAATGTAATATTCTTTTTCCTAAATAAATTATTTGATTGATTATACAAATGGTATTCCGCTCTGAACGTAAATCAGACTGAAGTACTATCTGATCTGTTTCAAGAAGGGTTATCTTTCAACTTATCTAAAACCCTTTCCTAAAGTCTTCAATAGCATGAGTCAACATACCATTATTCCTCATTGTGGAAGTCATGAGTATGTCTCTGATAATGATGTTTTGATCATTTACCACCTCCTCAACTGCAAACGACTCAACCTCCCTCACACCATCATCCATCATATGATCTCCGCTGCCACAAAAGATTATAAGAAAAATACAATTCCTTATGGAATGATTTTAACCAAAATCTTTAGGCACTTCCAAATCCCGCTTACAACTGAAAAATCCCTCATCAAGATCTCAAATTTTCCACCAAGAACCTCTCTCACATGAGGAAAACTTTATCAAAAAAGCCTGCCCCCACAACTTCTTCCTTTCCAGCACCCCTAAAAAGGAAACGCTTAGCAAGTTGAAGAACTACTCCTACACCAGCTCTTGTTTCCCAAAAGAATTTCCCATTCCTCAAACTTTATCCATTTTTCCTCAACTGTCAACCCTATCATCCACTGACTTCCTCTCCTACTCCCAAATCCGACACTCTCCACCACATGAATTTGGTACATTACTGCCCAACAATCATATGAATACCATGTCTCGACTTTTCCTTTACCTACAAAAAAACAGCTCTTCCATATTTGGAATAAATTAGTTTTTAATCTTTCCAAACACTCCTGACCCATCCATACGACAACCAACATCGTCTGATCCATTACCCCGAGTATCAACCTCTTTTTCCACTCTTCTATTAGTCTCCAATTCCCCCATTCCCTCAACCACGACTGTTGCTGCCACTTCTCAACCTTCCACTCATCTTCCTACTCCTCCTCCCATGGCTGAACCCTCCAACTCTGATATCATGAATGCTCTTTAGACCATCATGGCACGCCAACTTCAGCAGGCACAGAAGACCACTTTGCTACACAACTAGCTGATAGAACAATTGGCTCCCAAACTGGGACTCACTCCTCCCCCAATTCATCCTGCTCCCACTCCTCCGCAAGTCCCTAACCCTGCAAAACAGGACCAGAAGACCACTTTGCTACACAACTAGCTGATAGAACAATTGGCTCCCAAACTGGGACTCACTCCTCCCCCAATTCATCCTGCTCCCACTCCTCCGCAAGTCCCTAACCCTGCAAAATCCTCATCTTCTGAAGGATCTTCTCCACCACTTGCAAATTAGAGGCTTTTGCTCCCTCCTCTTTGTATGACAAAGGGAAGAATTAAGTTAGTTTTTATTCTTTTGTAGAAATCCTTTTTGTATTTAGGATTCTATGAATATGCTGCTGCAAACTAATAATGTGTATCTTCAATGAATTAATGGAAAAACATATTATGTTGAAATTATATGCATATTTTAAATTTCTGCCAAAATCACTTACTGCATCAATTGAGGGGGAGCTTTTAAGCTCTTCAAAATTAAAATTAGAATCAGAATTAAAATCTAAATTAACATGTTTATCATCATCAAAAAAGGGGGAGATTGTTAAGACAAACTCTCAAATTAAAGTTTTGATGAAACTAAACAAAGGTTAATTAAGAATGTTAATTATGATTCTAAAATGTTATGTTAATTTAACCTGTGCTTTTGAGTGAATTAATTCAATGATAGGAATCAAGCAAAGCAAAGAAATCAGATAATAACTGAACAAACAAAGAAACAAGAACATTCTAGATAAAACGGAGAATGTTCTCCAGGATCAAGACAAATCATCACAACATCAAGATCAATCAATCTCCATTAGTTCAAAGAAGATTATGCATCTGAATTTCATGCTAATGTTATCAGTACTTGACAAGGAACAAGTAGAACCCGTTCTAGTCAAAGAAGACATCCGAATCACTAAGATAAAAGGTCACGAATCAAGCAAATTAAAACAAGTCTGAACCTTCTCCAAGCTAACTGTCCAGAAAGTTAATCAATCTTGATATGTACAAGACATCAGGAAGTCATCCATAAAGATCAAAACTAAACCTCCAGATTAATCATCAATCTCCAGAAAGTTCAAAAACTAACAGTCCAGATTGATTATCAATCTCCGTTTCTGCAGAAGTTCAATATTAATCTCCATATTTCTGCAAAAGTTCCTCATCATTCTCCAAACTGTTTTGGACAGAATCAAATCCCCAAATCGAAGTTAAATCATCAACAGATATATCTAAAGTATAAAGGATCATTAAACATAAGAGAAATCTGATCAAGAACGAAGAAAAACGCTCAGTCAAACAGATTTCATAACTGACAGAGCACAACCAACAACTCTTTTGACCTTTATTAAATGCTCCAAAACTCCTATAAAATAAAGGCCAATGCCCAGGGAAACAACAGAAGTTCAAGTGATATCAAGTCTCACAAATCATTCACATTCACATACTTGAAATTCTCTTTTTCGCAAGAAAGATTCAGCTCTGGTTATATATCATACTCTGTTATTATTGTACCGAATTCTTTGTAAAGAATCGAATTTCAAACAAGAGTTGAGACATCTCATATTCTATCAAAACAATCTCATCATTATTGTAAAACTCAAACTATAAGAGTTTAATATAGTTTGAATAGATTGTAAGAAATCCTATCAAGGTTGATAGGTGATTAAATCGCTTTCTAGGTGGAAAGAAATAGAGCTTGTAACATATCAAGGTTGATCTAAGCTAGGTGTTGTAAAACCAAGAAGGTTCTTTGTTTTGAACACTTAGTGGATGTAGCCCAAGTTGGGTGAACCAGGATACATCTTGGTGTGGTATTCTTTCTCTTATCTCTTTATTTATTAAGCATGATTGATTAAGTGAGTTAAAACATAAACTGAGTTTCTGTTTTCAAGCTAACCAAGAACGTTCTCCATTTTCTAGTAAAAACCAAGAACGTTCTTCGTTTTCTATTTTTTAAACCAAGATCAGTCTTGAGTTAAATCTTTAGACTTTTTCAGGAATTTTTAAATAGGAACATTTACAATTCAAACCCCTTCCTTGTAAATCGACATTGCTTCTTCAGTATCTTGGTTCACCCAAGGTGGGCTACATTCAATCCTCACAACCTGTGAGATTTTCCACTAATGTGGTTAGCACTATAATGTTCTTTCTTTCACACTATCTTTCTTGATCACTCTAGATCAGTTTTAGAATTTTACTTTCAACTTTGAAATGGTTTTTATAGTTACATTACATTTCAGTCCATAAATTATTTTTACAATTACCTTTTAGTAACTAAAAGGATTTTTACAACATACTTAAACTATCTTAAAAGATAGACTTGAGTTATAAATGATGTGTATGATAAAGAGTTTAAGATCTTAAAACTTCTCAACACTTGTTTGACATTGATCATCAACAAGAGCTCAATAAATTGGTCCTTGAATGAGTGATTGAATGAACTGTGAAATGTCAGCCTTTATGTTTAGAAGCATGCATAGCTTTCAGCAAAAGGATGCATCAACAATGTACTCATGTTCTTGTTGTCCTTGCTCACAAGTCATCAATCTAGATCCTGTTGTGCTTATTTGGGTATTCAACTCGAGTTTTGGATTTGAATATTGATTTGAGCAGTCTTGATATTCTTTAAATTGAGGTTTGGACTGTGGAGAATGATTTGTCTTATCTTTGTCTTTAACATGGAATAACCAGAATGTTCTTCTGATCAATCTCCAGTTCATTTTAGCATGTAAGACATGATGTTCTTGATTTCTTCAATGGAGAGATAATGGATTTGTGTATGAATATGTTTGATCACATATATTTGAATAAATCACACAAAAATACAAGTTAAATAGCATCATAATCATATATAGTCATATCAGTTCGGTAAAATGACAAGAATCAACTTTGAAGAATAAATCATTTCAAGATTAAGTCATTTGTTAAAGGAATGATGGAAGAACATTCACCAGAAATATTCTGGTTATTCAATTAAAGAATAATTGACAAAAAGGATCTTTTTAGAAGAGAAACATGTAGTAAATTAGTTGGGATTTCGAACATGGTCTTCCCAATATTTATTGAACCATTAAAGTTCAAGATTTGAAGGCCTACTTGCAAAAACAAACATGCAAATTGATCTTCAGATTGATCATAAGAACATTCTGGTTTATGAAAGATCATTATGGTTTTTCAAAATATCATTCTAGTTTATTAAAAGATCATTCTGGTTTATCAAATGATCATTATGGTTTATCAATGGATCATTCTAGTTTCTCAAGATCATTATGATTTTTTCAAGATCATTCTGGTTAATTAGTTTTATGGACATGTGTAAAATGAATAATTCCCTATAGTTCAAACATTTAGATAAACACATGTCAAGACTATTCAAAATAATATTCAAGACCAAAAGTCCAGTTAAAGGCCTAAAGAAGCAAACAACATCAAGATCAATCTCTAGATTGATTAGCTATGAGCAAGAACAACAAGGACACTGATGTTGCACCTTTTTGCATAAAGCACATCATGCTTATGAGACAAATGACTAACACTAGATAACTACTCAATCAGTCATCCAAGTTTTCCATACAACACAAAACCAAAAACGTTATGATTTTACAAAAAAAAACATTATGGTTATTCTCTTTTAAAGAAAGAATTAAAATATATAATTTTACACAATCCAAACTACAAGTTAAAGAGTATCAAGACTGCTCAAATCAATAGTGAATCCCATAACCTGAGCTGAATGCCCAAAGGAGGAAAACAACATTTAGATTGATGATAAGATTGATCTCCAAATTGACGAGTTGTGAGCAAGGACGTAAGTACATTGTACTTACAATATTCTATATAAAGCTCTGCATAAATCTGATTTGAAATAGTAGCAACTGACGTTTTACAATCTATTCACTCACTCATTCACGTTTTCCATCAGACTCAAAAGCACGAACGGTCTTGTTTGTCAAGAACGTTATGGACAACAAATATAAACATGTGTTTAATTGCTTTATAATAAATCTGACACTTGAAAAGTGTGTCCAATGACTATATTTAGTTTAAAGTGAATATTCAAAGCATTTTATCATCTATAAATTGAGGATCTATTGGAAGATGAAGACAATAGTTCAATTTACAAATCTACCAATACTTTTTCAAGTAATTACAAGTAAAAAAATCTTCAGGCAAACTCCAGCTCTCTTCACTATATTTGTGGATCATCATTTACTGTGTTTGTTTTTATTTATCTCAAACAAGTGTTGATAAGATTCAATATCCCAAATACTTTTATCATACACATCATTTGTAACTCAAGTCTATCTTTTATGTTTGATTGACTGTGTTTGTAAAAATCCTTTCTAGATTAAAAGGTGCATGTAAAAATCCTGTCTAAGGTGAAAGGTGAAGATTGTAAGTAATCAAAGTGGGATCAAGAGAATAGGGTTGTGAAAATCTCTTGGTTGTGAAGACTGGAGTAGCCCGAGTTGGGTGAACCAATATACTTTTTATGTGTGATATTTCTACCCCTTATCTTTAATTATTTGCACACACAAATCACACTTCATTATAAAATAATTCTTTTTTATTTACTTCTAACATAATCAAAATATTTTGGACATTCCGTTTCAACCAAGATTGATCTTGAGTTAATTTCAATTAAGCACTAGAATCAAAATTTTAAAACAGTCACAATTCAACTCTCCTTTCTTGTGATTGACATTGCTACTTCACTATTATCTCGTGATAAAAACCGTCAATATTATGTTTGAAAGAGTTAACATCAGGAGGAAGAAATATTAAGATAAAGATGCTAACTAATGAAAGAAAAATGTCTATTAAATGAATGCAAAAATTGCTTAGGATCAAGTGGTGTTCCTGAGAAAACTAATTAGCTCCTATCCATCCACAATATATTTACGATGATTCCAAACACCAGAAGTCAATGATCTCTGCTCGAACCAACATCAGTTAATTTAAGATTAATATTAATCCATGGAAGAAGCCCAAATCTCACATATTTTTATAATTTTAAGTAAAACATATTTTAAAAAATAAAAGTAAAAAATGTAATCACAAATGTAAACAATCTAAAGTTTTTTACTCAAATTCTCATATGCATGAAAAGATTTCAATTTTCAAGTGCCCCAAAATACCTATCAAAACACAAGAATGACTTCTTATCAAAAATAAAAGGAAATTTTACCCCATACCCATCTAATTATACCTATACCCCCAAATTAGGACTGAAATGGCGTTTTTGCCCTCGTTTAAATAATAAAAGTTCAAAAACTTTATCATTTCTCATTTTAAGATTTTCGGAACTCAGGAGTGAGTTTTTTTCTTCTAAATTTCTGGAGAACTTGAAAATAAGTTTTCCAGTACACAAGATACACTCTGAAAAACTTGTTTGAAGTTCTCCGGTACAGAATCTGTAACACCCCGAATTTTCAAAGCGATGGTGTATTTTTTTTTTTCAAAAGAAATTAAAATAAATCAGAGAATTAAATAAGTCAATACCTTTGGATAAATAATTGAGTCATTATAATTTACAAGCAACGGAAAAGTTTCTCAAAATATGAATCCAAAATATTTACACATCAAAAGTTGGTACATGTAACCCATCGAAAATAACATGTCAAACTGACAATATTAGTATAAGTACAATCTTCCATTTTAAAACAAATACAATTCAAAAGAAAGACATCTGATCCCTCTATGTCAACCTAATCTGATCATTCACCAAAACAAACTAAACACCCTGAGTGATCTCCACGTGCCCCGTAAGATCCTCCTAACATAGCTCCAGTCAGGCATTCCCCACAACATTCCCATCCACAGGGTACGAACCGGTAAGATTGTCCTGGCTCTCATCTGAGGGCAAAGCCCAGATTTCCACAATAGTTGTAAAGGGTCACCAACCGAAATTAACAGTTAACACATAATATTTAAGTTTTTAAATGCACAAAATAACCTTTCAACTAAGCATGCACCTTAAAAGGATTTTCCATATGCTAAAAGTTCATATAATGCTTGCCAATTAAAAATGAAATCAAAATAAAGTTCTCAATCCATCAAGTAATACATAACTGACCAAGACATTGATAAATCAATTGAGCAATCTGTTATCTAACTCAAAATAAGAATTTCTACTAAGCCAATCGATTTCCGAATCGATTTCTTGAAGGTTTTTAGTGAAATTTGAACTCTGGGCTTAATTCAATCGATTGGGCAATCGATTGACAGAATAGCTGAGCCACTGACTTAATGCCAATCGATTTCCAAATCGATTTTGTCAAATTTGTGAAGTCTCGGCAACTCATCAAATCGATTGGGAAATCGATTTCCCTACTTATCCTTCCAAAAATACATAAACTAATCCAAACAAATTCATACACAATTCCACATCTTAACACTTAGCAATTCCTACGCGATCACCACGACAAATTGGGTTTCGAATTAGTTTTGCAATCCATCACACTTACACACAATAATCAATACATAACACTTAGCAATTCCAACA
>NC_021165.2:42583014-42586385 GCF_000331145.2 Cicer arietinum
ATATATATATATATATATATATATATATATATATATATATATAATACTTACAATATATACATATATATTTATATATTAATATATTATAATTAAAACAAAACCAACAATAATCTAACAACTCTTACCCCCATCATTTTATTCCCCTCTTAGTCTAATTTAATAAAAATATCTACTCTCGTCGCAACTCAATTGTCCGGAACAATTTTCAGCAACCCGAGATATTTTTAACAAAATTGCCCGGTATTAAATCCTTCGTAACGAAAGTAAATTATTTTCCGACCATTAATTTTAATCCAAATTCCAAAAATATATTTTTGGCATTTAACTCACTCAATACCAAAAACTGGGCTAACAGCCTAAGAAATTCCACACAAAATACCCTAAAATTGCATAATTTAGGATTTAAAAACTATGGGTCTTACAGAAGCCACTATCGGAAAACATTTTTTTGAAGTTCTCTGATATAGAAGGCTCTTCCGGAGAACTTGTTTTAACTTCTCTGGTACAGAGGCTTGTTTCGGGAAACTTGATGCTCAACATTTCCGATAGTTACCAGAGAACTTGAACCTCATGTTCCTCGGAAGTTATATATATATATATTTCAATTAATTATAATTTTATAAGTAATTGTGATTTATTTATTTTAATTTTTTAATTTTTTAGTGGGCGCACGAGGAAGAGACGACAAAATCATACAAATGACACGTGATACTGATACTTCTACATCGTCCGCGATGAATCCCCTAGAGAGGATTCGATCGACAGCTTCAAGGAGAAGAAGACAGATGATAATTGAAGACGATGATGAGGGACATCATGATCATGGATTTATCCCAGATGTGACTATGTATAAGTAGAAGGAGCCTTCTATAGTGCATGAGGAGGATGTGGTACATGAGCAGGTGGATATACATGAGCAAGAGGAGGCTGCATCTGCTCATGAGGGAGAGCATATGGAGGAGGGGCATGATGGAGCTGAGGGACCTGGTGAGCTGATAGCGTTCCAGCAAGTGTACTGAATCGTTGCAAGTAATAATAAAAGGGTAGTACCGAGTGTCGAACTCAAGGATTGCGTTTTACTATTGAATTATATTTAGTTACTAAAATTGAACAAAAGGTTCCCAAGTTGATTGAAATAATATTTAAAATTGACAGCAGCAGTAAAATTGATCTTTTATAAATTGAGAAAAGTGCCAGGGTTGAGTTTCACTTCGAATCCAACCTTGGTGTCTAATTTGATCCTAGTTATTGAAATCCTTTATTGAATTATTACCGAATTCTCTTTATTATTCTTGCCCTAATGTCTTAGTGACAGAACCTTTAATTCCAAAGTAACTCCTAATTCCTTAGTAGATTTAAGATTAGAATTAAGCATTACCGTATAGAAATTCTCTTGTAAATTATTGCTTTGCAACTAATTTAATTGGTTTCATGACCTGCACCTATGTCTAGACTACAAATTCATGAATTTCTCATCTCAAGCATTTGTAAAGTCCACTTCCGTTTCAAAATACAAATCGTAGAACATTTTAATGTTGATCAAGCAATAAAAAGCATTAAGCACAGAGATGAGAAAAATAATTCAATAAACTCATTCATATAACTAAAAATCAAATCAGAAAAATAAGGGTTTCATCTAGTAACACTCATCCCTAACAAATAGGGTTCAGTTACTCATGACTGAGATACAAAAGATAAGGATTAAAGAAGAATTACAAGAATGATTCATGGATGATTCTTGATAAAACTGCTTCAATGGCGTTAGAAACGGCCGTCTTTGAGTTTCTATGCTAGGGCACAAGTCTCCCCAGTTCCCAAGAGTCAAAAAGATCCTAAAACAGTAAAAATCTATGTTTTTATGGTTGCTGGTGCGGGTCGCGCGCCCCAGGCGCGCTTGGATGCGCTTGGGCGCGTTTGGGCAGTAGCGAATGCTGAGAAATGCGCTTGGCTTGCGCTTGGGCGCGCTCCAGCGCTCAGCATCTGCTATCTGGCGTATATTGCATTTTTCTCCTCTTTCAAGTCCGAATGTGGTTTTGGGCGCGCTCCAGCGCTAAACATCTGCTGTCCGGCGTATATTGCATTTTCTCCTTTTTCGAGTCTGAATTTGGTTCCGGTGTCTTCATGAAAGTTGTAGCTATGGATCCTAGCTTTCATTTGCATTTGGTTTGACTCCAATTGGACATCTACAACACCAGATATGGCTGAAATACTCTACATGTGTCATGTTGATTTCTCACAAAAATTCAGCACTGCACCAAAACACAACGCAATGTAAAATTACGAAAAATTCCTACTTAATCACTAAAATAAAACATAAAACATTTAATTTAACTCAAAGAACAAAAATCAACAAAATATATCAAATAAATCCTTAATTTAACTAATAATTGAGGATAAATAAGACTAAAATAGTGGGAAAAAATGCATATGATGAAGAGTCATCAACTCCTCGCCGTCATCATCGTTAGACTTATCCTCGTCATAATCTAAATGACGACGACGACGAGATGACTCAGCATGTATGGAAGCAACACATTTTTTCAATGTTGCTAGCTGTATCTGAAGCTCTATAGTGCGTTTCTCATCCTCTTGTCAACGATGCTCTGCTTTCCTTAGCTTCTTTCGCACCTCTCGTGCCTCGTGCTCTGCTGCTTTTGCTCGCTCCTCAAATGCCGCTATCTATGCCACTTGGCTACAACTACTAGATGTTTCCCCACCTTTGGAAGCTTGTTGCAACTTACCTTGAAAAGTTTCCTACTCAAATAGAAAATAATGTAACATAATCAAATTACTTTTACAAGAAATACAAATGAAAGAATGAATGAATGATTTAATATTTCTTACATATGTTTTTGTTGCTCTTTCATCAACCCAAGAGTTGTCCTACTTCTTAGTGAGAGTTTTTTAAAAAACCAAATCCAATGTGGGGTCTTGATAGTGTTTCACCAAGTGTACTGAATCGTTGCAAGTAATAATAAAACGGTAGTACCGAGTGTCGAACTCAAGGATTGCATTTTACTATCGAATTATATTTAATTACTAAAATTTAATAAAAAGTTCTCAAGTTGGTTGAAACAATATTTAGAATTAATAATAGAAATAAAATTGCCCTTTTATAATAAGAAAAATGTCAGGGATGAGTTTCACTTCGAATCCAACCTAAGTGTCTAATTTGATCCTAGTTATTGAATTCCTTTATTGAATTATTACCAAATTCTATTTATTATTCTTCCCTAATGTCTTAGTGACATAACCTTTAATTCCAAAGTAACTAATTCCTTAGTAGATTTAAGATTAGAATTAAGCATTACCGTACAAGAATTCTCTTTTTAAACTACTGCCTCTGCAACTAATTTAATTGGTTTCATGAC
>NC_021165.2:42588575-42597939 GCF_000331145.2 Cicer arietinum
GTCATCAGCACAATTTCCTTTCTTATGTGCTTCTCCGCAAAAGTTACACCTAAGAGGCTTCATCAGAGGGATCTGAGGGTGATATCTTAAAAATGTATGACTCAAGATTTGTCCCTCAATCATGCGACATATACCAGATATAAGACAAGTATCACCCTCTTCATATAATTGTAGTAGAATATCATCATTATAATCTTCCATGCTCTACAACGAATAGTTATCTCAAACAAAGGAGAGACAAACCACTAGACATGACATTAGCAAGTTCAACAAATAAAAAAAATAACATAAAATAAAATAAAATCAAAAATTTTATTGCAGAGCAAAAAATTTCAATTCAGTAAATAAACTAAATTCAATAGTGAATTGGCAATCCCCGGCAACGGCGCCAAAAACTTGATAGCGTTTCAGCAAGTGTACTGAATCGTTGCAAGTAATAATAAAACGGTAGTACCGAGTGTCGAACTCAAGGATTGCGTTTTACTATTGAATTATATTTGATTACTAGAATTGAACAAAAAGGTTCCCAAGTTGATTGAAATAATGTTTGAAATTAACAACAATAATAAAATTGATCTTTTATAATGAGAAAAATGTCAGGGATGAGTTTCACTTCGAATCCAACCTTGGTGTCTAATTTGATCCTAGTTACTGAATTCCTTTATTGAATTATTACCGAATTCTCTTTATTATTCTTGCCCTAATGTCTTAGTGACAGAACCTTTAATTCCAAAGTAACCCCTAATTCCTTAGTGGATTTAAGATTAGAATTAAGCATTACCGTATAGAAATTCTCTTGTAAATTATTGCTTTGCAACTAATTTAATTGGTTTCATGACCTGCACCTATGTCTAGACTACAAATTCATGAATTTCTCATCTCAAGCATTTGTAAAGTCCACTTCCGTTTCAAAATACAAATCGTAGAACATTTTAATGTTGATCAAGCAATAAAAAGCATTAAGCACAGAGATGAGAAAAATAATTCAATAAACTCATTCATATAACTAGAAATCAAATCAGAAAAATAAGGGTTTCATCTGGTTACACTCATCCCTAACAAATAGGGTTTAGTTACTCATGACAGAGATACAAAAGATAAGGATTAAAGAAGAATTACAAGAATGATTCATGGATGATTCTTGATAAAACTGCTTCAATGGCGTTAGAAACGGCCGTCTTTGAGTTTCTATGCTAGGGCACAAGTCTCCCCAGTTCCCAAGAGTCAAAAAGATCCTAAAACAGTAAAAATCTGTGTTTTTATGGTTGCTGGTGCGGGTCGCGCGCCCCAGGCGCGCTTGGATGCGCTTGGGCGCATTTGGGCAGTAGCAGATGCTGGAAAAAGCGCTTGGCTTACGCTCGGGCGCGCTCCGGCGCGTATCGGCAGTGGCGAATGCTGGGAAAAAGCGCTTGGCTTGCGCTTGGGCGCGCTCCAGCGCTCAGCATCTGCTGTCCGGCGTATATTGCATTTTTCTCCTCTTTCGAGTCTGAATTTGGTTCCGGTGTCTTCAAAAAAGTTGTAGCTATGGATCCTAGCTTTCATTTGCATTTGGTTTGACTCCAACTGGACATCTACAACTCCAGATGTGGCTGAAATACTCTACATGTGTCATGTTGATTTCTCACAAAAATTCAGCACTGCACCAAAACACAACGCAATGTAAAATTACGTAAAATTCCTACTTAATCACTAAATTAAAACATAAAACATTTAATTTAACTCAAAGAACGAAAATCAACAAAATATATCAAATAAATCCTTAATTTAACTAATAATTGAGGATAAATAAGTCTAAAATAGTGGGAAAATATGCATATGATGAAGAGTCATCATGAGCTCACACGGTATCCTAGAGGACCTTATGATTTGTTTGTCTTTACACGATACTGTCATCATGTTTTAGCTAGACTATGGTTTGGTGAGGTATATTAAATTAATTATTACTTATAGTGCATTAAAAATATTTAAATTAATTATTATTTTTGATCTATATTTAATTTTAATGTCATATATTTTCTTTATATACAGGAGCAACCATTGCTGAAAATTTTTGCGCATGGAAAGAAAATGCAACAATTTACCCCGTCGGTACTTCCGCGATCCATAGAGAACTGGGTGAATTTTTCAGGTTTGAACCCATTACAACGGGGTAGTTTGAAGATGATCGACAACAACCTGATATCTCCGTTTGTGGAAAGATGACATTCTGAGACATCGTCATTTCACATGTCATTTGGTGAAATGACGATTACTTTCGATGATGTTGCCAATCTTTTGGGATTTCCTATTAGGGGTGAGTTCTACAGTCCCTCGATGTAGATAGAGTAACGAAATGTAATCTTGCCATCACTCTATTAGGAGTAAACACTGAAGAGATCTAGGAGGAGACCAAAAAGACTAGAGGGTCGCACTATAGACTGGATTGGTTGAAAGAGGTCTTCAAAAGGCAGTGTTCAGCACAGAGATTTGACTGTGCTGCTTGGGCATATTTGTTGAATTTAGTAGGGAGTACTATTTTCGTTGATAAGAGTCATACTTTAGTTGATGCGAAGTACCTTCCTTTATTCAGATATTTAGACGATACAGATAATTATGCATGGGGTACTGGGGCACTCGTAGTGCTTTATGACTACCTCTCAGATGCCTATTGTTATGACACCAAACAGCTAGGTGAATATATGACATTGAATCGGAAACAAATTCAACAACTTCACTGAATCTGGATGCACCCAAAAAATGTCTCTCATAACATCAGAGTCTTCACGCTTTCTATTCCAACACATATATTTTGCATCTTCAATTAACTTGAATAAATGTTGCATCTCTGTTCTATTACCTCTCACATGCAATCGAATCATACTCACCTGTTTATATATTTGTGAGATCTTAGTAACATTACTCTTATCTCGGTCTTGCAATGAGAGTAATATGTGTCTAGATGCAACATTATATTTTGTTAAGTCATGAATATGCTTTCTTTCTTCTTCATCTAAACGTCCAACATATGCATGCCCCTCCAAAGTATCAAGTAATTCATGGTTGTGAATTCCACAAATTACTTTAACTATCCATCATGAACCATCTTTTAATGGTTTTGATCTAAGCTTGAAAGGACAATCACACTTTTTTGTTGAACTTCAAGTTGAACTGGCAGCACACTTGTATTTTCCTCCTTTGTCACAGCCTAATATTAATTTATTTTTCATTCCTTTCTCTCCCGTCTTTATATATGATCTTCTGATAATAACAATAATTTTATTTTTTATACCGATTTCTTTTGCCCAATTCACAACAGCATCCCTTGTATCAAATATCTGAAATAAAATAAATTATAATTAATCACAATAATATATTTTTACAATATTAATATTAATTATATTTATTCATACATGATCTTTGTCAAAAATATTTGTAGTATCGAAGCATGTTTTATCCATTAATAGTAGCGGTTTATCCATATCTGTTAACATTTTAAAAAAATTAATAAAATTCAAAAAACTTAAAAAATAAATTTTAAAAAATAGTTATGTACCGGAAAACTTGTATATGAAGTTTTCCGAAAGTCAATTATATACCAGAGAACTTGTCAATTAAGTTTTCCGGTACACAACTTTTCTCTTCTGTACTGGCAAACTTCGTTTTAAGTTTTCTGAAAATATACTTGTATTGGAAATCTTATTAAAAGTATTCCAGAAGATACCGGAAAAGTTTATTACGGCTCCAGAATTGAGAAAAGGGTGAGAAAAAAAAAAGTTAACTTTAGATTGTGTTAAATAGTAAAAAAAAATGAAGATATTTTTGGTATTTTGAAATTTTTTTGGGGTACAGAACAAATTTTGAGGATACAGGATAAATATTTTAGAATAAAATTGGAATATTAGTAGAAAAATAGAATTGAAATAACGGATGGTCCATTTGTTATAAATTTTTGTAAAAACACTTTTTTATAAAAATTATAACTTTCTAAAAAAAATTTATTTGTCTATTTTTTTATTAGCTTTTAAAAAAATTGCCACTAAATATAAATACTTTTTCAAATTACCAACTACATTTATTATTTTTTCAAACATACTTCTAATTAATACTAATTTTATCTTGCTACAAAAAAAAAAACAATACTACAAATTTTATCTTAGAATATGAAATGTTAAACTAGACACATTTTAATATAAATGTTATTTTAAGAATATTTACACATAAAATTTACTATCAATTTTTTTTAATATATATGTAAAAAAAATGGGTACTTATTTGATTGAGGTAGTAGATAAAATATTTCTGTAATGGCCTAATGCGGGTGACTGAAATAATTGGTTGCCTTTGCGCCTTTGCGATTGCCCCATTGTATTAGAGTATAAGTCACTAATAGTATGTCCTAAATGTGCAAAGATTGCAATTTTAAGACTCCTAAATGTGCAAAAATACTCGAAGTGTTGAAGCTTCATATTTGCATTGAAGGAGGAGGTTAAGAGATTTTTGCAAATTATATTTGACATGTTTAGAAAATTTCTATATCTTTTAGCAAAGTGTTGACAATGGCAGTTATTACAACTTGAATCCGGATTCCTTACTATAGAAAAACCGTAAGGTTACACGCGCTAGACAATTTAGACCATATCATTAGTTTGAGTTCGAACGATGTAAATCACTTATTACAAAATTAATGTTAAACAATTTTGATAATTAATCAAAATCTAGTGGTTGAAAACAGTCACTATGTCAATGTTCCTGCAGGCGATTCAATTCTTGATAACTTTGATACAAATATTTTTGGAAAATGTGTTTCTAATCCTACTTCATGTTTTTTTTTTTTTGAGTGACACTGTATAAGAGGAGACAGAGGAGCAATGGTTGACAAGGGTACCAATGGGAGCAGAAGCACCCATAAATGATTTGGAGAATTTTGTGTTATGATTATGTTGCCAAATAGTCCTATAGATTGAACAATTTGCTTGGAGAACATCAGTAAGCATAATAAGTAAGATTGTTACCTTTGTAAGAACAATTTTCATGTCCAATATGTGGACACATAGATCTAGATTCCTTTCAATATGGGAATCACATATTTACATGTACTAAATGATCTCGACAGTTAATTTGAGATCGAACGACTCAAATTATAGAAACAATTAAATTAATATAAATTAATCACAACAATTAACTTGAAATCGAAGGATCGAGATTAAAAACTATGTCAATTACAACATCTAATCTATTTCCGTGAGCATGTTTAGTTTCATGATGGGACTTATAAGGTCGCAGTGGTCTGTTGTGATTTTGCTAATCCTTCGCGAAACTAAACAAGCACTAAAGACCCATATGTCCAATTTGCTGATCAATGATGGTTCTCATAGTGGAGATAGTTAATTATGTCCTACATATAGTTTTGCATCTACTAATCCAAAGCCTATAACTATTTTTGCATATTTCCTTGATATCGGTATAGTTTAGGATTAATGACAGGTTCAATGTATATTATATTTATAGCAGTGATAATTATGTATACTTAAAAATATGCAATATTTTTTTTATGCTTTCTAGCAATTGTATTTGTTCTTCGGTCTCCACTATCCTTTTGAAATCGTGCCTATTGTTCTTCAATAAGATGCTATAACGTTTTCCAAAAAAATCTTGTAAACTAAACGTAACTTGAATATATATATATTGGAAACATACGTATTTTGGAAACATACGAATATAAATAAAATGGTACAAAACTAATGTCTGGGAAACATACGTTGAGCACAAGATGGATCATGTGCAAACTTCATAAAAGAAGTATGATCAGCACACAATTCAGGACCTTCTCCCTTCATCCCCATTCTCCCCTCTTCTTCCCCCAAGATGAACAACTTGTGAGCACCACAAAGAGGTCTAACCTACTGTTGTTTCTTAAGAGGCTGGGAAGATTGTTTGAGCATCTCCTGTAGATTGATTTATACTACCTTTGGCCTCGGCGAGAAATTTCGGATCAGGCTCCTGTTTATCTGCAGGTTCTCTCATTGCCAAATATATGTATAATGCAATGACTAGAAATCCGCTCAATAGTGTCGAAGAGTGAGGGGACACATTGGATGTTCCTGTTACCTAAAAGGAAACACATTAAGGTAGTTTCAAAACTTTCATTGTGTATTTATGTTGGACCATAATCCGATAATTATGAGATTCGTTATGTCCGGGTAGATAAGAGAAGCAATCAATAAATAAGACAATGAGGAGCACAAAGTTTGAAGATCATTTACATGCGAGTCCACAAAGACAAGATGATATATATTAAAAGGATTAATAATTTGTCTACAGACTTGGCAGCATTTTGAAGTACTAACTTAATGCAGTAAAGTGACAAACTACTATTTTCAAATGTGGGTAATGATTGACATAAATTACTTCAGCACCTCAATATTTGAGGTTAGACAACTATGGCATATCCAAGTCCATATTCATTGTCATCTGTCATGTGAAAATAACAGCAACACACATGAAAAGAAAAACAAAATCACATTTTAATTTTTTTCGCATATGACAAAAACAACATATTCTGGTTATAATGTGGAGTGAATGGCATAATTAGTCAACTCAATACCACATGTAAGGATGCATGAAAACAGATCCATTGTTTCTTGATTGATTCTATGTCAATAAATAAGAAAGAAAAAATACACATATAAGAGAGCAGCACCATTTTGAATTTGACATGCCACAATCATTTCCAAATAAGTAAATAAAACATAATGCTAAATATTAACTCCAATGTGCAAAGTCAACTACATATTATAAATTATTGCTTGAGACCACAGGTAAGGGATTTGTGAGATTGGTGTAACTCCTCGGGGATTGATACATTTTTTCATGATGGTTTAAAAAATAATATGATACCATCTCTTCCTCAACTAGGTGGCAGAAAAACAAGCAACGAAGTTTTCTTTCATAAATACTACATCGATGCAACACTAATTAAAAGAGGTTCACTAGGTCTGCCATTCAAGTTAATATCAAGAAAATACTTGGCACACAAATTAGAGTACAAGTCAACGACTACTTTAGGACGCATACAAACCCACAAAAAGCATAAGTATTCCCGAATCTTACCAGGAAGCAGATTATTGTTGAAGGCATATAATATTGCAATATGGACTGCCCACAAGAACAGTGATGCAATTGAAAACTTCTGAATTACTCTCATCTTTACCTCCAAACCCTAAAAATAATGGAAAATTAAATAACACAGAAACTGTAAAAATAGACGTAAAGTAGTTTAAGTTTACAATAGGAGAAATGGTGGCATATTGAGATGGAATAAGAAAAGAAGTTGAGAAAGAGTGATACTGATGGAAGAGGGAGGAAGAGCCACGCCAGTGCCGATGAAAGAGGTGGCGATCTGAGAACCATAGTGACCGCCGATGACAATAGTCGGGGAGTAGGAAAGAAGGGAAAAAAAAATATTATTAATTTGGTGTGCGGGCTGCATCATAAAATCCACAGAACCAATCTAATGGTAGTTAATAATGACACACGGGTGAGAGATTTAATTGCACCCTCACCTGTGCAGTCTCTCACGTACAAACACAATTCACCAAGAAATGTAAGTCGTAAACGTACCACCTATCACGGGTCAGTACTGTTTACCGAGGTGCCACCTATCACGGGTTAGCACAACTTACCAAAACACACATAAGTAAACAAGACATTAAGAGATTCCCCATTCTTAATTCTCATTTAACTTAAAGGATTTTCAAAACAAACATTAAGTAACCAAGACATTAAGAGATTTCCCATTCTTAACGCCCAGTTAACTTAAACGATTTTCAAAACAGCATTAAATAAATAAGTCATTAAGAGATTCCCCATTCTTAATACTTATTTAACTTAAACGATTTTCAAAACAAATATTAAGTAAACGAGACATTAAGAGATTTCTCATTCTTAATTCTCATTTAACTTAAACGATTTTCCAAAACAAACATTAAGTAACCAAGACATTAAGAGATTCCCCATTTTTAACGCCCAATTAACTTAAACAATTTTCAAAACAACATTAAGTAAATAAGTCATTAAGAGATTCCCCATTCTTAATACTTATTTAACTTAAATGATTTTCAAAACAAATATTAAGTAAACGAGACATTAAGAGATTCCCCATTCTTAATACTTATTTAACTTAAACGATTTTCAAAACAAATATTAAATAAACGAGACATTAAGAGATTCCCTATTCTTAATACTCATTTTACTTAAACGACTTTCAAAACAAACATTAAGTAAACGAGAAATTAAGAGATTCCCCATTCTTAATACTCATTTAACTTAATGATTTTCAAAACAAAACATTAAGCAAACAGACATATTAAGAGATTCCCCATTCTTAATATACTTTTGACTTAAACGATTTCCACACAAAACATTCAGTAAACAAGACATTAAGAGATTCCCCATTCTTAATACTCATTTAACTTAATGATTTTCAAAACAAAACATTAAGCAAACAGACATATTAAGAGATTCCCCATTCTTAATATACTTTTGACTTAAACGATTTCCACACAAAACATTCAGTAAACAAGACATTAAGAGATTCCCCATTCTTAATACTCATTTACTAAAACGATCTTCAAAAACAAACATTAAGTAATCGAGACATTAAGAGATTCCCCATTCTTAATTCCAGTTAACTTAAACGATTTTCACAAACACACATTAAGTAAACAAAACATTAAGAGATTCCCCATTCTTAATCCTCGTTTAACTTAATGGTTTTCAAATTCCACACAAAACAAACTCAAACATACTTTCAACCCACATCAAAACACATCAATTCATTCTTCCACAAAATTCAACCATACACATATCAAATTTCATCAATATCAATTAAGAACACGTCAAAAACAACGAACACAAATCGACACAATCCACTACTCAAACACACAAGTTTCATTTACTCAAAATCATACATAAATGAGTTTAAATTCATTTTCCACGAAACATTCATCAATATAACCAAAACCTAACTGTAAGATTTTACCCATAAAGCCTTAGATTAATTTTCCCCCAAATCAATACTCAAACCCTAACAAAATTCTTTTCCACACAACCACAAATAAGTCCCTAAATGCAAACTAGAAGTTTGGAAGGAGCTCTTACCTTCGCGTTAGCTCTAACGTGCGATTACGGCACCGTGAGTAAATCCGTAAATTTTCCGCTCGCAACGCCACTTCCAAAATTGGTCCACTAGCACCGTAGCACGGAGGTGAGCAACCTTCCCTTCTATCACTTCTTGAAATGAAGCTTAGATCTAGATGAAACGGGGTGGTTTGTGTTTGAATCCTTAATACCGTTTTTCTTCGTTTTCGAATCAAAGAGGAAGTAT
>NC_021165.2:42603428-42610483 GCF_000331145.2 Cicer arietinum
TGATCCTTTATAAATTGAGAAAAATGTCAGAGATGAGTTTCACTTCGAATCCAACCTTGGTGTCTAATTTTATCCTAGTTATTGAATTCCTTTATTGAATTATTACCGAATTCTCTTTATTATTCTTGCCCTAATGTTTTAGTGACAGAACCTTTAATTCCAAAGTAACCCTTAATCCCTTAGTAGATTTAAGATTAGAATTAAGCATTACCGTATAGAAATTCTATTGTAAATTATTGCTTTGCAACTAATTTAATTGGTTTCATGACCTGCATTTATCCCTAGACTACAAATTCATGAATTTCTCATCTCAAGCATTCGTAAAGTCCACTTCCGTTTCAAAATACAAATCGTAGAACATTTTAATGTTGATCAAGCAATAAAAAGCATTAAGCACAGAGATGAGAAAAACAATTCAATAAACTCATTCATATAACTAGAAATCAAATCAGAAAAATAAGGGTTTCATCTGGTTACACTCATCCCTAACAAATAGGGTTTAGTTACTCATGACAGAGATACAAAAGATAAGGATTAAAGAAGAATTACAAGAATGATTCATGGATGATTCTTGATAAAACTGCTTCAATGGCGTTAGAAACGGCCGTCTTTGAGTTTCTATGCTAGGGCACAAGTCTCCCAAGTTCCCAAGAGTCAAAATGACCCCTAAAACAGTAAAAATCTGCGTTTTTATGGTTGCTGGTGCGCGTCGCGCGCCCCAGGCGCAGAAAAACGCGCTCCAGACGCGCGTTGGCAGAGTCCAATCCTGAGAAATGCGCTCCAAGCGCTCCAGGACGCGCTCCAGGCGCATTTCATTTGTTGTCTGATGTATTTTGCATTTGGCTCATCTTTTGCGTCTGAATTTGGTCCCGGTGTCTTCATGAAAGTTGTAGATATGGATCTTAGCTTTCATTAGCACTTGGAGTGACACTAGATATGGCTGAAATACTCCACATATGTCATGTTGATTTTTCACCAAAATTCAGCACTGCACTAAAACAAAACGCAATGTAAAATTACGATAAATTCCTACTTAATCAACGAAATAAAAACAAAAAACATTTTATTAACTCAAAGAACAAAAATCAACAAAATGTATCAAATAAATCCTTAATTTAACTGATGATTGAGGATAAATAAGACTAAAACAGTGGGAAAATATGCATATGATGAAGAGTCATCAGTACCCTAGAGACGGACACGTAGTTAGACTTGCTTGAACGGCACTGTGTCAGAAGGATCTTGCGGGGCACGTGGAGATCACTCAGGTTGTATAGTTTTTGGTAGCATGATCAGATTAGATGGTTGTATTGGGGATAAACTTCTTTCTTTTGTGGATGTATTTATTTCAATTTGGAAGAATGTACCTATACCTCATATTGTCAGCTAGACTTTTATTTTGATGGGTCCATGTACCACTTTTTGATGTGACGTGAGGGAGTTAAAATTCTTCAGGCAGTGCTTTTGTACAGGTGTCTGCCGAGAATACCCGAGAGGTATGAGCTATGTCAGATAGGCCTCAAAGCCCAATGTATTTTGATGTTTAAATACTTTGGATTTTTATTTCAAAAACTATTTCGCTGCTTGTAAATATTGTTGACTTTTGTCGTTATGTTACGACTTAAATATTTTATCCAAAGGTATTTCTTCCTTTGTTTATAAAATTCGATTTCTGTTTGTTTTACAATAAAACGGGATGTTACAATTGAAATTCTTTGTTTTTATGAATTTGTTTTAAAAAAACAAAATACACTCGCACTGTTAAAAGTCGGGGTGTTATAATGAACTTCCAAACTATGTTATCAAATTAAAGAAATTTATGTATGGTCTGAAACAGACTCTTAAAGTTTGGTATGATAGACTAAGTAATTTTTTATTCAATAATTATTTTGAAAGATGCCTAGTTGACACTAATTTATTTAGAAAATCATCTAAGAGTGACCTTTCTCACTATCCAGATATATGTTGATGATATCATTTTTGGTTTTACTAACGACAAGTTCTGCCAAGAGTTTTCTAAGTTAATTTAGAATGAATTTGAGATAAGCATGATGGAAGAACTAAAGTTCTTTGTTAGAAGCCAAATTTCGTTCTTGAAATTTGTAGTGAACAATACGCAAACTAATATCTAGCTAACTACACACTCGAATTTCAAACGTAGTCTATAAACATTTTTAAGACTTTCACTATTCATTCAAGCACAATATGTGAAAACCACTTAGCTTAGCATGATAGGCTAGCATGACACAATAAATTAATTAGACACATCACCTTCAATTACTCAATTATGAAGCAAATAACATGAATAATGAGTATCATTTATATATAAAACTTCGCATGTGAATTTAGTCGACAACAACTTACTATATTCAGTTTGATCAAATAACCCATATATGAAATACGGTTTCAACTTCAACTAATTTCTCAAACAACATGCTACAAGTTTTACTCTTTTTAAAGAATGTTTAAATCTTAACCACAATTACTCTATGGATTTCACATAAGTTAGATAGATAGTGAAACACTTAAAATATTTCACCTTCAAGAAATACAAACAGAAACTCATATAACAACTCAGTGACATGCAATCACTTAAGTTTTTTATTTGAAAAGAAAACTAATGTTTATAATCATAGTGAAATAAGACAATTATTTTCACATATAGTTCAAACACACTCAAAGTCTAACTTAATTTCAAAGTCTAACTTTATTTTAAAGTCTTATACAAAAGATTCATTTATAGAACTCAATAAATAGTTCTAGGTCCTTATCAAATCAGACAGAATATCAATTCTATCTCAAGATAATTATTTATAAAAAAAATAACTAAAAATAGAAAATAGTTATAAATAATTAAAAAATAACTACGTGCATACTTAACATCAGTCAAACACACAGAAAAATATTACATTAATTGGATACGCATATACACGTAAAATCGCATAAAATATTTTCCTTTAAAATATTACACTAAAATACTTTATTTTTAAAAAATATATCAAATAATAAAATATAATATTTGTTATTTATATCGCACATTTAATCTAATATTTCTAAAACTAGCACATCGTACAAAACACCTATATAACGAAAATTAATCCCAAAATCTATCAACATATATCATAAAATAATTTTAACATCAAATTAATTATTTAAAATTTTATTTAATTAAAAAAATAATTTATTATAAAATTTTGGAGTGTTACAATGTTTGTTTATGTTACTTTATATTAAAAGTTAGAGACTAATTTAGGAATAATTTAATAATATTGGGGACTAAATTTGAGTATAAGAGATTTAGATTAGGGAGTAATCTAATATGGTATATATCTTAATGTTTAGGCATGACAATGGGGCGGGACGGGGCATATTTTGTCTCACCCCTACATCCGACTAATCAGAGAAAATCCACATCCGCCTCCATTTTTTAGCGAGTGTAAAAATTTGGCCCTCATCCCCGCCCGCAACGGGGTTCGGATTCTCCGCCCTCACTCGCACCCATTCATATATATAAAATTATAAATTTAAAAATCATATCTATTATAATTAATATAATATATATAAAATATAAAAAAAAAATTATAGAGATGAGATTAAAATTAAAAAATTACAATAATATTATTAGCGAGGCGGATTTGGGTGTAGGTGCGAGTGGGTATCAATACTCCCAAATCCGTCCCCGTCCCTAAATTTTAATTTCGGGAAAAATAGGCACCCGCATCCAATCAAAGCAGATTTTCTCGACCCAAATCAAAAAGGGTTTAGATGGGTACCTCTGAGTATGGGATATGTTGTCATCCTATTCATGTTTCAAGGTCTCACTCCAGCCATGCAAGAAGTTATGCTAAGTATGCCACACAAATATTGTGCCATGCATTTGTGGAGTAATTTTACAAAACAATGGAAGGGCAAGAAACTAAGGGGAGTGATTTGGGAATGTTCCAAATCAACAACTGTGACACAATTTAATCAAAACATAGAGAAAATGGAGATTTTGGAAGAGAGAAAGAATGAAAAAGGAAAAAGTAACAATGTGGCGAGGTTGGATTGAACACACGACCTTCAGATCTTCAGTCTGACATTCTCCCAACTCAGCTATAGTCCGCAAATTTTCAAGTATTTTTTTTGTTTTATGTTGTTATTATGGGTGTTGTGAGCCTATTCACATATATACCCTTTTCAATTTTACCGAATGTATATTTGTATCATTTTCGATCGATGTATTTTGTTAATTTGAATAAATTAATACCATTTTTAGTAAAAAAATCGTTTAAAAAGAAAATGATTTTATTTTTAATTGTATATTTGAAAGAAATTTTTCAAATATATGTTGGATATGTTTAACAACCATACTTTTTGAATAAATTTAAAATACTTGAATTGAATAAGCTAAGTTTTAGTCTAGAGAGTAAATGTAAAAGAAATTATGAAAACAATATTTTTGTGAGATATTTTTATCATCAATGAATCGAACGCGCGACCTTAAGATTTTTAGTCTGACGCTCTCTCAATTGAACTATCCCGATAAATTTATAAGTATTTTACCATTTTTTGTTGTTATTCTTTTGTGCTTGAGCATGTTCACATATACACCCTTTTTGGTTTTAGCGAATGTGTATTTGTATATTTTTCGATCGATATATTATTGGGCTTGAATTAATGAATATCATTTTTAGATTAAAAAAGGATATAATGTTATTTTTAATTGTATATTTGAAAGAAAAATTTCATATATGTATTGGATTTGTTTAACAACCATAGTTTTTGAATAAATTTTAAAAACACTCAACATTGTAATCTTCAAACTGACGGTATCCCAGCAGAGCTATCTCCACAAATTTATAAGTACTTTGTCATTTTATTTTGTTATTCTTTTGTGATTTATATTCAGATATACACCTTTTCAGTTTTAGCGAATATGTATTTGTGTAGTTTTTGATTAATGCATTTTTGTGCTTTGAATATACAAACATCATTTTTAGTAGAAAAAAATCATTTAAAAAGGAAATGATGTTATTTTTAAGTGTATATTTGACCCAAAAAAATTCAAATTTATATTGGATTTGTTTAACAATTGTAATACCCATCACCAATTGTCTAGAATATGGTAATAAATTCATTAATTTTGACATAGCAAAATGAATCATTTAAAATCTTTTAAGGTACAATCAACAAAATAAATTGTAACTACAAATTTATAGTTTACAATCATCCTTTGAAGTACTAAAATTACATCACATATTACATTTTAAACAAAATATAACTATTAAGTGCTATCATTTGATTCTGACTTTAGTTGTACTTCTTTTCCTCTACTATAAAACATAAGAAAACAAGGGTGAGATAATAATCTCAACGAGCTCTTAAAAAGGGGAGTGGTAGTTTAAAATTCATTAGTAGATGCACATAAATCATAAGAATGATATGTAATTCATGCTAAAAACATTTAACTTCAATCTGTCATACATATGTAAATTAATACATCCTTCTTTTCCTTAAATTTTGGAAAATTGCATGACCTCTTTCTTTTCCTTAGAGTATGGAAAAGTTTCTCAATTATCTTGATGTGGGTCACTAAGATAATTGAGGCCTCTTAGTAAATTTAGTATGGCCACAACTTCAAATTGGTGTCCCAATTTGTTCCTCCTTTACCCATTGTTTCATGCTCAAAACACTCCTCAAATGTCCCATTGTGTACTTTAGCCATGCATATCCTGAATTGATGTATGCAATGTATTATAATAATATGTATGCAATGCACCTTTTTATCATTATGCCATCTATTAATTTAGTTATATATATATATATATATATATATATCAACCAGAGGATACCTTCATTCTCAATTAATTCAACTTCAACTAGTTGATTATTTAGATGTAACTATGTACTTTCAAATTCTACATTTAAATTAGGATGCTTGGACTAGAGGCAACCTGATAAGAAGAAACTCATATCAGAGGAAACATGATAAGAGGTTACGTGGGCCAGAGGAAGCATGATCAGAGGCAGATTCTGATCGAAGGCAACATGATTAAAGGATACATGGATCAAAGGCAGCATAATTAGAGGCATATTCTAATCAGAGGCAACATGATTAGATGCAGATTCAAATCAGAGGGAGCATAATCAAAGGATATATGGATCAGAGACAACATGATCAGATGATACATGGATCATATGCATATTCTGATAAGAGGATACGTGGATCATATGCAATATGATCAGAGGCATCATGATCAGAGGATATGTGGGTCAAAAGCAACATGATCAGAGGTAGCATGATTAGAGGATATGTAGATCAGAGGTAGCATGATTAGAGACATACTCTGATCAGGGGTAACATGATCAGATGATACGTGGATTAGAGGAAAATTATAATAAAAGACAACATGATTAGATGATACATGGATTAGAGGCAACATGATTAGAGTCATATTCTGATAAGAGGTAGCATAATTAGAGGATATGTGGATTAGAGGCAACATGATCATAGGAAAATTTTGATTAGAGGCAGCATGATCAGAGGATACATGGATCAGAGGTAGATTCTGATCAGAAGCAATATGATCACATGATATGTAGATCAAAGGCAACATGATCAGAGGATACCTGAATCAGAGGCAACATGATCAAATGATATATGGATCAGAGACAACATGATCAAAGGAGACAAGATGGGGGTTTGGATTGTGTTTGATAAAGTTGATAACTTCTTGCTAATTTGATGACGACTTGTTGGTTTTTATGAATTACTTGGATAAGAAGCAATTAGATTTAGAGGTAGCAAACAATGAAAGCATAGATAATTTAACACATAAATAATTTAACACTTTTGCAAACAATGAAAGCATAAATAATTTAACACAGATTTATTGGCTACATCTAGTCCCCTCTTCAAAAGGCTTTAATCCACTAATTCAATTACCTTAAATTGCAAAGCACGTGACCCTCCAAGCTATAATAATAATAATAATAATAATAATAATAATAATAATAATAATAATAATAATAATAATAATAATAATAATAATAATAATAATAATAATAATAAT
>NC_021165.2:42610843-42613948 GCF_000331145.2 Cicer arietinum
AATAATAATAATAATAATAATAATAATAACAATAATAATAATAATAATAATAATAATAATAATAATAATAATAAATCTCACACTCTAAGAAAAGAACACTACGAGAATATTTCTAACTTGAACAAGTGTTTTTCTCTTTTAACTCTAAGATGAATTTGGAATTTTGAGCTTGAGTTCTTTTACACTTTTCTGCTTTTCGATGATTTTCTTCTTCAACCTTGAGCATCTATTCATAGTTAAAATTTGGGCTTAAATTTAGTCATTGTTTAATTTTGAATTGTATTTTATTCAGATTGCTTTTGTAAACTTTTCAAATTGATTATGTTCCTATTTTGTTTATATTGAGATTTTAAATTCTTCTTATTGATTTTGTTCGTATTTTGTTCATATTGCATTTGTAAATTCTTCAGATTGATTCTGTTCATATTTTGTTATAGATAAATCTTGATCAAATATTGACTATATCTTCTTTCATACTCTTTGAAGTCAAATATATTGTTCTCATAAAATACTTTTGTCATCATAAAAGTTCTAAGTATAAAATTATCTTGGTTCCAACAATCTCCCTTTTTTTATGTTGACAAAACTTGTATTTGTATTTATTTGACTCCCTCTAACTTATGGCTCCCCCTAAGTCTACGTATCATTTTCTCCCCCACTTTATCAAATATCTTCTCCCCTTGTCATTAGATAAAAAGACTTGAAAGTGAGACTTTTTTTTAATAATATGAATATAACATATTACAAGAAAATATAAAAACTAATGTAAAACTAAACTACTTTGAAGTTACCACAACATCAGTCAGGGATTGTGACACCCTAAACCCCAAAATAACATTTATAATAATATATATTAAATTATTTGAGGAAAACTTGCAGCGGATAAAGAAAATTTGTTAAAGAGAATAAAACTTTAATATATGATTTAGGATATCACGTTTCTCCAAATACACATGTAACAATTCAACTTTATTTTTTTCAATTAAAATAGTACAATATCAATGAACTTGATTCAAATAGGATTTCTTGATTTAATTCCCAAGACTTACTTGTACTAAGTTTTCATATAAAAAGTCATTTATAATAACATAAGTAAAATACACATTACAACTCTTAATTCCCGCTATCACCTATCAGAGTGGGGTTTCTCCCAAACTTGAACTTCGAGACTCATTAACTTGTAATAACTGCGATTTTGCAAACGCAGGGCCAAGCCAGTCAAACACAAACAACGAAGGACGTGAGTTTTGAAATCATGTTGATAGTATAATATAAATAAGATGAACACACAATTAATCATCGATAAACTGTATCATTACACAAACATTCTTCAAGGAAAAACATCACATTATATAGTCAAAATCAAATAAAATCAATACACTTCACTGTAACATCAAATCATCGTATAAATTATTATTACACATAATACATATTATCACAACACATCTATTTTTATTATAACATCATTTAAACTCATCTAATCAAACATATGCATAAAATTAATTCAACAACCAATATCACAATAATATCACACACCACACATTTAAAGAAATTAAATCAAATATCACAATAATATCAAATGTCACACATTTAACGAAATTAAATCAAATATCACAATAATATCAAATGTCACACATTTAACGAAATTAAATCAAATATCACAATAATATCAAATGTCACACATTTAACGAAATTAAATCAAATATCACAATAATATCAAATGTCACACATTTAACGAAATTAAATCAAATATCACAATAATATCAAATGTCACACATTTAACGAAATTAAATCAAATATCACAATAATATCAAATGCCACACATTTAACGAAATTAAATCAAATATCACAATAATATCAAATGTCACACATTTAACGAAATTAAATCAAATATCACAATAATATCAAATGTCACACATTTAACGAAATTAAATCAAATATCACAATAATATCAAATGTCACACATTTAACGAAATTAAATCAAATATCACAATAATATCAAATGTCACACATTTAACGAAATTAAATCAAATATCACAATAATATCAAATGTCACACATTTAACGAAATTAAATCAAATATCACAATAATATCAAATGCCACACATTTAACGAAATTAAATCAAATATCACAATAATATCAAATGTCACACATTTAACGAAATTAAATCAAATATCACAATAATATCAAATGTCACACATTTAACGAAATTAAATCAAATATCACAATAATATCAAATGTCACACATTTAACGAAATTAAATCAAATATCACAATAATATCGAATGCCACACATTCAAACAAATTAAACTAATCAACACCCTACAAATATTTCTATTCTATATTTTAATCTCACAATTTCCATATTTTCACATTAATTAATTTATCCCTCAAAGGGCTACTGCCATACGTAGCGAGCCCGGGATGAATCGTTGGGAAATACGGTTTTCCCGTTCATCTCACAATATATTACTCTCATGAATTCAAACGCTCTTTCACCCCTTACCTTATTCCGACGCTTTCACACATGTGTATGATTCCTCGGGAAAACAATCTTTGTTCTTTGACTTTTTGTCCTTCAATCGATCTAACTCGGCCGTTTATGGGTAAACGTCAAAAATAAATTATGAGAAAATAATCTAAAAACTATATTTCGAAATTCGGTAAAGGAAAATTACCATAAATCAGAAAACAAATCAGTGGATAATATAGCCACTTTTTACACAATCGTTTTGGCGTTGGTTTCACTCAAATCGGACTTACGGCGAAGAAGAACAGTGCAAACTAACGAATTCTGTAAACGGAGAAATCGGGAATTTTAGGGAGAAATTCGGGTTGTTAAAAATCTGGAAAATTATGTTTAATTGAATAGTTAAATAAGTAAAGCAACATACTGAAATTTGGACGAAATCAGATAAAATTTTCTGGAACAGTTATCGATCACCGGTGCCAAACGATAGGTTGTTGTTATTGTGTTTGTTTCAGAGCTGCTCGTTCAATCCCCTTTTTTTTCTTTTTGGTGGTTTTATTTTATTAACAATTAGGGTTCACACATGGTTAAAACTCATTGGTCCCTTTATTTATTTTTAAATAAAACCAATAATTA
>NC_021165.2:42613958-42617591 GCF_000331145.2 Cicer arietinum
ATATATATATATATAATCACAATATCATAATAAGTATATAAAAATAAAGAAAATCAAACACAATATTATCACTATCTCAAGATAGTTATTTATAAAGTAAATAATTAAAATAAAATATATTTAGAATTAAATAAATATAATTAAGTACACATTTAATAATAGTCAAACACATAAAAGAATGATATATTGATTGGGTGTGCGTATATACACGTAAAATCGTATAAAATCTTTTTAAAAAAAATATATATTACACTAAATACTATTATTTTTTAAAAAAATATATCAAATAATAAAATATAATATTTATTATTTATATCCCTCATGTAATCTAGTATATATAAAACTAGCACATCATAAAAATCACCTATATAACAGAAATTAATCACAAAGTTTATTAACATATATTTTATAATAATTTTAACATCAAATTAATTATTTAAAATCCTATTTAATTAATAAAATAATTTATCATAAAATTTAGGGTGTTACAATTCTCCCCTTGTTAAAGAATTTCGTCCTTGAAATTTGCGGTGAGTGAACTAATATCTAACTTACCAACCTCAAGATTCAAACTTAGTCTACAAACATATTTAAGATATTCAATCTCCAATTAAGCACAACATGTAAAAAAATCAACTAACATAGCATGATAGAATAACATGACAAAATAAATCAATTAAACACAAGGTAAGGTTAGTAGTCATAGGTTTGCAATCTTGCACATACACATGCATTAAACATGATGTTAGGTCTAGAAACGGTAATGAAAAATAGGGATTCTATCATTCCTCTATAGGTTTTCCGGTCAACTTTTTTTTCCTGAATCATATTTTTCAAGTGAACGGGTAGAGTGCATTGGTGTAGCCATAGGTTTGCAATCACTCATCTTAAAATTCATGAGAACCTCTTTTGTAAATTTAATTTGATGAATCTATATATCTTTTTGACTTTGCTGAATTTGTATCTCTAAGAAGATCTTAAGTTCTCACATCACACTTATTTGAAATTCAAGTTGCATCAATTTAGAAAATTCTTGGCAAAGAGTGCCATTAGTAAATCCAAAAATAATGTCATTAGCATATATTTGAATAATAAGAATGTCATCTCATATTGATTTTCTAAAAAATATATTATCTACTTGTCGTCTTTCAAAGTTATTTTTAAGCAAGAAGTTACTAAGCTATCATACCATGCACTAGGTGCTTGTTTTAGACCATACATAGATTTCCTAAGTTTAAAAACATTATTTGGAAATTCAACACTTTCAAAACCTAGAGGTTGTTTAACATAGATTTCTTCACTTATATAACTATTTAGAAAAACACTTTTAACATCCATTTAACGTAATGTTATGATTTGCAACAAAAGAAAGTAGAACACAAATAACTTCTAACTTGGTCACTAGAGCAAATTTCTCAGTATAATCAAAGTCGTCTTGCTTACTTTAGCCGTGTGCGACAAGTCTTGCCTTGTTTCTGACAACTATTCCTTTTTCATTTAGCTTGTTTCTGAAAACCCACTTGGTTCCTATAATGTTCTTCTTTTGCCTAGGTACTAGATCTCGAACATCATTCCTCTTAAATTCATTTGAATTTACTTGTATTGCAAGAATCCGTCCATCATCTGCCAATGCTTCATCAACAGTGGTAAGCTCAATTGATGAGAGTGAGCCAAACAAAATGGTATATTTTAATGATGGTTTGATCATCAAAGAATCAGTTGCACTTTCTAATGAGATAAGATGACTTGTACTTTCATCTATATCTTCCTTCGGACTTATCTAGATTGTTTCTAACTGGATTAGATTCATCATCTAAAGATTTTTCATATTATGGTTTGTCTGCATATTCCGGTAAACCTGCAGTATCCTTAACTTGCTTTGACTTTTTAAGGTCAAGCTCTTGGCCATATAACATAATGTAAATTAGATAATTGAAGAATGAAATCAATACAACCAAAACATCAGTTTTGTTTCTGGTGGTTTCTGCTTGTTTCTGAAAACCAAACTTATATGCTACTTCTGCTGAAGTGTTCAAATTTTGTGGATCTTCTTGTTCCTCTAAATTTTTTAGAACCTGCAAAATACTTATCTTGCTTTGATTTTTAAGATCAAGCTTCTTGTTATCACAATAAACATAATATCAAACAATAATTAAATTTAAAGAAAGATATAACCTATATGTCAACAGTTTCAGTGCCACTCTGAAAACCCTTTTATTTCTTCATTTCTGGTTTTCAGATTCTGAGTTTGCATATTCTCTGATTAGAGGGTCTGGATGAAGGGATTTGAATTCCCATCCAGGTTTGTAGTCTTGATGAATTTGATTGGAGTGTTCAAAGAAGTCTCCTATTTTTGGTTATTAATATGACACTTGTGTTTCTGTTGATGTATCAGGTTCATATAGTAATTTTGGAGCTGATGGTAATTCTGATTCTTCTGGTAGTTCCAATTCTATTGATATGTGTGATTTTTCTGTTAATTTTGATTTTGTTGACATATGTGGTTTCTCTGCCAGTTTTGATTATGTGGATACTCTAGAATTTTCTGATATTTCGGGTTCATCATATGGTTCTAGTTGTGATAGGTAATGTGTTGACCAGTCTTTCTTCCACAAGAGTTAATTGGCTTCTATTTGTTAAGTCTTGGAACATAGACGTTTTTCCCTTCACATATTGCAAACATCCATTGACCAAGCACCATGACTGGAGTTTCAATTTGGTTGCTTAGAACATCTGCAACAAAAATAATTTTATCCTTTGGTACCTAAATCTGGTTGGGTCTTGGTTTGTTAGTTCTTAAAGTTTTATTGTCTTTCGATGTGGTTAGCATAGGACAAAACATTTTAGTGTGACCTTTCTTATAGCAAATAGTACATAAATCAATAAGAGGGGACAAACTTAAGTTTAGTTACTTTTTCTTGAAATCCTATTCCTCTTTTACCATTCCTACTAACACCATAAATCATAGATGCATACTTGCTTCTATCCATACCATTATCAAAATAATCTTGATATACTTCTTCATGCTTATCAGAGTTACATGTGGTATTTTCAATTGATGTTGAACTATAATTACTTTTCAGAGTTAGATTTTCAGCCTGAAGTTTAGCAATAACAATTTTCAGATTTGTATTCTCTTTTTTAAGTTCAGTAATATCAATTTTTAGAGTAGCATTTTCTGCATTATGTTCAATAATATCAGTTTTAAGAGTTGCGTTTTGTAACACCCCGATTTTTAACAACACGAGTGTATTTTTTTTTTAAAAAAAAACAAAGAAATAAAACAAAGAAAATACTTTTGGATGAAATATTTAAGTCGTAACATAACGACAAAGGCCAACAATATATTCAAGCAGCGGAAATAGTTTTTGAAATACAAACCCAAAGTATTTACACGAAAAAATACATCGGGGCTATGAGACCTATCATACATAGCTCATACCCCTAGAGTATTCTCGGCAGACACCTGTACAAAAACATTGCCCCAAGAATTTTAACTTCCCCACGTCGCATCAAAAAAATTGTACAAGGACCCATCAAAATAAAAGTCAAGCTGACAATATGAGGTATAGGTACAATCGTTCAAATTGAAATAAATACATCCACAAAAGAAAGACAACTAAACCCTATACA
>NC_021165.2:42617689-42619305 GCF_000331145.2 Cicer arietinum
GTCTCCGTCGTCAAGGTAACAGTCGGTGGAATGAACTCGGGTATCATCTAAGGGCAAAGCCCAAATTTCCACAATAATTGTAAAGGGTCACCAACCGAAATTAACAAATATCACATAGCAAAATTCTTATATTTTCAAATGCTCAAAAGAACCTTTCGTCTTAGCATACTCCTCGAAAGGGTTTTTATATGTCCAAAAATGCATAAACAATGTTGAAAAATGAAGTTTTAACAAACTGCACTGTCATAGCCGAATACAACAGAGAAAATGCAGATTTTCAGTTCTAAAATAGCTCTGAATCAATCAACACTTCGAATATTCATTAAATCAATTATGAACACATAATTACATCAAAACTTAATCAACCCAACTTCACACCTCAAAGCTATTACGACAAATCACAACAACAACCGAATATGTATATACAATCATCATAGTATAACAAACATAACTCGCATGCCAAACACTCTAATGCAATGCGTATATGCCAAAATGCATGATTCCAGAATTCCGAACCAAAACCCTCTTCGAAGGGCGTAAATCATAATTGTACAGCCTCTCACAGACTAATACTAATTACCAAGGTGCAATCTCTCACGGATTAGCACGATTTACTAGTGTGCAGTCTCTCACAGACTAGCACGACATACAAGAGTACAGTTGCTCACAGATCAGCACAATTTACTAGCGTGCAGTCGCTCACAGACCAGCACAATTTACTAGCGTGCAGACTCTCACAGACTAGCACGATTTTCTAGAGTGCAATCGCTCACAGATCAGCACATTCTAGAGTGCAATCTCTCACAGATTAGCACGACGCGACAATCCCCGCAAGGATAAGATGAACCAACAATTCACATGGCATCATCCTGTGGCCCATCATGGTCACCACTATCACCATGGCCCCATCGCGGTCACCATGTACTATGAAATGCATGAGCATACTCTAACTCTTTTCACCATAATCATTAAGTAAATGCAGCTATTAAAAGATTCCTCATTTTTAATACTCATTTAACACTAATGATTTTTCAAACACAACACAGAGCATACTCAAACATATTTATTCACACCAATTAAAATTTCCACAACCACACATAAATCACAACTCCAAATTCCATTCACACCTAAATTGAATTAAATTCATTTTCCACCAAGTCACACATAAATTTCTTCTTAAAAATTCATAATATTAATTATGAACACATCAATTTCACCAAACATGAATCACCAAAATTTCCAAACATTAATCACCCATATTCAATCTCCAAAATTTTCAACCATAAATCACCAACACAACATTAATAAATCAGAGTTCTCCCCACCGCTAACTCGGTGCCAACGGTCTCGATTTATTTTCGAGACTCAAGGAGCTAACTATATAAACATAAATATTTATAACAATTTGTTCACAATAAAATTAATTCACACACAACAAAATTCTTAAAATTAAATCTTTCTCACACACCAAACTTTTAAAACCAAATAATCTATATTATTTACTTAAAACTAAATTAAACAAATATTATCCAAATTTCACATACACACACTCGACTATTAAAGCACCAAAATTTTTGAGTTAATAAAATACTCTAAACTTTTTTTTTCTTTTTAAA
>NC_021165.2:42619606-42621762 GCF_000331145.2 Cicer arietinum
AGGAAAAGCTTTTGGATAAATAATTGAGTCATTATAATTTACAAACAGCGGAAGAGTTTCTCCAATTATAAATCCAAAACATTTACACAACAACAAATGGTACATGGAACCCATTCAAGTAAAAAGTCAAACTGACAATATTAGTATAAGTACAGTTTTCCAAACTAAAAATACTCCAATCCAAAAAGAAGGACACCTAGTTCCTATACATCATCCTAATCTGATCATCCTACCAAAAAGCTATACACCCTGAGTATCTCCACGCGCCCCGTGAGATCCTCCTAATGTAACTGCAATCACGCGTTCCCATCTCCATTCCCGTCCGTAGGGTACGAACCGGTAGGATCGTCCTGGCTCTCATCTGAGGGCAAAGCCCAGATTTCCACAATAGTTGTAAAGGGTCACCAACCGAAATTAACAGATAACACATAACATTTAAGTTTTAAATGCACAAAATAACCTTTCAACTAAGCATGCACCTTAAAAGGATTTTTCATATGCTAAAAGTTCATGTAATGCTTGCCAATTAAAAATGAAATCAAAATGAAGTTCTCAAACCATCAAGTAATACATAACTGACCAAAGCATTGATAAATCAATTGAGCAATCGATTATCTAACTCAAAATAAGGATTTCTACTGAGCCAATCGATTGCCAAATCGATTTGGTCAGTTTTGATGAGTTCCTGCGTTGCCAAATCGATTGCCAAACCGATTTTGTCAGTTTTGCTGAGTTCCTGTGTTACCAAATCGATTGCCAAATCGATTTTGTCAGTTTTGCTGAGTTACTGTGTTAAGGCCAATCGATTTCCAAATCGGTTTCTTAAAAGATTTTGAAAGACATATTTATATAATCGATTGGCAAATCGATTAGGTTAAAATAGTGAAGTTCCTGCAACTCATCCAATCGATTGGGAAATCGATTTACCTGCTTATTCTTCCAAAAATACTTAAACTAATTCAATCACACTCACACATGATTCCAAAACTTAACACTTAGCAATTCCCACACAATCACCACGACGAATTGGTTTTCGAAATAGTTTTACAATCCATCGCACTCACACACGATAATCAATACATAACACTTAGCAATTCCAACACAATTACCACAACAATTCCTATTCAAACCACTCAATCATAAATTTGATTCAAACACGACTCGTGTGCCAAGCACCCTAATGCAATGCGTATATGCCAAAATGCATGGACTCGGAATTCCAAACCAAAACCATCCTCGAAGGGCCGTAAATCATAATTGTACCGCCTATCGCAGGCCAAAGTACCAATTACCAAGGTGCCACCTATCACGGGTCTGCACGATTTACTAAAAAGCGTAAACCATAAACGTACTGCCTATCACGGGCCAATATCTTTTACCGAGGTGCCACCTATCACGGGTCAGCACGATTTACTAAAAAGCGTAAATCATAAACGTACCACCTATCACGGGTCAGTACAGTTTACCGAGGTGTCACCTATCACGGGTCAACACGATTTACTAAAAGAAAAAGCGGAAATCGTAAATGTACCACCTATCACGGGTCAGTACAGTTACCATGGTGTCACCTATCACGGGTCAACACGATTTACTAAAAGAAAAAGCGGGAATCGTAAACGTACCGCCTATCACAGACCAGTACTGTTTACCGCCCCCAAATCCACACTCTAACCCTAACAAAATTATTTTCCACACAATCACAGATAAGTCCCTAAATGCAAACTAAAAGTTTGGAAGGAGCCCTTACCTTAACGTTAGCTTTAACGTGCGAACACGGTACCGCGAGTAAATCCGGTGAAATCTCCGCTCGTGACGTCGCTTCCAAGTTAGTCCACTAGCACCGTAGTGTGGTGGTGAGCAACTTTCTCTTCTATCTCTTCGCAAAACGAAGCTTAGATCTAGATGAAACGGGGAGGTTTGTGTTTAACGGTTTTAAAATCTCTAACGCCGGTTTTCTTCGTTTTCGAATCAAACAAGAAGAATGAAGTTGAGTAATCTTCTCTCTCACACTCACCGAACCTTGGGTTTCTAATCTTGAAGAAAGGAAGCAAAGAAAAACGAAAATGGAGGAGGGAGGGAGAATGGTCGCGCGACAGAGGAAGGAGATGGAATTTTTTTGCTTTTTCTTTCCTTTCTCTTTCTTTCCTTTCTTTTTC
>NC_021165.2:42621915-42623762 GCF_000331145.2 Cicer arietinum
ACCCGTAGCATTAAATTCTTCGTAAAAGATTCACCGCAGTTAATTTAATTTATTTATCGACGAGTAATTCTAAACGGCATCAAAATATCCTTTTGATCATATAAACTCCAAAATACACAAAAGTACATAAAGTATACTTTAAAATTATGGGTCTTCCAAAAATACTCTAAACTTTTTTTTTTCTTTTTAAACTCAACCAAAAAGTAATTAAAAGAGTAATATTTTAAACTCTAACCATTTTTTATTTCAATCTATCTTTTTGCTCAAACTCTTTAACTTAGTTAAAATTTAAACTTTTTCACAACTTTAACAACGCTAATTTTTTGTAAAATTTCAATTTCAGATCAAACTCATTTATTTGAAAATAACTCATTACGTAACTCAAACGCATCAAATTTAATTAATTCAATATCCACAAAATCCACACCTAAATCACATCTCAAAGATTCATAATAATAATTATGAATATATAAATCAAACCAAATATGGATCACCACAAACCACACCTCAAAACACACCAAAAACAAATCCCACTAATTCCCACATAAACAAATTAAATTCATTTTCAACAAATTCACACATCAAATTTCTTTTCCACAAAATCACAAATAATGTCCTAAATGCAAACTAAAAGTTTGGAAGGAGCCCTTACCTTAATGATAGCTCTAACACGCGATTACGGTACCGTAATTAATTTCGGTAAAATTTAAGTTCGTGATGTCGCGTCGAAAACTAGCTCACTAGCACCGCAGCGTGGCAATGAACAACTTTCTCTTCTGTCACTTCTCGAAACGAAGCTTAGATCTAAGAGAAAAGTCAAGGTTTTTGTGTTTGTGGGTTTTGAAAATAAATAAAATTTAGAAACAGAGAAGGAGCAAGAAGAAAGAAGTTCTCATTTTCTCTTTTGCTTCTGTTTCCTTGTTTTCTTATATATATACATACATTACTTAATATATATATATATATATATATATATATATATATATATATATAAGAAAGCAAGGAAACAGAAGGAAAAACTCATCACTTTCCAAATCACTTTTTGTTAAAAATGTCAATTCTCGTCGCAACTCAGTTGACAGATACAATTTTCAGCAACCCGAGGTATTTTAACAAAACTACCCCGTATTAAATTTTTCGTAACCTAATTGAATTATTCTCTAACAAATAATTTAAATCGGGTTTCAAAAAATATATATATATATATTAAAATATATATAAATATTCAACATATTTTTAACTCTAATAAAATATGATTTTGATATTTAATTCCCAAAATTAAAATTTAATTGTGCTAAATGCCTAAGCAATTTAACACCAAATACCCTAAAATCGCATAAATTAGAATTTAGAAAATTAAGGGTCTTACATTACTACCTTCCTGAAAGAAGTTTCGTCCTCGAAACTTAAAGTACGAGTAACAATCCACACTTGGTTTGTACTCAAATTCAACTTACATGGCCCAACTTGTTTCACCCGGTCCACTCGAAGAAAGTGTTGCCTACCCCTTTTCATAGGGTGCTTAATAACTTTATACATTACCATAGCCGGAAAGACTCGCCTGTTCCATTCAACATGATTTTGTTTACTATCAACAAGAGATTAAGGATGATCAGTTTCTTAATTTGTCAATAAGTAGCCAACAACCATGATGGTGGCTTAGACTATCTTAATCGAACCGTAATAGCGCTCTTTGCGACTTGCACTTAAGGTTATTCTAATGCACAAGCGGTCAAACAATCTCCTCAAGGTCCACTGTGTTTTTCCCTATTTTCCTATAACTTTGATCCTATCAACGAAGTACAATCGCCCATAGCTATGTCACATAGCCTCATATACATCCACTT
>NC_021165.2:42623772-42624341 GCF_000331145.2 Cicer arietinum
ATAACTCCCTAGTTTCTCCATTGCCCACATATCCTCGATTTCTTTAGTCGCACAGCTACATCAAACCACAATGTCCTTATCAAAATGTTGGTATAAATATAACTTTAATAATTACATCCCAACATCTGGTTGATAATCAAAGTTTCCTCAAATATTTTCGGCAACATGCTAGAATGATATCACCTACAACATACAAACTTCCTTTAGGTTAAGTGTTTCGTTTCAAGAGTCACGTCTCCAAAAAAATATCCAACTTGAATTTCATTCCTGATTAAGACCTACATTTTTCACATGCCTTAACACCTCAAATTCACGCTTCACTAATCCATTTCCTACATGCTTCGCAATTCTGGACAAACCCAAAAATAATTTTCCTACATCTACTACCAACATTCATTCTGATACTTCTCAATTCTGTCACGTCCTTTATTTGCAGCTTGATGATTATCTTTTCATTATGACAGATCAAAGATATTGTATTCACTCAATCACTTTTCCATTTATACAAATCTTAAATTTCTACCTCGAACCTTGATACATCTTCATTATTGTGATTTCAATAAATCAAG
>NC_021165.2:42624351-42626787 GCF_000331145.2 Cicer arietinum
GTTGATTGGCGAACACAATAACAACCCCCATGACATACACTCAATTAGTGCCTTTGTATAATTCGCATTCCTTTATAATAACAATATCTAAATTACGAGTGAGATAATTCCTTTCATAAATCCTTAATTGTCATAAGCTACATCTCCATGTGCTGTTATGACAAGTTTTCTTGGCACATTTTCCAATCACTTGTTGGATTCTTATTCGTTCCCAACCTTCACTGAGGTACAAGTTGAAAGAATTCTAACAATCAAACGTCCTAAAGAACTATTTTCCAAATGTTCCCAATAAGCATCTCCTAAGGAATAATTATCTATAAACCTCATCCTCATAACTTAGCAGTAAAATATCTCAAAGACCCGCATATTTTTCATCGTCCATCTAGTCACTAAAACACTCATTTTAAATCTTAACGTTTGACTACCCAAGACCAATATCTAACCCATAAATCATTTGTTACATTTCTTCTTTTTTCACTTTTTACCATTAAATAAGAATATAAAATCTGATCCTCGAAATCTCCAAATACTCATCACACCGTCTAATTTCATCCATTTCATCTTAAGATACAATACCAGGTCTTTTTCATCATTGACTTTAATCGTCTTAGTAATCTCATTAATTAAAACTTTTATATTCATAACACAACATTTTTAGTAAATCTTCAAACACTCTCATTCATAACCTTGTGGATTTTAAACCATCGACTTAAAGATCAACCATCTTAGGGTCCCAAATCAAATCTTGATCAATCCTCTATCCTATCAAAATATACACATTCTCCAAATGTTTACCATCCTTTAATAAGCTTACTTTGCTACAATCTCTAAGTATTCTCGTACTCTATACTTCCAATTCCACTTAACAGTGACATATGGTTCAATACATCAAGGCTTAACCCATTATGTTTATCCAGACATCACCCAAAATTCACACTTATGCGTTTATAGTTTCATCTAAAATCATTATCCATACTTACCATCTCCTAAACCACACAGATATTTGTCACTTATCAAAGAAATATATATTTCCCCTCTTATAATCGTCATGAGATTCATTCTTAACAATCTAAGTTGTGAATCTAGTTTAACTCGAATGCTCGACCTTACCCTTCAAGGTATTGACTATTCCTCAAAGTGTACTTTATCTAACCAAGGTGGTATATACCCCGTAACGTGCAGTGCCCCTTAACTTCAATACAAGCCTATTCCTGGACACCTAAGCACCAAATGATATTCTAAAAGGAAGCCTCGTCTTCTCAATAATTCCATGATGTTCACATCTCTTTGACAATTATCAAACTTCATCCTGTTTCATCCTGAAATCTACCAGGAAAACATCTAATACTTTTCTTAACAAAAGTCCTCCACTTAGATCTTTATTTGAAATCCCTTATTGGTCTAATGTTAATCCATCCATATTCATCATCTTCGAGTTAACACCAACACATAGCTTCTTTGTCCTTGGAACCACTTCATAAATTCCATGCCTTCATGATTCGCTTCAACTCCGCGTGACAATTCGTCATCTCGAAGATCTTTTCCACTTCTTGAATCCACTGATCAGCTTTTTCTGAGTTCTCATCACCCTTGAACTTTGGAGGATGGTAACGACGAAAATCTTCCACTCCCCTTGACGCAGCATCACATATCTCTTTTTCCCTCTTCTCCAGATCATGCAGAGTCCTTGCTACAGTCTGTGCAGCAACAAAAGCAACCATGTTGTTCATAACTTAAGTCACTTGATCATCCCCGTTGACGTTGACTCTTGCAGCGTAATCCCTTCTTGGATGCATTGTCTCCTCAAAACCAACATCAAGAAGAAATCTCAACACCCCTTATAATAATTCCAAAAATAACTTTCGACTACATTAATACATAATAACTACCCCTAATCTGACAACTCAGACCAATTACCCCGATGCATGATCAGATAACGACTCTCAACCTACAAGTTGACCTACAATCTATAACCAAAACTCCACAGTCCCAAGGAAATCCAAACCAAAGCTCTGATACCACAATGTAACACCCCGGTTTTTAACAGCACGAGTGTATTTTTTTTTTAAAACAAAGAAATAAAGCAAAGAAAATACTTTTGGATGAAATATTTAAGTCGTAACATAACGACAAAGGCCAACAATATATTCAAGCAGCGAAAATAGTTTTTGAAATACAAACCCAAAGTATTTACACGAAAAAATACACCGGGGCTATGAGACCTATCATACATAGCTCATAACCCTAGAGTATTCTCGGCAGACACCTGTACAAAAACATTGCCCCAAGAATTTTAACTTCCCCATGTCGCATCAAAAAAATGGTACAAGGACCCATCAAAATAAAAGTGAAGCTGACAATATGAGGTATAGGTACAGTCTTTCAAATTGAAATAAATACATCCACAAAAGAAAGACAACTAAACCCTATACAACC
>NC_021165.2:42627456-42627856 GCF_000331145.2 Cicer arietinum
GAACCAAAACCCTCTTCGAAGGGCGTAAATCATAATTGTACAGCCTCTCACAGACCAATACTAATTACCAAGGTGCAATCTCTCACGGATCAGCACGATTTACTAGCGTGCAGTCTCTCACAGACTAGCACGACATACAAGAGTACAGTCGCTCATAGACCAGCACAATTTACTAGCGTGCAGTCGCTCACAGACCAGCACAATTTACTAGCGTGCAGTGTCTCACAAACTAGCACGATTTTCTAGAGTGCAATCGCTCACAGATCAGCACATTCTAGAGTGCAATCTCTCACAGATTAGCACGACGCGACAATCCCCGCAAGGATAAGATGAACCAACAATTCACATGGCATCATCCTGTGGCCCATCATGGTCACCACTATCACCATGGCCCCATCGC
>NC_021165.2:42628774-42629076 GCF_000331145.2 Cicer arietinum
AAGGAGCCCTTACATTAATGATAGCTCTAACACGCGATTACGGTACCGTAATTAATTTCGGTAAAATTTAAGTTCGTGATGTCGCGTCGAAAACTAGCTCACTAGCACCGCAGCGTGGCAATGAACAACTTTTTCTTTTGTCACTTCTCGAAACGAAGCTTAGATCTAAGAGAAAAGTGAAGGTTTTTATGTTTGTGGGTTTTGAAAATAAATAAAATTTAGAAACAGAGAAAGAGGAAGAAGAAAGAAGTTCTCGTTTTCTCTTTTCCTTATGTTTCCTTGTTTTCTTATTTATATATATA
>NC_021165.2:42629332-42645748 GCF_000331145.2 Cicer arietinum
TATATATATATATATATATATTAGTAAGACTAAACTCCAAATATAGATATTTCATAAAATCACCATTTCACTCATCACTTTCCGAACCACTTTTTGTTAAAAATATCAACTCTCGTCGCAACTCAGTTGACAGATACAATTTTCAGCAACCCGAGGTATTTTAACAAAACTACCCGGTATTAAATTTTTCGTAACCTAATTAAATTATTTTCTAACAAATAATTTAAATCGGGTTTCAAAATATATATATTAAAATATATATAAATATTAAACATATTTTTAACTCTAATAAAATATGATTTTGATATTTAATTCCCAAAATTAAAATTCAATTGTGCTAAATGCCTAAGCAATTTAACACCAAATACCCTAAAATCGCATAAATTAGAATTTAGAAAATTAAGGATCTTACACGTTTTCTGTTTTAAGTTCTGTAATATCAGTTTTCAAAGTAGCATTTTCTAGTTTAAGTTCAGTAATATCAGTTTTCTGAGTTTCATTATCAGTCTTTGGTTCAGTAATATTAGTTTTCAGAGTTCTATTTTCTGTTTTAAATTCAGCCATTTGATTCTAAAAAACATTAACATTTTTAGTTAAGTTTGTATTTTCTTTCCTAAGTGTTTTTAGTTTTAAAAACAATTTGTGATTCTTATTTAAAAAGTTATTTATAACAGTAATTAAATCAGAATGAGTAAATTCAGTAAATACCTCAATTCCTTCATCTGTTGATTCACTAAATCAAGACATGTTGAAGAAGAAACTAAACCACTATCAGGTTGGATACAAAAGATTGAAACTAGAGTAGTTGCTTCTAATAAAGTGGATAATAATAATAAATCTCGCACTTTAAGAAAAGAACACTCAGAGAATATTTCTAACGTGAACAAGTGTTTCTCTCTTTAAACTCTAAGATGAATTTCGAATTTTGAGCTTGATTTCTTATACTCTTTTATGTTTTTCGATGATTTTCTTCTTCAGTCTTGAGTATCTATTTATAGTTAAAATTTTGGCTTCAATTTAGTACTTGTTTAATTCTGAATTGTATTTTGTTCAGATTGTGTTTGTAAATTTTTCAAATTGATTATATTCGTTTTTTGTTTAGATTGAGATTGAAAATTCTTTAGATTGATTTTGTTCGTATTTTGTTCATATTACATTTGTAAATTCATTACATTGATTATGTTAATATTTTATTGTAGAAAAATCTTGATCAAATCATGACTATATCTTCTTTCATACTCTTTGAAGTCAAATATATTTTTCTCATAAAATACTTTTGTTATCATAAAAACTCTAAGTATAAAATGAACTTGGTTCCAACATATATGAGTATTAGATGCAACATGATTAGATGATACGTGGATCAAAGGCATCATGGTCATAGGCATATTCTGATCAGAGGGAGCATGATAAGAGGATACGTGGATCAAATGCATATTCTGATAAGAAGCAACATGATCAAATGATATGTAGCTCAAAGGCAACATGATAAGAGGATACGTGGATCAGAGGTAGATTCTGATTGAAGGCATCATGATTAGAGGATATGTGGATCAGAGGCAACATGATTAGAGGCAGATTCTAATTAGAGGCAGTGTAATCAGAGGCAACATGATCAAAGACAAATTATGACCAATGGCATCCTAATAATATGATACGTGAATCAGAGGCAACATGATCAAAGGCAACATAATCAAATGATACGTGGATCAGAGACAACATGATAAGAGGCAACATGATCAGAGGATACATGGATAAGAGGAAACATGATTATAGGCAAATTATGATCAATGGCATCATGATAAGAGGATACGTGGATTAGAGGCAACATGATTAGAGAAACTTTTTGATAAGAGGCAGCATGATTATAGGGTTCATGGATTAGAGGCATTTTTTATCAAAGACAACATGATTAGATGATACGTAGAGTTAACATGGAAAGAATAAACTCATAGGTAAAGACAGAAGAGAAACAACAACGTCAACAAGAGAAAGAAAACAATAGAGGGCAAAATAGAAGGGAACAATAAAGGCAAAAATAGAAGTAAACATCTGAAGCAAGAACAAAAGAAAAACAACAGAGTCAAAAAGAGAAGGGAAACGTCAAAAGCATGCGTATTAACATTGGAAGTGGGAACGACACATCTAACCATAATTCATTAAATCACAGTTTCCCAGGTTCTTAAATCATTCATCAAGAAAATCATCACAATCAAAATAACAACATGTATGACATTTTAAATGCAGAATTCACAAAATTCCTATATGCTTAAAAGAGTCATTTTCCTGTATTTCTCATATTGTCAATAAATCGATTTAACTTATAAAATAGTTTAATAGTAAATAGAGATTTTTAATGGAATTAACCCAAGAACTCTCATGCTAAATAAGTTTTAATCTAAAAGAACTCACTGTTTCTAAGAGTTGTCCTTTGAAATTTGCACTAATTGGAGAAGGAATTGATTCCAGTAGTTCTTGGTCTTTCTTCAAGTCGTGTCCTCTGTTCTTAGCTTTGAAATCCTCCATTCTTGTTCGTTATTTCCTTGCTTATCTTTTATTGGTTGATTCTCGAAGATGGAGAAGTAGAATCTTGCATGCAAAGCTTTTGGGCAGGTTTGAGAGACTTATGTGAGATTTTACCATTTTAGGTGTTCTTCCAATCTTCAGCTAATGGAAAAGGAAACGAGGAAGAAAAATGCTTACTTCAGATTTTTTATCGAGACAGAAATAAGTGAGGGAAATGTGTGGAAATTCGCCTTTTTGACCCATTGATATTTCCCATAAATCTCTTGCACCTTCCCATTTAAATTAAATTTCTTATTTTTAAATTAATATGTTAATAGTTTAAAAAAAATCATTAAGTTTAAAGTAAATGGATTATTACAACAACCATAGGTTTTAAATAACTTTTAAATACATGAATTGACTAACCTAAGTTTTAGTCTATATAGTAAATATAAAGAAATTTTGAAAACAAAATTTGTGAGTTATTTTTATCATCATCAATGATCGAATTCTTAAAACAAAAAAGTAGCTCTGGAGAAAAAAAGTTGGAAGAGAGAAGGAATGAAAAAAGAAAGAGAAAGAATGTGATGAGCGTAAATTAAACACGCGACCTTCAAATTTCAGTCTGACGTTATCCCAATTGAGCTATTCCCGCAAATTTATAAATTATTTGTCGTTTTTTGTTGTTATTCTTTTGTGCTTGAGCTTGTTCACATATACACCCTTTTTCGACTGTAGCAAATGTGTATTTGTTTAGTTTCCGATAGATGTATTATTGTGCTCTGAATGAAAGAATATCATTTTTGGCAAAAACAATCATTTATAAAGTAAATGATATTATTTTTAATTGTATATTTTAAAGAAGAATTTCCAATATTATATTTGGTTTACAACCATAGTTCTTAAATAAATTTTAAATTCTTGAATTGAATAACCTAAGAAAATAAAAGCTTGGGTCGAACATGGGACCTTCTGATCTTCCATATGATAGTCTCCCAACTGAGCTATAGCCCACAAATTTTCAGTGTTAGTGATAGCGTTCCAGCAAGTGTACTGAATCGTTGCAAGTAATAATTAAAACTGTAATACCGAGTGTCGAACTCAAAGATTGCGTTTTACTATCGAATTATATTTAATTACTAAAATTAAACAAAAAGTTCTCAAATTGATTGAAATAATATTTAAAATTAACAACAGTAGTAAAATTTATCATTGATATTAAGAAAAATATCAAGGATGAGTTTCACTTCGAATCCAACCTTCGTGTCTAATTTGATCCTAATTACTGAATTGTTTTATTAAATTATTACCAAATTCTCTTTATTATTCGTGCCCTAATGTCTTAGTGACAGAACCTTTAATTCCAAAGTAACCCCTAATTCCTTAGTGGATTTAAGATTAGAATTAAGCCTTACCTTACAAGAATTCTCTTGTTAAACTATTGCTTTTGCAACTAATTTAATTGGTTTCATGACCTGCATCTATCCCTAGACTACAAATTCATGAATTTATCAACGCAAGCATTCGTAAGGTCCACTTCCGTTTCAAAATACGAATCGTAGAGCATTTTAATGTTGATCAAGCAATAAAAAACATTAAACACAGAGATGAGAAAAATAATTCAATAAACTCATTTATATAACTAGAAATCAAATCAGAAAAATAAGGGTTTCATCTTATTACACTCATCCCTAACAAATAGAGTTTAGTTACTCATGACAGAGATAGAAAAGATAGAGATTAAAGAAGAATTACAAGAAGGATTCATGAATTATTCTTGATAAAACTCCTCCAATGGTGTTAAGAACAACCGTCTCTGAATTTCTCTGCTAGATCACAAGTCTCCAAACTTCCCAATGACAAAAAGATGTCTAGAAAGTGAAAAAATGTGTTTTAATGTATGTTGTCGCGTGCCACGCACCCCAGATGCACCCCAATTGGACATCTACAACTCTAGATATGGCTGAAATACTCCACATAAGTCATGTTGATTTCTCACCAAAATTCAGCACTGCACTAAAATAAAGTAACAACGCAAAACTACAAAAGATCTCTACTTAATCAAGAAAATAAGAACATAAATATTTCATTAAATCAAAGAACTAAAATCAATAAAATATATCAAATAACTCCTTAAATTAACGAATGAATAAAAGATAAATAAGACTAAAAATAATGAAAAATATGCATATGATGAAGAGTCATCAGTTAGCAAATGTGTATTTATGTCGTTTTTCATCGATGTATTATATTAATTAGAACAAATGCGTATACTTTTTAGTCAAAAAAAATCGTTTAAAAAGGAAATGATGTTATTTTAATTGTATATTTGAAATAAATTTTTTAAATACATATTGGATTTGTTTAACAACCATAATATATTTAAAATACTTAAATGAATAACCTAAATTTTAGTCTAAAGAGTAAATATAAAAGAAATTTTAAAAATAATATTTTTGAGTTATATGTAGTGAGCGTGGATCGAACAGGCGACTAGGGATGGGAATAGGTTAGGCCATTCGTCAGGGGCCTATGGCCTATTTAATAAAAAGGTTAGGCTCATGCTATTTTTAAAGCCTATTTATTTAAATAGGTCAGACTCAAGCTTATAAAAAAGCATATTAGGCCTTACAGGCCGACCTATATATATTTTATTATTTATTAATGTTATTTTTTATTATTATATTAATAATATTATTTCCTATTTTAAATTTTATCAACTAGGCAATCACTCAGTAGCGATTCCATATTTGGTAGTCGTTCCATATTTGGTAGATGTTCAATTAGTCAATCATTCACTAAGTAGTCGTTCCATATTTGTTTGAGAGGTCATAATAGGTGTGTTTGTTTTAGAAAAAAAAATATTCTTTGAAACTAAAAATTATTTTTTAGGGTTTAAAGGATGTTTGTTTATGATTTTTTTAAAATTATTTTGTTAGAAAAATTATTTTTTGTTTAATATATATATATATATATATATATATATATATGTACATTGATATTGGTATGTGGAGAATATCACGTGGTATTTAAATATTTTAATGTGAATAAGACTTTTAAATAGGCTTCCAGGCCAGACCAGACTTTTAAAAAGGTCAGGCTATACCGAAAAAAAAGCTTATGATAGGTTGTAGGCCTAAAAAATTAGTTATAGGTCAGACTCAGACCTTCCCACCCCTACAGGTGACCTTTAGATCTTCAATCTAACGCTTTCCCAACTAAGATATCCCTGTACGTTTAAAAGTACTTAGCCATTTTATGCTATTATTCTTGGTGTTATGAGCTTGTTCACCTTTTTGGTTTTAGCGAATATTTTTGTGAGTTATGTTTATCATCCAGAATTGAATTTTTAAAAAGAAGTCCGTAAAAAAAAAAATAGGGCATGTGAATGCGGTGAACGTCTGACACTCTCCCAACTAAGCTATTCCCACAAATTTATAATTTTTTTTGTCTTTTTTGGTGTTATTCTTTTGTACTTGAGCCTTTTCACATATACATCTTTTTCGGTTTTAGCGAATATGTATTTATGTAGTTTTTGATCGATGTATTATTGTGCTTTGAATGAACGAATATCATTTTTAGTAAAAAAAAATCATTTAAAATGTAAATGATATTTTTAATTGTATATTTGAAAGAAAATTTTCCAATATATATTATATTTGTTTAACATATATAGTTCTTGAATAAATTTTAAATTCTTGAATTTAATAACCTAAGATTTAGTCTACAAAGTAAATATAAAATAAATTTTGAAACTAATATTTTTGTGAGCTATTTTTATCATCAATGAACGATGTTTTTATAAAAAAATACTGTAAAAAAAATAGTGTGCATGAGAAAAGAAAGAGCTTGGATCAAACATGGGACCTTCAAATCTTCTCTCGGATATTCTCTCAACTGGTCTATAACCCACAAATTTTCAAGTGTTTTGTCGTTTCATGGTGTTACTCTGGGTGTTGTGAATCTGTTTACGTACACACTCATTTCAGTGTTAACAAATGATTATTTGTGTCGTTTTCGATCGATGTATTATGTTAATTAGAATGAATCATTATTTTTAGTCAAAAAAGTTGTTTAAAAAGGAAATGATGTTATTTTTAATTGTATATCTGAAAGAAAATGTGAATTATTAATTAAAAGACCATAAAAAATAGTAGTCATGTAAATGCCGTGAGCGTGGATTGAACACGCCATCTTTAGTCTAATGTTCTCTTAAGTAAACTATCGCCGCCAATTATTTAGTGTTTTGTTTATTTATGTTGTTATTATGGGTGTTGAGTCGGTTCACATATTTACATTTTCCATTTTAGTAAATACGTATTTGTGTCATTTTTTATCGATGTATTTTATTAATTTGAATAAGTGAATATCATTTAAAAAGGAAATAATGTTATTTTTAACAGTACATTTGAAAGAAAAATTTCAAATATAAATAAGATTTGTTTAAAAACCATTAGGCTAAATTACATTCGTGGTCCCTTAACTTAATTTCAGGTAACGTTTTAGTCCTTTATCTTTTTTTTTTCCCGACTTAGTCCTTTATTTTAATTTTAAATGACAATTTGATATTTTATGTTTTAAAATTTCAACAACGTTATCCTTTTTTAAACAAAAATTCAAAAAAAAAATTCAATCAAAACTCATAAAATTAATTATATTCTTCAATATAATACAAATTTCATCAAATCCGTAACGCAAATCTTCAAATAAACTCATATTTTCATACTTTATTTGATATTATTAGGAATAAAGGACTAAATCGGAAAAAAAAAGATAAAGGACTAAAACGTTATCTGAAATTAAGTTAAGGGACCACGAATGTAATTTAGTCAAACCATTATTATTGGATAAATCTAAAATATTTGAATTGGATAACCTAAGTTTTAGTCTTGAGAGAGTAAATATAAAATACATTTTAAAAATAATATTTTTGCCAGTTATTTTTATCATCAATGAACAATTTTTTAAAAAAAGACCGAAAAAAAGTAGTGCGGGAGAGAAAATAAAGAGTTGGAAAATAGAAAGGATTAAAAAAAAAAAAAAACCAATGCGGTGAGTCTGGATCAAACACACGACTTTCAAATCTTCGGTTTGACCCTCTCCCAAACATGTTCTCCCCGCAAATAATATTGCAAACCAGTCGGAAATCAATCCAAACTCGGGTCTTACCGTGGCAGGGCAGTATTCTAACACTAGACGACTGGTGCTTGTCATGAATAATTCTTCACTACTTTGAGTTTTTTTTTACTACTGCAAGTTTTTGTTGTTATTAGTGTAAGACCCGTGTCTTGTATGGATAAATTATTTTTTGTAAAAAAATTATGTAAATAAAATAATATTTTTTAGCTGTTTTGAAAAAAATAAAATGATATAAATTTCTGTTATGAAATATGCATTATAAAATACATATAAAAAATAATAAAATATTTGTAATAAATATAAATAATTAAAAGAAGTCCTCATCTTTGTATAAAAATAAAATAAAAGAAGTTCTATATATACTTAAAATATTCAACCTATTGTGTCATAAAAAATAACGCAAGTCAATTTTAAAAAAACACTCAAGCATGCATATAGTAAAACGTGTAAAGAAATATCAGCATAGGGGAGCGGCCCAACATAAAACAAAATTATTCCAGTAAATTTTTTTAAAGTTAATAAATAAATTATTAATATTTTATTTAAAATTTATCTTTCGCATTGTTTCGATGCAAAATCAGTTATCAAATTATTGTAATCGATTTTGTTTAATAATTCTTTTTCAATCGATAATAAAACTAATCTATTTAATCTTTCTTGTGACATCATTGGTCTTAAATAAGATTTAATTAATTTGAGTTTCAAAAAACTTCTTTCTGTAGCGATAGTTACAAGAATTGTTAATATTATTCTATAAACAATATATGTATTTGGAAAAAAATCTAACTTTCTTATATAATTAAGTATGTCAATTAGTGTGTCATTTTCTACTTGTATTATCTCTCTTAGAATTTTAAGTTCTACAAACAAATATAATCCATAAATATCTGATTTGTTCTTATGTTTTAAAAAACCACTACACGAAAAATAGGATTTTACAACGTTTTTTTTAATGCAATTTTCTTTTAATTTTTTATTATCCAATGATTTTAATCTCTCAATATTAAATAGAAAATTAAAAATATCTTCATAAAATTTAAATTGTTCAAATCTACTTTGAAATGAAATAATTAATCAAGTGAAAAGCAATTAAAATAATGATTATGCTAAAAATTAAAAATAAAACTTTTTGGAAGCATTTTTTGTTTGTGTTTACAGTTGTTGGAGGTTTAAATAATTTTTATAATCTATTATATATTGGGTCCATATAGCATATAAAAATGAAAATAAAAAATTATTTTTTGGCGAGACCTAAAACAAAGAATTTAAGTGTCTATCTCTTAGACGACTAACAAGAATGAAGTAGTGTTGGGTATCAGAGAAAAAAACCAATTTTATCTTCAATTTGAAAAAAATAAAAGTTAGATATTAACCTAAAATACCATACCAGATGTATAAGACGTATTCCATTGCAACAATCTTATTATTGATGGCGAGTCTAAGCACGACATATAGAATTTGTCGAGATTTATGGTTGTTAGTGAGAGTAAGTTCAATAGAAAAATGTAATAAATATTACAACTCATTTTCTTCCATTTCCAATTGAAAGGGTCACTTTCTCCTACATACGGTTTATAAAAATGTATATTAGTTAGTTCATGTAACTTAATATAAGAAAAAATAAAACTCAAGACCTGACCAAATGTACTAATTAAATAACACATAATGGATGAATATCAATACATAGTCAAATATAAAAGTAAGTGATTTCTCAAAGAATAAACACTGGTAACAAAAAACCAAATACAGATAATTTAAGAGTCATCTCAAAATAAAATAAATGATAAAATAGGAACGATGATAAATTATTTCTCAAATTGATCTAAATATTTTCAAATATTTCCCCATAAAAAATGATGTTTGTAGTTGATGAACATACTTTTTGGCAACCACAAGAAAAATGAACATGAATGAAGACTCGGTAAATTAAAATTGCAAAACTATTTCAAAATTAAAGTTAGAAAAAAACATTGAAAGTTGGTGGCATGATTATATATTTATAGAAAAGTAATGACTTGAATGATTTGGAGGAAATTAGGATTTTAATAAATAATGTTTTTGACTAAAAAAAAAATGTTTTTTAGATGAGATATTAGTTTTGAATTTTACATATTCAAAATTTCTAATTTTGTGATATATTATTTTTAATTTATTTTTTCAAATATAATATAGATTTTTTATTTATATTTTTTTTATATAAGTAAAAGTGAATCAAAGAAAACTAATGAATCTAATACAAGCATTTACATTAATTTTCTTTTATCGTACTTTACTTATATTTGATATTGGAGTAGTATATTAAAGTGTTATTTTGTATTGTGACTGACATTCTAAATTAATTGGGAGGAATTAATTGAAAATTGAAAAAGTGTCAATAGCTTAGAAAATTGTGTTATGTTTGATTTATTTTAGTGCTTGATTGGAATCAAATTGATGGAATTTTTACGGTTCCTTTTGTAAATTGAAAATGCTTGTTAATGCAAAAGAGTCACGCCCGAGTTATGCACGATGGTCAACAACTTACGGTGATCAACCTTCCTTGAATTACGTCAAAAACTAAACTTACTAATTTCTTTAATTTAAAATCTTGACATATATATATTTGTTATTTTCATTTGGAAATCATTCGCGCTATATAGCATTACCCTTTATAAAAATGTCAAATTGTATATTTTTATTCCTTGTTAAAAAAAACCAAATTATTGTTGAGATGTTTAAAATCGCGAATGAAATGAAATTAACTAATATATTTTGCTTTTATTATTTTACTTATTGGCAATAGTAAATTTCAAAATTGAAATGGTGTCAATGACGTTGGAAATTATCAATATTGTACTTTATGTTGGTGATTAATTGGAATCACACTGATGAAATTTTTATGTTTGACAAAGAATAAAATGCAAATGGAGACAGTGTTAGGATCAATCACGTTGGAAATTGTTTTCAATGTGCTTGTTTCATGTTTATTTTTTATTTGAAAGAATGTTGGTTCTTTCATTAGAACTAGACTTATGTATTATTTTACAAAAAGCCCAAATAGTGTATTCCCATTAAAAAGGGATAAATTATAGGAGATGTTTGTAACCGTGAATGTAAAATGAAATTAATAAATATATTATGTTTTTATTATCGTAATTATAGTAATTTTATTAAATATTAATTGTCATGGCAATGATCATTTGTAATAGGACACATGGCATATTTCACGGTGATAGACATTGAGAATAATTTGATAGTAATATAATCAATATAATTATAATTTTATTTATAAACAAGATAGATATCTAAAATTATAATTGAATAAAAAGTTATTATAACTAATCCAAAGTGAGTACACCTCAATTTAGACAACGTGGGTACACCTAAAAATGTCTTCAATCATGTGTATATAAGATGGAAAAAAACTTTCCATAAAAAAATAGATGAAAAAAGTAATAATCATCGTCGTGTATCAATAATATGGTAATAAATTTTCAAATTCTAATTAACAAAGACAATCATTTTTAATATTTTTAGTACAATCATTGAAATAAATTGTAACTACAAATTATATAGTTTACAAGTATCCTCTGATATATAAGAATTACAAAATACATAAATTTATATTATACTGATGCAAAATTTCATCATCCAGTTCTGGATCCAGCCTTAGCCACTTTTATCTGCTATAATACATAAGAAAATATGAGGTGAGATAATAATCTCAATGAGTTATAAAAAGGGAGGAGCAATTCCAAAAATTATTTTCCCTAGATGCAACATAAAACATGACATGAATATGAACCGGTAGGATCGTCCTGACTCTCATCTGAGGGCAAAGCCCAGATTTCCACAATAATTGTAAAGGTCACCAACCGAAAATAACAGTTAACACATAACATTTAAGTTTTGAATGCTAAAAATAACTTTACAACCAAGCATGCACCTTAGCAGGATTTTCAATATGCGAAAAGCTCATACAATACTTTGCCAGTTAAAATGAAAGTAAACTGAGGTTCTCAATCCCCTAATTATAACATAACAAATCAAGACATGGATAGTTTCATGAGCAAACAGTCATACAACTAAAACTGAGGATTTTCACTGAGCCAATCGATTAGGCAATCGATTGGGGTGAAGGATTTCGATGAAACAGAATCCTGGGCTGAAATCAATCGATTGGGAAATCGATTGAGTGAGTACTGAGCCCCTGACTTAATACCAATCGATTTCCAAATCGATTTCCTGAAGGTTTTTAGTGAAATTTTGAACTCTGGCTTGATTCAATCGATTGGGCAATCGATTGACAAGGTAGCTGAGCCCCTGACTTAATGGCCAATCGATTTCCAAATCGATTTGGTCGAATATGGATGAGTCCCTGACTTAAGCCCAATCGATTGGGCAATCGATTTCGTAAATGATTTTCGAAAAACTGATTACAAAATCGATTGGCTAATCGATTTTGTCCATTTGGCCAAGTCCCTGTTTACTATCCAATCGATTGGGAAATCGATTTACCTGTGTATTCTTTCAAAAATTCATAAACTAACTCAATCACATTCATGCATAATCCCAATTCTTAACACTTAACACTGATAACACAATTACTACGACATCATGGATTTCGAAATGGTATTGCAATCAAACATGTTATCACCAAATTCCAAAACATAACACTTAGCATTTATAACACATTACTACACAAACAAAATGAACCAACAGTTCACAAATCAACAGGGTGTAGTCTCTTACGGACAAACACAATTCCCTCAGGAACGTAAGTCGTAAACGTACTACCTATCACGGGTCCGTACCGTTTACCGAGGTGCCACCTATCCCGGGTCAGCACAACTTACCAAAACATACACGAGTAAACGAGACATTAAGAGATTCCCCATTCTTAATTCTCATCTAACTTAAACCAGGGCGTAGTCTCTCACGGACAAACCCCTGCGCAGTCTCTCACGGACAAACGCAATTCCCGCAGGAACGTAAGTCGTAAACGTACTACCTATCACGGGTCCGTACTGTTTACCGAGGTGCCACCTATCCCGGGTCAGCACAACTTACCAAACACAATTCCCTCAGGAACGTAAGTCGTAAACGTACTACCTATCACGGGTCCGTACTGTTTACCGAGGTGCCACCCATCCCGGGTCAGCACGACTTACCAAACGTAAATCGTAAACGTACTGCCTATCACGGGCCCGTACTGTTTACCAAGGTGCCACCTATCCCGGGTCAGCACGATTTACCGAAACACACATAAAAAAGCGAGACATTAAGAGATTCCCCATTCTTAATTCTCATTTAACTTAACGATTTTCAAGACAAAACATTCAGTAAATAAGTCATTAAGAGATTCCCCATTCTTAATACTCATTTACTGAAACGATTTTCAAAAACGAACATTAAGTAACCGAGACATTAAGAGATTCCCCATTCTTAATACTCATTTACTGAAACGATTTTCAAAAACGAACATTAAGTAACCGAGACATTAAGAGATTCCCCATTCTTAACGCCCAGTTAACTTAAACAATTTTCCAAACAAAATAATAAGTAACCGAGACATTAAGAGATTCCCCATTCTTAACGCCCAGTTAACTTAAACGGTTTTCAAAACAAAATGTTAAGTAACCGAGACATTAAGAGATTCCCCCTCCTTAACGTCCAGTTAACTTAAACGGTTTTCAAAACAAAATATTAAGTAACCGAGACATTAAGAGATTCCCCATTCTTAACGCCCAGTTAACTTAAACGATTTTTCTTTAAAACAAAATATTAAGTAACCGAGACATTAAGAGATTCCCCATTCTTAACGCCCAGTTAACTTAAACGATTTTTCTTTAAAACAAAATATTAAGTAACCGAGACATTAAGAGATTCCCCCTCCTTAACGTCCAGTTAACTTAAACGGTTTTCAAAACAAAATATTAAGTAACCGAGACATTAAGAGATTCCCCATTCTTAACGCCCAGTTAACTTAAACGATTTTTCTTTAAAACAAAATATTAAGTAACCGAGACATTAAGAGATTCCCCATTCTTAACGCCCAGTTAACTTAAACGATTTTTCACAAACAAACGCACATTAAGTAAACGAGACATTAAGAGATTCCCCATTCTTAACGCCCAGTTAACTTAAACGATTTTTCACAAACAAACGCACATTAAGTAAACGAGACATTAAGAGATTCCCCATTCTTAACGCCCAGTTAACTTAAACGATTTTTCACAAACAAACGCACATTAAGTAAACGAGACATTAAGAGATTCCCCATTCTTAATACTCATTTAACTTAATGGTTTTCAAATTTCACACAACACAAACTCAACAAATTCTCACATCAAAACATATCAATTCATTTATTCACAAATCCAACCATACACATATCAAATTTCATCAATATCAATTAAGAGCATGTCAAAAACAACGAACACAAATCGACACAATCCACTACTCAAAACACACAAGTTTCATTTACCCAAAATCTTACACAATGACTTCAAATTCATTTACCACGAACCATTCATCAATATAAACAAAACCTAACTCTAAGGTTTTACCCATAACGCATTAGTTTCGTTTTTCCCCAAATCGATACATTAAACCCTAACAAATTCCTTCCCACACAACCACAGATAAGTCCCTAATGCAAACTAGAAGTTTGGAAGGAGCCCTTACCTCAACGTTAGCTTTAACGCGCGTTTCCGGTACCGCGAGTAATTCCGGTAAATTTTCCGCTCGCAACGCCGCTTCCAAATTAGTTCACTAGCACCGTAGCGTGGTGGTGAGCAACTTTCCCTTCTGTCTCTTCGAGAAATGAGGTTCGGATCTAGAAGAAACGGAGGGGTTTGTGTTTGGATCTCAAAAACCGTTTTTCTTCGTTTTCGAATCAAAGAGGAAGAGTGGAGTTGCGAAAACCTTGATCTAACTCTCACCCAACCTTGGGTCACTAGCTTTGAAGAAAAGGAAGCAACGAAAACGAAAAATGGAGAAGGATGGAATTTTGGGTTTTGCTCGCGTGAGGTTCAGAGGAAGGAGATGGAAATTTGGAAATTTCCTTCCTTTCTTTTTCTTTCCTTTGTTTTTCCTTTCTTCCTTTTTCCTTCCTTCCTTTATATACTATTTTCTTTTCCTTTTCCTTCCTTCTAGTTTTCCTTTCTTTTTCCCTCCAAACAAACATATATAAATATAATAAATATAACTTAACAAATATCTCAAAATCTAGATATTTATTAAATTACCGTTTCACCCGAAACGCCTTAAATTCTCCGTAAAGGATTTTCCGCAGTTAAATTCAATTTATTTATCGACGAGAAATTCTAATTGGCATCGAAATATCTTTTCGATTATAAAACTCCAAAATATTATTAACCTTGGCTTAAAAGCCTCCGAGCCAAAATCCAAAATACACCAAAAATACATAAACGGTACTTTAAAATTATGGGTCTTACATTACTCCCCCCCTAAAATTAGTTTCGTCCTCGAAACTATGCATCGATAAATAACTCTGGGTGTTGTTCCCTCATCTTGCTCTCCAGTTCCCAAGTCGCATCTCCAGTAATTGGGTTCCAGATCACCTTGACCAACGAAACATCCTTGGTCCTCAACCGCTTAATCTTCCTGTCATCAATTCTCACGGGTGGTACTTCGAACGACAGGTTATCCTTTAGCTGGATTGTGTCTGGTTCGATCACGTGAGATGGATCTGCGAGATATTTCCTCAACTGCGACACATGAAACACGTCATGGATATTGGACAGTATCGGAGGTAATGCAATCCGATAAGCAACCGGCCCAATTCGTGCAGAAATCTGATATGGTCCAATGAATTTCGGAGTCAACTTCTTCGATTTCAAGGCTCTACCTACTCCAGTAGTAGGTGTGACTCTCAGAAATACATGGTCACCCTGTTCGAATTCCAAAAGTCTGCGACGCTTGTCCGCGTAACTCTTCTGGCGATCTTGTGAAGTCTTCATTTTCTCCTTGATCTTCCTTACTTTAGCTGTGGTCTGTTGCACCATCTCTGGTCCGACAATCATATTCTCACCGTCTTTATACCAACACAAGGGCGTTTGACACTTGCGCCCATATAAAGCCTCATAAGGTGCCATTCCAATGCTCGCGTGGAAACTATTGTTGTAAGTGAACTCAATCAACGGAAGTACATCATCCCAACTTCCCCTATCATCTAAAACACATGCTCTCAACAGATCTTCCAAGGACTGATTCGTCCTTTCAGTCTGTCCGTCCGTTTGTGGATGGTAAGCTGAACTCAATCGTAGCTTCGTTCCCAACGCTTCGTGCAATGCTCCCCAAAAATGCGATGTGAACTTCGGATCACGGTCTGATACAATGCTCGATGGTACCCCGTGTAACCTCACAATTTCAGCAATGTAGATCTCCGTTAGCTGATCTACCTTATAGGTGGTCCTTACCGGTAAAAAGTGAGCAGATTTAGTCAGCCGGTCCACTATCACCCATATAGAATCATTCTTCCTCCTTGTCTTCGGTAATCCGGTTATAAAATCCATGGAAATGCTGTCCCACTTCCATTCAGGTATATCTAAAGGTTGCAACATTCCAGCAGGTCGCTGATGTTCCACCTTCGCTTTCTGACAAGTTAGACAAGTGGATACATATTCCGCCACATGTTTCTTCATTCCTGGCCACCAATAATTCTGCCTCAAATCCTGATACATCTTTGTTGCCCCAGGATGAATACTCAGCTTACTCTTATGCGCCTCTTCTAAAATCGTTTTCCGCATATCTGTAATTTCCGGTACA
>NC_021165.2:42645917-42702635 GCF_000331145.2 Cicer arietinum
CGCGTGAGAAGTTCAGAGGAAGGAGATGGAAATTTTAGGTTTTCCTTCCTTTCTATTTCTTTCCTTTGCTTTTCCTTTCTTCCTTTTTCCTTCCTTCCTTTATATACTATTTTCTTTTCCTTTTCCTTCCTTCTAGTTTTCCTTTCTTTTTCCCTCCAAACAAACATATATACATAAATATATATATAATTAATATAACTTAACAAATATCTCAAAATCTAGATATTTATTAAATTACCGTTTCACCCGAAACGCCTTAAATTAACCGTAAAGTATTTTCCGCAGTTAAATTCAATTTATTTATCGACGAGAAATTCTAATTGGCATCGAAATACCTTTTTGATTATAAAACTCCAAAATATTATTAACTTTGGCTTAAAAGCCTCCGAGCAAAAATCCAAAATATACCAAAAATACATAAAAGGGTACTTTAAAATTATGGGTCTTACACATGTCATGACATTATGTATGCAATGCTTATGTAATGTCATGTTTTAGTGCATATGTAATATTATGTATGCAATGCATATTTCATAAACATGTCACATGCAAGTAACTAAATAATTAGAACATACCAATATGAGAAATAGAAGATGTGATTAATTATAAGCCATATCTTAGAGGGAAGTATTAATAATAAGAAATACTTAATTAGAGGAAGCTACTGAATTAGAGACAGTCTGATCAGAGGAAGACTTGGATCAGAGGCAATGTGACCAGAGGAAGATTCGCTAAGAGGCATCATGATCAAAAGAAGACTTGGATCAAAGGCAGTGTTACCAGAGGAAGACTCAAATCAGAGGCATCATGACTAGAGAAAGACTTGGATTAGAGACAACATGATTAGAGGCAACGTGACCAGAGAAAGATTCAGAATAGAGGCATCATGATCAGAGGAAGACTTGAATCATAGGCATTCAAAATGAAGGAAATTCAAAGGCAAAACTGATCAAAAACAGAAAAATGAATTAGAGGCAAAACATGTCAGAAGTAGAAAACACCTCATAGGAGGTTTAGGGAAACACATTAATTTAGTAATTTGCCTACTATGTTTAACCTTTATGATTTTTAGTCAATGTTTGATTTTAAAAAAATTAGTGGAAAAATTCACACATTAGTTAGAGAGAAGAGAGTCTTACAAGTTCAATTGTTCTTTCAATCTGTTATTATTTAAATTTCACTTACAAGACTTTAGGTGTGTAGATTTATTGACGGTGTTTTGAATTTTAGTATCCTGTGGTAACATGCACGCTAAACACACGATAAGAAGCACTATGATTATTTTTTATATACTTGAGATCACTCAAAAACTATTAAGGGATCAAAGTCGTATATAGTTTTTCGAAATAAAAAAAAGGCTTAATTGCAGTTTTAGTTCCTCTATTTATACTGATTCACGAAATTGGTCATCTTATTTTAAAAGTCGACAATTTTGGTCCCTTAATATGATTTTTTAACTAATAAATGATGACGTGATATATTTTAAATAACGAGGCATATTATACGATGATGTAGAGTGATTGACACCCATGAAATTGAAATAAAACGTCGTGAAATCTTAAATTTCAATTTCAGAAATTTTTCCTATTTTTAATTTTATTAATGATATATGAATAATTAATACATCTAAAGGGTTCGATATTTTAGAATTATATGTCATGTTGTTTAAAATATATTAAATTGTCATTTTTTTAGTTTAAAAATATGAAAGAGTAATCAAAACTGTCGACTTTTAAAATAAATGGATCAATTCTGTGAAACAGTATAAATATAGAGAACAAAACTGCAATTAAGCTAAAAATTTAATTAAACTTATATTGTAACATTACTCCAATAATATTTTGATTTTGTAACACCCCACACATGTGATATAGCTAAATTATTTTTCCAAAAAAGATTGTGTAAGTAAACATATAACATATAACAAATAAAAAGATAATCATTTCAAGTTTGTAACATCTCTTAGATAGTGCATTTCCCAAATCCAAGATGGTAATGTGGTAGAAAGTTTGTTGTTTCCAAAATGAATTAACATAGAGCAATTTTGTTTACTTGATAGATCTCCACTTATCATATTGTTCGACAAATCGATAAATTGGATCTGCAAAGTCCAATTCCAATCCCATATTGGAACTGAATCTGAAATACCTGCATTGGACATTGTAAGAACCTTAACAAAACATAACATTTTCAAAAAATTCCAAGAATTTTACTAAATTCGAGAGAATTCCAAGAATTGCAGGCATATCACCAGTTAAAGAATTAGCTCCAAGATTTAGTACTTGCAAGTTTCTAGGGAATCCTAAACTCTTAGAAATTGTACCATTTAATTGATTGTGATCAAGATTTAATGTCTTCAATGATGATAAATTACCAAATGATGAAGGAATTGAATGAGGAATAATATTGTTACCTAGGTCTGTTACTTTGTTTTTAGCTTTTGAAGACTTGAAATGATTTGAGGGATTTCTCCATTTAGAAAGTTACCACTCTAGTCAAGTTGAACAAGAGTGGCACTAAGATTGGAAAACCATGAAGGGATTTGTTGATTGATATTATTATTTGAAAGATCAAGGACTTGAAGATTTGACAAATTTGTTTTCCCTTCTTCATTATTAAGTTATCAATTAATTTGACAATAATCAAAGTGTAACTTTAAAAGAGAAGAAAATGAATTTAATATTTCAATCCAAATTCATTTCTTTATAAAGGTTTAGACCACTCATATCAAGGTGTGCTAAGGTCGAAAGCCTTGAAGAACATGGTTGTATCCAATTAAAATTAATATTCTAAAAATTTAAAATATTTTCTACTTGACGAGGGATTAGTCCTAGAGCTGTCAAATAGGACAACGTAGGTCGGTCCACTCTGGCCCGTACACATGAATGGGCTAGTTCGGTCTTGCCCACTTTGTTATGAGGTCGTGTTTTATCAAGATTAACCTGCCCATTATAGGCTACATGAGCCAACGACATGGTCTGACCCATTTTTTCTCAATATTTTTTATTATAATTAATAAAAATTAAAACACAAAAACAACCTCCATCACGTATCACAGTAGAGACAGTAAAATAAAATTATAATACATAACACCACTATATTTAGAACCTGGTTGCATGAAGTAGGAGGGTGGAGTTAAAATCGATATTGGTCTTGGATGGCAAACGACAACCACGAACGAAGCTGAACCGACGAAGGTGTTGGACTGGCGATTCTGGTATTGGTCGGTGGTAGAAGCACCACAACAATGTTATGTTTTTGGCTTTTAGCGGAATACCTTTCTTGGTAAGTAAATTAGTTTTTCTTTTCTTTCTTAATTATGATAGACCTATTACTTTTGTTTTTGAAAATAAGCTCAAAAAGACCATTTTTTAAAGTCAATTTAAAAAAAGCAACAAAAAAAAAGAGCTTTGATTTGAGTTATCCCAAATATGCTCATAATAATTTTTTTTTTTTTGTAAAAAACTTATATTTTTTAGTTGTAATGGCCTAGCTAGCCTGTAGTCCGTTGAGCCGACGTACACAACTTATTCCCATTTTTAATGTGGGCTAAATGACCCGAGATGAAAAGATTCGTTCATTTATTAGGCTCGACCTATACTAATATGTGGGCCAAATGGCTCAACCCATTTTAACAACTCTAATCGGTTCCATGAAAGTTTGGTATTTTTTTTTTTATGGACAAAATAATATAAGCTAAAGTCCAAAGTCTAAATGAATCGAAGATTTTAATTCTAGTTAAGGGACTAATTTCACCATCCAATTCCATGTATAAAGAGTCTAATCGGTCGATGATGTTGTGAAACCTTCTCTCTCTCTCTCTCTTGTTCCAATATGTTGTCTTTGCTATGCAACATGCTCTGAAGATGCAACAAGGTGACGTTGCCCATGCCACTAATTATAAATCATACAGTTCTACCTCTGCCTCTGAAGACCTAAACCAAGCAACACAACGTCTATATCCAATGATCAAGTTATTTTCTGGTGAAGAAATTCAAAAACTCTATTGGAAAGTTAACGCTCTAATGGCGACTGAGTTGTTTCATGATTCTTAAGATCCAAGAACAAATTTTGATATGTTCCTGCTGCTCTTAAACAAGCGTATGAAAAAAGATTCAACGATAATCATTTTCAAGCGCTATCTGGACATTCTCGCACATAATTATTCTAGAAGACTTGGTTGGAGATTTGTTTTGGAATTAATCAAGCTTCAACGATCATATTCCCTAACCATATCTATCAAAATTTATTTTTTGTGAAGATCTTTATTGACCTCGCACAAGAAAGACACTTAGAAGATTCAAGGAGAATTATTTTCAAGCGATATTTGAACATTTTCACACATAATCATTTTAGAAAATTTGGTTGAAGATTCATTTTGAAATTAATCAAGCTTCAACTATCATATTCCCAAACAATATCTATCAAATCTGATATCCGGAGCTCAAGTTATGATCTACGGAGCGAGCAATGGTCAAAATGCAAATAATAAAATTATAATTCAAATTCAACCCAAAGTTTAGAAACAACCTAAAAATATTATTCTAAGCTATAAAGAGCTTTTAAAATACCAAACTAAAAAGCTAAAAATATGTGCCCAAATGCTATGATCAAATTCTCCCACACTTAAACTTTTGCACTCCGAGAAAAGCAATCCATATGATTCCAAATATTCTTATGAATGCAAAGTGGTGAGAAAAAAAATATTTCTAGCTTAAGGCAATGATGGATAATTTTTTTTAATCACAATCAAAGCAAACAAGATGACAAGTTAACTAAAGAATGCATCATAAGTACTAGAGCCCTCCCAGGATATAAAATTTTCTCAAAGGGTTTACACTCAAAGTGTTTGGGCTACTGTTTACACTCAAAGCACATCATGAAAGCTAGCACTACCATAGGCTTGACAAGCATCTATAATGTATATTTGAAACACATGCAGATAATGATCAAAAGGTCTTTATTTAGGTTGTAACGTGGCCAATGTAAGGGTGAGATAATCCTAAGGAGACTAGGGTTGAAAATCAAAGAGGATAAAGGAGTAATGATTAAGATAGAAAAACAACATTAAGAAGTAACTCAACAAAACATCATTGACTTTTATTTTCACACCCTCTTTGCTCACAACATAACCACTTTTCCTCTTTTTTTTTCATTATTTTTTTTTCATTATTTTTTTTTCATAACCCTCAAATTTAAACAAACAAGTTGAGCCCCCTACACTTATTTAAGAAAAGACTCATTTATCCCCCGAGATTGAGTCAATTCATTGTTTTTAACTTTTAGGCTTGAAATGAGCTATATAACAAAAAATGAGATAATTAGACTCAAAGGATTTTAAACAAATGGATAATTGTAAGGTAGACTTATTTGGATAGTAGCTTAATCAAGAAACAAATGCTTAGATCATTTCAATATATGCATGCAGACAAGAGTCAAGTCAAGTTCTGGCGTAACTAGCAATCATGAGTGAGATAACACACAAGAAAAAAAAGATGGAAAAATGTATTCCATTCATAATAAGGCTAAAAAATCTCACAAAGGTTAATGACCTATCACAAATGATACACAATTTAGCATTTTAATCTAATTTATTTTACCAAGAATGCAAAGATACTATCCAATCATGCTAGTCCAAACAAACTCTCAACATTTACAACCACAAAATCTGATAAAAAAGCATGCAGTGCAATGTCCATTTTTCATAAGTGAACTTCATAAGTGATTGACCCCATACTTCTAGACCTTCACTAAGGACCTCGTTAAGCAGACTCCACAAAGAATAGATTCCACCATTCAAAATTTGGAAACAAAGATTGGTCAGCTAGCCACTTCAATCAATCAATTGCAGACTCAGGGGTCAAACCAATTTCCTGCACAGTCAATAGTAAATTCAAATGCTCCCAATGTCAGTTCAATTACATTGAGGTATGGGAATGGTGTTGAAATACCAAAAGTACCAGAAACTGCAGTGAAAAACAACAAGGTAGCTGAGGATACTTTGATATCTAAAACTGTTGATGTTGAGCAAAATATATCACTTCCTTTTCCTCAAAGGGCAGTGAAGACATTGAAAATGGACGAGGCATATAGGGACAACGAGATCCTGGATACATTTAGGAAGGTGGAAGTGAACATTCCCCTCCTTGAAGCAATAAAACAAATTCCAAGATATGCAAAATTTCTAAAAGATTTGTGCACACACAAGAGAAGGTTAAAAGGTAATGAAAGAGTAAACATGGGGCAAAATGTTTCAGCCCTCATTCAGCCAATGCCTCAGAAATGCAAAGATCCATGAACTTTTTCTATTCCATGTACCGTAGGCAATAGTCAATTTGAAAATGCTATGTTAGATTTAGGAGCTTCCATTAATGTTATGCCTACATCTATTTTTAACTCTCTTGCTCTTGGACCTTTACAGAGTACATGTGTTACCATTCAATTGGCGAAAATGAGCAATGCTCGTCCCACTGGACTTGTGGAGGATGTACGTGTTCGAGTTAATGAATTGATAATTCCTACAGATTTTTACATTATGGACATGGAGGGAGAGAATAAGTCCAACAGGGTGCCTATCATCTTAGGCAGACAATTCTTGAAAACTGCTAAAACAAAAATTGATGTGCATGCTGGAACTCTATCCATGGAATTTGGTGATAACATTGTAAAATTTAACATCTTTGATGCTATGAAACACCCCGTGGAAGAGCATTCTATTTTTCAAGTTGAATTGCTTGCTGATTTGGTTGATGACACTTACCCCGATATGTTTGCTACTGATTTTCCTTGATTGTCTGGTTTTGATGATACTTATACTTGTGAATTTTGTACAGATACTCAATTGTGCTATGTGTGTTCTGAGATCGAAGCTGCCTTGCAAGTTGATCATTATGCTGATATCTAAATTTCTACTAACATATTTGATTTTGCAGACTTAGCTTCAGCCACTGGTGTTGTACCTTCTAATGAACAACCACCGACTATAGAGCTTAAACCACTTCCTGAAAATTTGGAATATGCTTATTTAGAAGGAAGTGGCAAGTTACTTGTGATGATTTCAGCCAAACTTGAAGATGAACAGGAACATAAGCTATTGCAGATTTTGAGAAAACATATGAAGGCAATCAGATGGACCTTGGCTGATATTCCTGGTATTAGCCCATTCATGTGTATGCATAGGATACTACTGGAGGAAAGGGTAAAATTAGTCAGGAAGCCCCAAATGCGACTTAACCCATTAATTATGGATGATGTAAAAAAAGAAGTGACCAAGCTCTTCCAAGTAGGCATTATATACCCCATCTCTTATAGTCAATGGGTGAGTCCGATGCAGGTAGTCCCAAAGAAAACTGGACTCACAGTGGTTAAAAATGAAAATAATGAACTTATCCCCACACGAGTGCAAAATAGCTGGAGGGTATGCATCGATTAAAGGAGACTAAACCAGACAACTAGAAAATATCATTTTCCATTACCATTCATTGATCAGATGCTTGAACAGTTGGCTGGTAAGTCACATTATTGTTTTCTTGATGGTTTTTCTGGTTATTTTCAAATCCATATTGCACGAGAGGACCAAGAAAAGACTACACCCACTTTTACTTTTGGCACATTTGCCTACAGGAGGATGCCCTTTGGCCTATGCAATGCTCATGGCACTTTCCAACGCGACATGATTAATATTTTCTCTAACTTGATAGAAATTGTATTGAAGTTTTCATGGATAATTTTACTGTCTATGGTTCCTCATTTGATGCATGCTTGAACAATTTAGATAGAGTTTTTCATAGATGTATTGAAACTAACCTTGTGCTAAATTACGAAAAATGTCATTTGATGGTTGAACAAGGCATAGTTTTGGGACATCTGATCTCTAGAAATGGGATTGAAGTGGGTCTTGCCAAAATTGATGTGATTTCTAATTTGTCTTACCCATCTTGCATCAGCGAGATTTGTTCTTTTCTTGGCCATGCCGGTTTTTACATGCGATTTATCAAGGATTTCAGCAAGATAGCTCTTCCACTGTCAAATTTCCTGCAAAAAGATGTCAGTTTCACCTTCGATGACAAATGCAAGAAGGCGTTTGATTTCTTAAAGGCAACACTAACCTCTACTCCCATAATTAGGCCACCCAATTGGACCCTCCCTTTCGAAATTATGTGTGATACATCTAACTATGCCATGGGAGCAGTCCTTGCACAAAGGGTTGGTAAGGCTGCCCATGTTATTTATTATGCTTCTAGGACTTTAGATTCTGCACAGACTAATTACACTACCCCTGAAAAGGAACTTTTAGCTATTGTTTTTGGACTTGATAAGTTTAGATCATAAGTGTTAGGTTCGAAGATAGTTGTTTTTACTGACCATGCATCTTTGAAGTTCTTGTTGAAGAAACCAGAAGCAAAACTGAGATTGATCCGGTGGATGTTGTTACTCCAAGAATTTGATTTAGAGATTAAAGATAAGAGTGGAGATGAGAATTTAGTGGCAGATCATTTGAGCAGAATAGAAATAGATGAGGACCCCATCCCTATTCAAGATGACTTCCCTGATGAGCAACTACTACAATTGTGGGAGGTAACTCCTTGTTTGCTGATTTAGTTAATTATCTAGTTGTTGGAGTCTTTCCTGCAGATGCATCCCGAACACAAATACACAAACTTAAAAGTGATTCAAATACTATGTGTGGGATGATCCATATCTGTGGAAATTCTGTAGTGACCAGGTGATTAGGCGATGTGTTTCCCACCATGAGGCTCAATCCATTCTTCATTTTTGTCATACCTCTCAAACTGGAGGACATTTTGGTCCTCAGTGGACAACAAGAAAAGTCTTAGACTCGGATTTTTTTGGCCCACTTTGTTTAAAGATGCTTTTGAGACTTATAAAACTTGTGAACAGTGCCAAATAGCAGGAACAAAAATCACTCGTAGGAGTGAGATGCCTCAACAACCTATGCTTTTATGTGAAGTATTTGATGTGTGGGGCATTGAATTTATGGGCCCTTTTCTTGTATCTTTTGGTTTTGTCTATATTTTACTAGTTGTTGATTATATTTCGAAGTGGGTGGAAGCAATACCCACTAGGACTAATGATTCGAAAGTTGTTGCAGGTTTTATCAGATCAAATATTTTTTGCAGGTTTCGAATACCCCGAGCCATCATAAATGATCAAGGCACTCATTTTTGCAACCGCAACATGGACACTTTGCTTTATATGTATGGGGTTGTGCACAGAGTTTCTACACCTTATCATCTCCAGACTAATGGGCAAGGTGAAGTCTCAAATAAGGAAATCAAACAGATCTTAAAAAAAAAGGTGCAGCCAAATAGAAAAGACTGGAGCCACCGACTTGAAGAAGCCCTTTGGGCTCATAGAACAGCCTACAAAACACCAATAGGGATATCCCCTTATCGACTTGTATTTGGTAAGGCATGCCACCTCCTAGTGGAAATAGAACACCGTGCTTATTGGGAGGTCAAGAGTTGTAACTTTGAGATGGAGATAGCATGTTTGGAGAGAAAGCTTTAATTGCAACAACTTGAAGAGCTTAGACTTGAAGCTTACGACAACTCTTGCATCTATAAGGAGAAAACTAAATGATAAGATGATTTCTAGGAAGAAATTTTTCATTGGCCAAAAAGTTTTATTATTCAACTCCTGTTTGAAAATTAATGCTGGGAAACTTCGATCGAAGTGGATTGACCCCTTTTTTTGTTACTAACATTTTTTCTCATGGTGTAGTGGAAATAAAAAGTGAAAACACTGAGAAAATGTTCAAAGTAAATTGATAACGCCTCAAGCTATTCCATGAGAGCTCTGTGTTTGAAGATGCTACTATAGAAGAACTCTCCTTAGAGAAGCCCACCTACCCTGAAGTTTAAACAAGGAGCTCCCTTTGCTTGCTCTTATTTTATACTTGTTACTTACATTGAGGACAATGTGTAATTTAAGTGTGGGGATATTATTTAGGATTTTATTTGTTATATTTCAAAAAATAAATAAAAAAATAAATAAAAATAACTAAAAAAATAAAAATAAAAATAAAAATAAAAATAAAAATAAAAATAACTAAAAAAAAAATAAATAAAAATGGACATTGCATTGCATGCTTTTTCATCAAATTTTATGGTTGTAAATGTTGAGAGTTTGTTTGAACTGACATGATTGGATAATATTTTTGCATCTTAGTAAAATAAATTGGACTAAAATGCTAAATTCTGTATCATTTGTGATAAGTCATTAACATTTGAGAGATTTTTTAGCTTTATTACGAATGGAATACATTTTTTCCATCCTTTTTTTTTTCTTGTGTGTTATCTCACACATATTGCTAGTTACACCAGAACTTGACTTGACTCTTGTCCGCATGCATATATTGAAATGATCTAGACATTTTTTTTTCTGATTAACCTACTGGCCAAATAAGCCTACCCTACAATTATCTATTTGTGTAAGCCCATTTGAGCCTAATTACCCCATTCTTTGTTATATAGCTCATTACAAGCCTAAAAGTGAAAAACAATGAATTGACCCAATTTTGGGGGATAAAGGAGTCTTTCCTTACATAAGTGTAGTGGCGCTCAACTTGTTTGTTTAAATTTGAGGGTTATGAAGAAAAAAAAAAGATAAAAAAAAAGAAAAAGAAAAAAAATATATGAGGAAAAATGGTTGTGTTGTGAGCTATGAGAATGTAAAAATAAAAATGTCAATGATGTTTTGTTAAGTTACTTCTTAATGTTGTTTTTCTCTTAATCGTTACTCCTTTATCTGTAACGCCTAGTTACGTGGGTATAAAAATTGAGGTAATAATGGAAAAAAATTTGTGATTATGTAAGAGAATAAGGTATTGTAATAAATAATGAATTGTTCAAAAGAAGTAATGTTATGAAATCTCAAAATAAATCCTTACAACTGAAAAATCTTTAATATTTAAAATATCCAAAAAAGGGCAAATAGTATCTAATCCCGAAATAAAGTACGATGTTGACACTATGTCTACTTATTCTTGATCTACTAACCTAATCGAAGGAAGTTACTCTTCTCAAGGGAGGTAGGACTTCTCAACTCTCGACGTCTCCAACGGTCTCAGTATCAGAAAACAACACTTTAATGAGATACTAAATCCCAGTGAATAATACACACAATTTTAAAACAAGTATTGTTCTCAGCCGGAGTGGTAACCGGAAAAAAGTCGATCATGGCACCCGCCTTCATCCAAAAATATTCTTTAGAACTAGTAATGATATAACTAAGATTTCTCTATAATAAACAACTACTTCCAATAATTAATAAAAACTCATCAAATAAATTAACGATAATCCACATCTATCATAATCAGATAATTCCAATAAACACATTTATTCTGCAGAAAATAATCAATCAATTCAATGATGGAGATATACTACTTATGCGAAGTGAGTATTATCTAATCATGTGGAGCACCAACTCATCCAATGTGGGGTACAAGACCCATCTGTGTGGAGTTTAAACTTCATCTCATTGTGGAGTTTAAAACTCATCTATAATGAGATACTAAATCCCAGTGAATAATACACACAATTTTAAAACAAGTATTGTTCTCAGCCGGAGTGGTAACCGGAAAAAAGTCGATCATGGCACCCGCCTTCATCCAAAAATATTCTTTAGAACTAGTAATGATATAACTAAGATTTCTCTATAATAAACAACTACTTCCAATAATTAATAAAAACTCATCAAATAAATTAACGATAATCCACATCTATCATAATCAGATAATTCCAATAAACACATTTATTCTGCAGAAAATAATCAATCAATTCAATGATGGAGATATACTACTTATGCGAAGTGAGTATTATCTAATCATGTGGAGCACCAACTCATCCAATGTGGGGTACAAGACCCATCTGTGTGGAGTTTAAACTTCATCTCATTGTGGAGTTTAAAACTCATCTATATATGGGGTCAAGACTCATCCGTGTGGAGTTTAAACTTCATCTCTTTGTGAAGTTTAATACTCAGCCATATGTGCGGTACAAGACCCATCCGTGTGGAGTTTAAACCTCATATCTTTGTGAAGTTTAATACTCATCTATATGTGGGGTACAAGACCCATCTGTGTGGAGTTTAAACCTCATCTCTTTGTGAAGTTTAATACTCATCCATGTGGAGTTTAAACCTCATCTCTTTGTGAAGTTTAATACTCATCTATATGTGGGGTACAAGACCCATCCGTGTGGAGTTTAAACCTCACAAAGATATGAGGTTTAAACTCCACATGGATGGGTCTTGTACCCCATATATATATGAGTTTTAAACTTCACAGAGAGATGAGGTTTAAACTCCACATGGATGGGTCTTGTACCCCACATATAGATGATTATTAAACTTCACAAAGAGATCAAGTTTAAACTCCACATGGATGGGTCTTGTACCCCACATATAGACGAGTATTAAACTTCATAAAGAGATGAAGTTTAAACTCCACACAGATGGGTATGGTACCCCACATATAGATGAGTTTTAAACTTCACAAAGGTATGAGGTTAAACTCCACACAGATGGGTCTTGTACCCCACATATAGATGCATTTTAAACTCCATAATGAGATGAGGTTTAAACTCCACACGGATGAGTCTTGTATCCCACACTTGATGAGTTGGTGATCCATATGATGAGATAATACTCACTTTGCGGAAGTAGTATATCTCCATATAACGATGACACATCATTGAATTGATTTATTTATTTTCTGCAGAATAAATGTGTGTATTGGATTTATTTGATTGTGATAGATGTGAATTATTATTATTTAATTGATGAGTCTTTATTAATTATTGGTAGTAATTGGTTATTTTAGAAAAATGCGTGTATTGGATTTATTTGATTATGATAGATGTGGATTATTATTAATTTAATTGATGAGTTTTTATTAATTATTTGAAATAATTGGTTATTTTAGAAAAATATTAGTTATATAATGAATATTTCTAAAGAATATTTTTGGAAGAAGAAGGGTGGCATGATCGACTTATCTGGTTACTGTTCCGGCTGAGAACAATACTTGTTTTAAAATTGTGTGTATTATTCAATGGAATTTAGTATCTCATTAAAGTGTTGTTTTCAGATACTAAGACCATTGGGGATGTCGAGAGTTGAGAAGTCCTACCTCCCTTGAGAAGAGTGATGTCATTCGATTAGGTTAGTAGATCAAGAATAAGTAGACATAGTGATTAAAGATTTTTCAGTTGTAAGGATTTATTTTGAGATTTCATACCATTACTTCTTTCGAACAATTCATTATTTATTACAGTACCTTATTCTCTTATATAATTTAGAAATTTTTCCATTATTACCCCAATTTTTATACCCACATAACTAGGTGTTACAATATTCTTCTCACTTCTTTTTCTTTCACACTAATAATCCTTCAGTGTTTATTTGTGATCGCTCTGACACTAAAAATTGAGCTTTCTTACTTCAACCATGGTTATTTTAGATATGAAGTTTCATCACCTTTAAATGATACTGAAAATATTTTTACTATAGATGACATTAATTGATTGATTTTTAGTTGAGTAATTACAATTAGTGTTGAGATGAACTTGTATCTTAGTGAAAATGAGGTGTATTTGAATGACAATGACTCATTTAGACAAACATCCTTTATGACTCTTTAAGAACATCGATTTACAATCAACTTGAATTTATTTAAAACAAATTGACAAAAACCAAACAAATTTTAAACGCAAAAACAACATTGATTTCTCTTTTTCTCGAACATGAGTTTAAAGAATAAGTTTATTTTTTGGAATGATATAGAATAAGTTTCTACGAAGTGCAGTTTTGAGAATTCAATTATATTTTTTTAGGAGATAAAATCCATAGTCATTCACAACAACATAAACCCACAAATCATAAGAGAAAAAAAAATTAAAAAACTTGTTGCAAATGTATCAATCACATAAGTAAATGTATCAATCACAAAAAACTATATCAATCACAACAACACAATAAACTAAAAATCTGAAACAGAAGCAATCATAAGGATCAAACTCATGTCTTTTTTTTTTCCTCGAAATTTACCGATGGGAGATGAGATGGTGGTGTGATGGTGCGGTGTGCAACGGTGTGAGTTGTTGTGTACAATGTAAAATGTGTGGTGTGAGGCGGTGGTCTAAGCAGAGGTGTGGAGTGTGGCGGCGATGTGAGTAAAGGTGTGGCGAGTGGTAGAGTGATGAAAGGCACTTATATGTTTCTATAAAGTTTTGGGTTTAGGGTGAAAAAGAGAAGATGGAAGAAACAAAATTGTAAACAAAAAGGAGAAAAAAAGAGGGAAAGTAAATATGGCAATGAGCCAATAGGTTTGGTAAATATTGGAGGTGTAACCGCCACAAATTACATTAAATAGTGGCAGCTATTAAGTCTGCCGTAATATGATGTATATAGTGGCAGTTTTTGAAAACCCTCTTAATAAATTGTCACAATTCCCCCGTTTTTTGTAAGGTTCCTACTCCTCCACAAACTCCACAACATCGTGGTGTACATATTACTCTTATCCTTAGACAAACCACATAATAACTTGAATATAATTTCTCTAAACTCCTACCCAGACTACACCAAAGAATCAATTGAGTCCCACAAGCCAACCTCCTTCCAAACTATGCTACTCTTTCTATGCAAGAGTAAGATATGATTAATAATCTCTACTTCTCTATTACACCACAGATGCACATTCGCCACTTGAACCCTTTTGTCACATAATCTAGCTCGAGTTGGAACACAATTGCGTGCAACCTACCACACAATGTTTTTCACCTTTGGAGGTATTGTCAAACTCCACAACTAGTTCCAATCACCATTTACATTCAAATTTTAGTTATCTAACAAATCGGTCATGCAGATAAGATAGGCAGACCTAACATTATATAGGTCGTGCTCATTTGGTTTCTACACACGCTCATCATCCATAATTGCATCAAATAAAGGAGTCCCTTAAGGCACCATTTACAAATTGAGGCGATAAATTATGTTGTAGAGCATTCACATTCCACCTTTTTGGATTAGTTAACAATAACCTTACGATATGGGTTTGTAGGGATAATACTAGAAAGTTAAGAAAATTGACCATTAGCTAACTATTTTTCACTAAAGACATTAATGTGGTCTCCGTTACCTATTGACCGTAAGATACCTTGCTTAACAACATATTTTTCCTCGAATAAACTTCACCATGCATAGCTCGAGATGTTGCCTTTGTTCGATTCCAACAGGTCACAACGAGGAAAATAAAGAGCTTTATAAAGTTAAGCTACAAGAGACTATGGATGCACTAACATACGCTAAACTTGTTTTCTCAAAAAGGAAATATTTATCGTATAGAGATTTTTAAAGTTCATCCCTCCTTCATTTTTTGCCATGACCAATTTGTCCCACGATAACCACTTAATACATTTGCTCTGCATGCTACTTTACCCTACCAAAAGGAATTCATTGCCCTTTCTATCTCATCTTTTATTAAACAAGGAATAAGGAAAATACTCATAAAGTATGTAGGAATGGACTATAAAACATTAAAATCTCCTTAAGAATTAATTTTCTTCCAGACTCCGTCCTTGATAAACTTGAAGAGGTGCTTCTTGTTACTTCTCGATCATATATGGTAAACCCAAATATTTTGTAGTGCCTAGATTAATATTTACTTGAAAAATATTTGCAACACCGCTCGAGAGATCTTGCATCACATTTCTGCTAAAAAACACCTCATACTTCTAAAAGTTGACTTATTAACCGAAGCCATTTTCTTAGACAGACAAAATATTTCTGAAAACTTGAGCTTCCACCTCGATATCCCTACAAAATAGAAATCAATTGTATGCAAATAAAAGGTGAGTAATTATATGAGCTCTTTTACAAATAGGAATAGCATGTAACTCTCTACAACTCTCAACTTTATCAATTAGAGTTGTTAACCCTTGCACATAAAAAGATAAATAGGTAACGGAAAAAAGGAGTGATTTTCCGAAGACCTTTACCTTGTATAGTGGGTCCTTCAGCCTCGTAATTCACCAACATTGAATAACTAAATGACTCCACACACATCATAATCCAATGAACCCAAGTCTCATTGAAACCTAACCTCACCACAACTACTTGGATTAATCACCAGTCAAGTCTATCATACGCTTTACTCATATCAACTTTTAATGGCACTTCCCTTACACGATCTATAGTCTTACTTTTCAAGTAGTGGATGATCTCAAAAGTAATCATTGAATTATCCAAGATGGATTGCGTTGGAACAAAAGTTGACTAGACTATGAATATACATTTGTGAAGAAAAACTTTAACTCTGTAGCGAAGACTTTTGAGAACCTTATAAAGCACATTAAATAAGAATATAGACGGCTAATCCTTCATTGATAGAGAATTCTCGTTTTTGGGAATCGAAGCTAAGTTAGTATGATTAAGGGATTGAGGGAAATACCCTATTTCTAGCAAGCTAATACATTCTCAAAAGATCTCATCACCAAACTGATCCCAAAAATGTTGATAAAACCCGGGTTAAAATTGTCATGCCCCGATGCTTTATCTACACCCATCTCATGAAGGGCCAAGGTAAATTTGTCACGAGAGAAAGTATGTATTAGTTAAATGTTATCGTAATGGTCAATGCATGGGGCCATGGAAGAACATGCCTACGGGAAACTAAATCTTGGAAGTACATTTGAGCCACTTCACTAACTTGCACTAGATCTTTGATCATAATTTCATCCATGTTGACAAGTTTGGGAACCACCAATCCGTCTACTCCAACACTGCAAGCTGGAAGCACAACCACCAAGTTTGCTAATGACATTCCTATTATTACAATTATACCTCTCGTCCTTAACAACGTTTCCTATATCTAGTTAAAGTAACCATAAATTCTTAAAGAGAAAATTTTTCTTTCTCCCTCCCCTATCAACAAAAGCTTGAGGCAATACAATGGGGGAATGGTCAGAGCGAGCAACGACAAGATTTACCAACTTGTTAAACGAAAATAATGTTAGCCATTTGCAATTTGCCATGGCTCTATCCAAATGCTATTCTATGGCATGGTTAGTCCCCATTGCAAATCCCCATGTGAATGGGTATCCCTCTAAAGGAATATTGTAAGCCCAATGTCGTGAATTGCATCTCGAAAACCTTGCATAAGAATTAGGATGATCACAAGAGTCCAACTTGTCATACAAAGAGAGTAAATCATTAAAGTCTCCAATTGTGCACCAAGGAAGAATTAATAAGCCTACAAGCCTACAAATAAGATCCTAAGAATCTCTTCTTTATGTACGATCAGGCTAACCGTAGTAGCCTATCAGCCTCCAACTACCTTGCTTATCACCATCCAATATTAAATCAATGTAATGAGAAGAATAGTTCCATCAATCCATTTTTGCTATTTTTTTCCTAAGGACTGCAATGCCACCACTAATTAGTTGAGAAATATTTTTTGCCATGTCTCAATATCACATATATAAATGCATGCATGTTGTATCATCTTTCGGGAATGCACAAATCAATATAGAAAAGGGTGGCAAACATGAGTTTGTTACAAATTCCATATATGTTAAGCTATTGGAGATTAGTTTGGAAACCATATATATTTCAACTCAAAAAACCTGTGAAGAGACTCTTAAACACCATGAGCATCAAGTGGGTACCATTTTGTTTTAGTTAATACATACATATAACATGCATCCGCTAAAAAACCATATAATAGGTTAAGTTGAGCATTATTTGAGATGTTGACAAAAGATTGTTAAATTTTTTATTTGTGAAAGATAACTTAAGTCTTTGTAGGCAAATAAACTATTTTATATTTGGATTTGATGTTTTCTCTGAATTTTTGTACTGCACTCAGAGGAATAAAAGTATAGAGATGATTGTCAAAATGGTTTCTTTTAAAAATAAGATTGTAAAATAAAGAGCTAAGTGAAACAGAAAAAACAACTAGAAGGATTTCCACTATAATCTCCTAACTATACCCTAGTTTTTTTCCAAGCTTTTAGATTTAGTACAACCAAATGATACACTTCTTTGGTCAAACAATTCACTTAGAAAAAATCCTCAAAATATCTACACACTTAGACACGTATTATAGTATAAATTGTTCTCTTATATTCTTTGTTATCACAAATATAATAGTTAAATGTCATTGTTCTTCAAACCAACTTAATTTTAACATTTCTATATAGATTCCTTCAAAACGACACACGTCTACTAGGATGCTTGCTGTAATACCCCAATTTTTAACAGCGCGAGTGTATTTTTTTTAAAAAAATAAATTCAAATTCATGAAATTTATGCCAAAATGCACGAATTCTAAAATTTCCAAACCAAACCCTCCTTGAAGGGGGGTAAATCGTAATTGTACCGCCTATCACATGCCTTGTACTAATTACCAAGGTGCCACCCATCACAGGCCCGCACGATTTACTAAAGTGTCGCCTATCACAGGCCTTACATTGTTTTCTAGAGCGCAATCGCTCATAGATCAACACATTCTAGAGTGCAATCTCTCACAGATCAGCACGACGCGATAATCCCCACAAGGATAAGATGAACCAACAAATCACATGGCATCCTCTCGTAGCCCATCACGGTCACCACTATCACCATGGTACCATCGCGGTCACCATGTACTATGAAATGCATGAGCATACTCCGACTCTTTCCACAACAATCATTAAGTAAATGCAGATATTAAAAGATTCCCCATTTTTAATACTCATTTAACACTAATGATTTTCAAATTCACACAAAGCATACTCAAACATTTATTTTCCACCACCACACATCAAATTTAATCCACAGTTGACATTAAATTCGATCAATTCAAATTCCACAAAAACCACACCACACTCAATCATCAATCACCCATAATTTCCACAAAATTCAAACATCACTCATGCCAAATTAATTTTCTCAAACAACACCTCAAACACATCAAGTTAAATATCCTCACAACCACACATAAATGAATTGAATTCCTTTTCTACCAAATCACCCATCCATTTCACAAAATTCCAACTCTACAAATTTACATATAGCATCCTATATGCAAGATAAAAATTTGGAAGGAACCCTTACCTTAACGGTAGCTTTAACGAGCGATTACGGTACCGTGATAAATTCTGATAAAATATGTGATCGCTTCATCGCTTCCAAAGTTTGTTCACTAGCTCCGTAGCGGGAAGATGAACAACTTTCTCTTTTATCTCTTCGGGAAATAATGCTTAGATCTAAAAGAAATGTGGAGGTTTGTGTTTGACGGTTTTGAAAACCCCTAACCCCATTTTTCTTCAATTTCGAATCACACACACACATAACCATTTTGATAAAAATATCTACTCTCGTCGCAACTCAATTGACAAAAAAAATTGTCAGTAACCCGAGATATTTTTAACAAAACTGTCTGGTATTAAATCGTTCGTAACATAAATAAATTATTCTTCGACAAAAGATTCAATGTACTTAATCTACTTTATTTATCGACAAAAGATATTTTTGAGCATTAAACTCACAAAATATCAAAAGTTGGGCTAAAAGTCTAATTAATTCAACACAAAATACCCTAAAATTGTATAATTTAGGATTTAAAATTAAGGGTCTTACACTTGCAAAGAAATCAAGACACTTTTGAGAAACATTCCAATTTGATTTGCAAGCCAAAAGTTTTACATGTATTGAAAGTTTTGAATAAGAATCCCCCTCATATAAGGGTTTGTTTGCAACGGTTAACAAATCATAAAAGTCTTGAGCGTCATCATTTGGGGGCTCCTCGTCAATCTCATCCTTGTTGCCCTTATCACCTATATTTTGGAAGTCATACGTAGGATCAAATGCATAATTGACCATATGTTGTATTAACGTAAATGGATCATCGTTACCCATATGTCCACTACTACTTGGAACATTTTATAGGTCAATATGTAGGGCTTCTTCGCCATGCTCAGTCCAATACCAATAATTTGGTTAGAACCCAAACCTATACAAGTGAACTTTGACTTCACTTGCAAACAATACACCGCTAACCGTGCAATTGTGACAAGGACATCTGATGCCACCATCTTTTACAAATTGATTTTGGCTTATTGCCTTGGTTATAAACTCTTCAATGCCTTTTATGAAGGTTTGTTTCAACCCTCCTTGTTGAGTATAAAGTCTATCATATACCCAACTACGCTTTGGGTGGCAGCCATCCATATTTTGAAGAATGAGAAACAACGAATTGAGGAGCGGTGGAACTGAAAAAGGGATAGTAATTTAAATATCAAATAGGATATCTATAAATACTCTAAAATATTATCCTAATGAATAGTTAAATAAATTGTGCATCCAATCATAATTTGAAATAAAGTTTCAGACTACTAGGAAATTACTTGAATAAAAAAAAAAAAAGAACATGAAAACATTAATTTATAAATAGTATCAATTTAATCCTTAAAAAATTGAACTAACAATGCACCAGATTTATATAAATAAAAAATAAAAAATTGAATTATTAATCGCCTCAAATCTTAGAATAATCATATATACTTATGTTTAAATACTCAAATTTTACACACACACAAGAAAGAGAGAAATAAAGAAAGATAAACAAATAATCAAACACTATTTGGTGCATTTTACGCAACGACGACATGATTTGGCGCTTTGAATGGCGTGCTGGTTAATTTTATTTGTTATCATTTACCAAACGTTTCGCTAACAGAAAACCAAAGCTAATAGCATATCTGATTTATAAAAGTGGAAGAGAGTATAATAAGAATATTTTATTTTAGTATCTTTATTAGTAGTGAAATTAAATAAAGGCTAAAATAAATATTATATACATATTATAAGGACATTTTTTACATCTATAAACCAATTTTTGTAAGAATAAAAAAAAACAAATACCAAAATAAAAATGAGTTATATTTACAAAAACTAAAAATTAGTTTTACATATACCAAAAAGAAATTAATGTATTTGCAAAAATATTAAATGCATATACTACTAGAATAAATATCTTTCTATCGCGAATAACATATATTTAAACATGACTTTTTTCTTCTATATATAATTATATTGCTTGTTACTTTTTACAAGTAAGAAGTAGAGAGAGGTTCGATAGAACACAGAGAGAGAGAGAGTGTGTGTGTGTTAGTAAAAAATTAAGAGCAATTTTCCTTTTCTCTTTCGGTATGAATGACCAATATTCCTCATCTTCATACTTCTAACGACTTCATCTTCTCCATCTTCAACTTTTCTTCTGAAAGACTTCATGTGTTCTTGATGTATTTATGATAAACTTTCATATTTTTCCTTTTAAGTTTCCAAGTAGTTTTTGAGACCAAGATCTCTTTCTCTTTTGTTAGTGATGTTGGTCTCCAAGACAACAAGTTCCCATTTTGTCGTAAAGGATGAAGCTTTAATTAAAGGCTATGGTTTGATCCTCAAGGATGAAGCTTTAATTAAAGGCTATGGTTTGATCCTCTTGAGGAAATGATAACCAACAACCTTACACTATATTACTCTGGAACAAAATACAAACAAAAATGATAACTAAAAAGTAAATGTATTTAACCTTAATTTTTAATCAGATACATCAATTTTTCAACTATCATTTTTTGTTTATATTTCATTCCAGAAGTAGTATATTATATTCTAGTTTTCTTTTAAGCAAAACTTCATAAAAAAAATATGCTGCAAACATGCATCATTGTGCATGCCATATCTATTTCACTATGATCAATAATATGGTAGGAAAAATGGACAACAGAGATTACCACACTGTGAGGGTTGAAACACCTACTGAGTTTATGGAACAATTGTGCCTTTTGGTGCTTGAAGAACGATATCCTCGTGTGAAATTTGAAGTTTCACCAAGTATTTGGCCATGCACGTATGCAAACATGCAAGATCGGATTGAGCGAAACAACATAGTTAAAGGAAGAGTTGATAACATAGTGAATATGAGGAATATACTATCCGATGTAGATCATCCTAGAATTTGAGTTCGATATTTTCATGAGATCCTTAATAATTACAATGAGAGATGAACAAATTGGATTGCGGTCATTCCCCCTGGCCCGAGACGATCAATTGTTGGAGTTGGAGTTGTTATTCGTGATACTAATTCGTTGAGTATTCGTGTTATCATCTATGGGAATTACGATTGAATGAGGATCTCCTCATGAAAGTGACATGATGATGACGACGACGACATGTGTTTAAGTGCATGTGTCTAGGGAGTATTGTATTATTTAGTATCTACAAATTGTGGTGATGATATTCACCATATATGCAACTATCTTTATAGTGTTCAACATAATAAGAGGAGCAATATAAATAGATTAATTGTTGAAATATTTTTCAGAATAATAAATAAAGTAAAACAGGGTTACTTTCATATATATTAGGGGAGATTCTTCCTTGTGTTATTGATTGTAAACACTTCTTTGAAGTTTGGGACAAGATTCATCAATATTTTCATTCCCATCTTATGCCATTGTACGTCAATTGCGATCTGAATTGAAAACCACTTGTAAGGGTTCAAGATCCATTAATGAGGATCTTTGTTGAATTAAATGTATTGTTGATTCCTTAATGGTTGTTGGTGATCCTATTTCTGATAAAGATCATCTTGATTCCATTCTTGAGGGTTTACTAGAGGAATATAATTCTGTTGTGATGATGATTTATGGTAAAGTTGATCCACCCTATGTTAGTGATGTTGAAGCTTAGTTACTTGTTCAAGAGGCTTAATTTGATAAATTTCGTCAAGAACTAGCTCACCCTACCCCCTCGGCGAACATGGCTCAAGCTTCCTCTTTCAATCAAGATCCTCTCTCATCTCACTCTTCCAATTCCACTAGTCAAGAGTTTTCTCAAGGTACTTGTGATCTCTATAACAAATGTGATCATGGTGTTTTTCATTGTTGGCATTGGTATGATCAAACTTTTAACCCGTCTCCTGCCAATTTTTCTCAACCACCAACACAAATTTCTCACCCTGGGTCATTTGGTAAACCATATGCACGTTCCAATCCTCCCACCCATTGCTCCTTTGGCTATGCAACATCAAATTTTTCCTTCTGAATTTGTTGTTCCACATTATGTTGAATCACTGTCATCTACCCTGACTCGTGAGCTTCTCACCATTTAAACTTTAAATCCTCCAACCTGACACATAATGTTCCTTATGCAGGCTCAGAGAATGTTTACATGGGAAAGGGCCAAGGTTTGATATTTGTTTTCCTTGTTGCGTTGGCAACTCTCGCAAACATTTTGCTCTTTTTTTGCTACTACTGCATACGCTACCCCTTCCGAGGCTATTCACAATGATTTGTGGGGCCCTCTTCCTATACTCCTAGTTCTAACTTTTCCATTGCCTTTGTATATACATTCTCGAAATTCACTTGGACTTACTTTTTAAAACAAAAATATGATATTGTTATTGTAAGACCTATAGTTTTAAATTCTAATTTATGTATTTTAGTGTATTTTGGTATTGAACTCTGAGGCTTTTTAGCCAAGTTATTGATATTTTGTGAGTTTAATGCCCAAAATATCTTTTGATGCCCCGATTAAAATTATTCGTCGATAAATAAATTAGATTAAGTACGGTGAATCTTTTGTCGAAGAATAATTTATTTATGTTATGAAGAATTTAATACCGGGCGGTTTTGTTAAAAATATACCGGGTTGCTGAAAATTGTATCTGACAATTGAGTTGCAACGAGAGTAGATATTTTTTATCAAATGGTTTGAGAAGTTATGGGTGAAATAGTAATTTTGATAAATATCTAGATATTTTTAGATATTTTTTATATATATATTGGAAAGGAAATAGAAAGGAAAGAAAAGGAAATAAAAAGAAAGGAAAAGGAAAACAAAGGAAAGGAAAAGAAAGAAAACAAAAGAAAAAGGAAGAAAGGAAGAAAACGTGTTTCCTCTCCCTGCTGCTCGCGTTTCTCCATCTTCCTTCTTTATTCTTCTTATTTTACTTTCTTTGGCTTCAAGAAAAGAAACCCAAGGCTTGGTGAGTGTGAAAGAGAAGATTTCCCAGCTTCATTCTTCTTCTCGGGTTCGAAAACAGTGTTGGTGATTTCAAAACCGTCAAACACAAACCCACACGTTTCTTCTAGATCTAAGCTTTATTTTGCGAAGAGATAGAAGAGAAAGTTGCTCATATCCACGCTACGGTGCTAGTGAGCTAACTTTGAAACCGGCGATGCGAGCGAAGATTTACCGAAACAAATTGCGGAACCGTAATCGCTCGTTAAAGCTATCGTTAAGGTAATGGCTCCTTCCAAATTGTGGTGATTGATGATTGAACTTGGTGTAGATTTTGTGGTTTTTTAATTGATCGAATTTAATGTAAATTGTGGATTAAATTTGATGTGTGTGGTGGAATATAAATGTTTGAGTATACTCTGTGTGGAATTTGAAATTCTTTAGAGTTAAATGAGTATTAAAAATGGGGAATCTTTTAATATTTGCATTTGCTTAATGATTGTCGTGAAAATCGTTAGAGTTAAATGAGTATTAAAAATGGGGAATCTTTTAATATTTGCATTTACTTAATGATTGTCGTGGATAGAGTCAGAGTATGCTCATGCATTTCATTGTACATGGCGATCGGATGTGCCTTGGTGATAGTGGTGACCGGAAGGGCCACGAGATGATGCCATGTGATTTGTTGGTTCATCTTATCCTTGAGGGGATTGTTGTGTCGTGTAAGGTCTGCGATAGACTACACATTTTTGGTAAATCATGCTGACCCGTGATAGGTGGCACCTCAGTAAATAGTACTTCGGCCTGTGATAGGCGGTACATTTACGAATTACGTTTTTAGTAAATCGTGTTGACCCGTGATAGGTGGCACCTCGATAATTTAGTACTTCGGCCTGTGATAGGCGGTACAATTATGATTTACGGTCCTTCGAGGAGGGTTTTGATTGGAATTCCAAGTCCATGCATTTTGGCATATGCGCATTGTATTAGGGTGCTTAGCACGCGAGTCATGCTTGATTTAATGTTATGATTGCGTGTGTAAACTCAAGTTGTTGTTGTGATTATGACATAATTGCTAAGTGTGATTGTTTGGATTTGTGTGCAAGTGTTGATTGATTGCGAAACCTCGCGAGTCATGTTTGATTTAATGTTAGGATTGCTTGTGTAAATTCAAGTTGTTGTTGTGATTGTGCCATAATTGCTAAGTGTGATTGTTTAGATTTTGTGGAAGTGTTGATGGATTGCGAAATCTCTTTAAAAGCTTATTTTTGCTGTTTTCTGCTATTCTTTTTATGTGTATTCGAATACAAGAAGGTGGTATTTGAATACAACCATCCTGATTTGGCTACTGACTTATTTTTCAGCTGTGTAATCGAATACACAGAGCTTGTAGTCGAATACAACCATCCTTATTTGGCTACTAACTTATTTTTCAGCTGTGTCGAATACACAAAGCTTGTAGTCGAATACAACCATCCTAATTTGGCTACTAACTTCTTTTTCAGCTGTGTAGTCGAATACACAGAGCTTGTAGTCGAATACAAGCATCCTATTTTTGCTACTAACTACTGAAACAACCTTGTATTCGAATAAAGAGATGCTGTAATTGAATACGACAATGCAGTTTTGTTTAAAACTTCATTTTTGAACTTTGTTTATGCATGTTTGGCATATGCAAACCCTTTTAAGGTTCATGCTAAGTTGAAAGGTTATTTTATGCATTGAAATCTAAATGTTATATGTTAATTGTTAATTTCGATTGGTGACCCTTTACAATTATTGTGGAAATATGGGCTTTGCCCTCATATGAGAACCAGGATCTTGCCACTGGTTAGTACCCTGTAGATGGGAAGGTAGATTGGAGACACCTGACTGGAGCTGTGTCAGGAGGATCTTGCAGGGCGTGTGGAGATCACCCAGGTTGTAAAGTTTTTTTGAGTCACGATCAGATTAGACAGTTGTATAGGGACTAGAGGTCTTTCTTTTGTGGATGTATTTACTGTATGTTGGAAGACTGTACCTATACCAATATTGTCAGCTAGACTTTTTTTTTTGATCGGTCCATGTACCACTTTTTGATGTGACGTGAGGAAGTTAAGATTCTTGGGCAGTGCTATTGTACAGGTGTCTGCCAAGAATACCCCAGGGCTATGAGCTATGTCTGATAGGTCTCATAGCCTCAGTGCATTTTGCTGTTTTAAATACTTTGGATTTTTATTTTAAATTATTTTCGTTGTTTGTAAATGTTGTTGACTTTTGTCGTTGTGTTACGACTTAAATATTTATCCAAAAGTATTTCCATCTTTATTTCTTTGTTTTTATGAATCTATTTTGAAAAAAAAAATACATTTGCGCTGTTATAGTTGTGGTATCATAGCTTTGGTTTGGATTTCTTTAGGATTTTGGAGCTTTCGGTTATAGATTGTAGGTCAACCTGTAGGTTGGGAGTCGTTATCTGATCATGCGTCGGGTTAAGTTGTCTGAGTTGTCGGGTTCGGTATAGTAATTAAGTGTTGATGTAGTCGGAAGTTAGTTTTGGAATTTTTTTTGAAGTAATGTTAAGACTCTTCTTGATGATGGTTTATAGGGAACAATGCCACCAAGAAGGAATGACGCTCCAAGAGCCGACGCTAATAATGATGATCAAATGGCGGAAGCTATGAATAACATGGCTGCTTCTGTTGCTGCACAAACTACTGCCAAGACTCTGCGAGATCTTGAAAAGAGGGGAAGAGAGATCTGTGCTGTTGAGTCAAGAGGATTGGAATATTTTCGCCATTACAATTCTCCCAAGTTTAAGGGTGATGAGAATTCAGAGAAAGCGGATCAATGCATCCAAGAAGTGGAAAATATCTTCGAAATGATTAACGATTAGACAGGAGTGAAGGTCAACTATGCCACTTATATGCTATTATGGAATGTTGAGTATTGGTGGAGGAGTGCAACGTTGTTGATGGGATCAGCTAATGAGGAGGTGAACTGGGAATCATTCAAAATGAAGTTTTTAGACAAATACTTCCCGATGAGTACCAAGACTAAATTGGGTGATGATTTTCTGAAACTTCATCAGGGGAACATGACAGTGGGTGAATATGCCGCTAAGTTTTAATCGTTGTCAAGGCATTTCAGGTTTTTCCGTGAAGAGATTGATGAACAATTCATGTGTCATCGTTTCCAAGACGGACTAAAGTATGAGATTCAAGACTCTGTCTTACCCTTGGGAATTCAATGTTTCCAAACTCTTGTGGAGAAATGTAGAGAAGTGGAGGATATGAAAAATAAGAGGGCTAGCCGAGGAGGGAATTTTAATTCAAGAGGGCCTCGTCGGGTGAATTATTAGAACAAGGGAAAACAAGTTGCAAAACCTTATAATCGACCACATAATAACAACGGGGGGCAGAATAGCCCAGGGAACCCAAATTTCAGAAGACAATTGGGACAAGGGAATTGATGTTTCCCATGTGGGGAAAAGGGACATTATGCTAATGTTTGTACCTCTAAGGGAATTACTTGCCACAATTGGCAGAGGTCATGGCACATCGCAAGGGATTGCACAGCTCTGAATGTGGAACCAGTGGTGAATGTAACTAGGGCTACTCGTCCTATTGCTAGAGGACGCGTTTATTGTGTGAGTGCTGAAGCTAGAAATCCATCTAGCAATCTGATTCAACGTGATTGTGAGATTGCAGGTAACACTCTAACTGCACTTTTGGATTCGGGGGCAACCCATTCCTTCATTGTTATGGATTGTGTGAATCGTTTGAAGTTATTTGTGTCTACTTTGCCTTTTGATTTGGTTGTTTCAACACTTGCTAAGACTTTCAGAGTAAATTCTGCATGTTTACATTGTCAAATAACTATCCAGAATTCAGATTTCTTGGTTAATTTGATTTGTTTACCTCTACAATCAGTCGAGGTCATTCTCGGTATGGATTGGATGTCGTATCATTAAGTGATATTGGGTTGTGCTCACAAACTGGTTCTTTTCCTTGAACCATGAGTTGTTAAGTATCTAGCTGCTAACAAACTCGGAGTGTCGCTAAGAGAAGGAACTCATGAGTTTTTTTCTTTGGCTAATGTGGAGGCAAAGATAAATGTGAACATAGATGATGTGATACTTGTCAATGAGTACTGGGACGTATTTCCAGCAGAAATTCTAGGATTGCCACCAACAAGAGAAGTGAAATTTTTCTTTGATTTGCACCCAGAAACTGGACCTATTTCAATTACACTGTATTGAATGTCTCCATTGGAATTAAATGGGCTCAAAGGCCAAATTGAAGATTTGTTGGAGAAGAAATTTATTAGACCAAGTGTATCACCATGAGGAGCTATGGTGTTGCTAGTTAAGAAGAAGGACGGAAGCTCATGCTTATGTGTGGATTATAGACATCTTAATAAGACAACTATTAAGAATCGTTATCCTTTGCCACACATTGATGATTTGATGGATCAGTTGAGAGGAGCCGCAATATTTTCGAAGATTGAATTGAAGTTGGGTTACCATCAGATTCGAGTAAGGGAAGGAGATATTCAGAAAACTGCTTTCAGAACCCGTTATGGACATTATGAATATCTTGTTATGCCGTTTGGAGTTACCAATGCACCAACAATTTTTATGCACTACATGAACATAATCTTTAGTCTATTTCTATATAAATTCGTTGTGGTGTTCATTGATGACATATTAATTTATTTAAGGACTGAGGAAGAACATGGGGAACATTAGCACCAAGTTCTTGAAATTTTACGCGAGAAGCAATTGTATGCCAACCTATCGAAGTGTGAGTTTTGGCTAGAAGAAGTGAATTTCTTAGGACATGTGATAACAAAGGAAAGAATGGTTGTGGATCCGGCTAAGATTGAGGCGGTTCTTGCTTGGAAACAACCTCAGAAAAGATCATAAGAGGAAGGTGCTACAGGAGGTTTATTAAAGGTTTTGCTAAGATTGTAGCTCCATGGACACAACTTACCAGAAAAGATCAACCATTCGCATGGACGGAGAAGTGTGAGGAAAATTTTCAGTTACTAAAGAAAAAGTTGACAACCTCACCAGTATTGATATTACTGCAATCAGAAGAACCATATGAAGAACCATATGTGTTTGACCAAGGTTTGGGATGTGTTCTGATGCAACACAAGAAAGTTGTAGCTTACGCCTCAAGGCAATTGAAGATTCATGATTGAAACTATCCTACTCATGACTTGGAGCTTGTTGTTGTAGTTTTTGCATTGAAGATCTGGAGGAATTATTTATATGGATAAATTCACAGTGTTGAGTGACCATAAAAGTTTGAAATATTTCTTTAATCAGAAGGAATTGAACATGCGTCACAGACGATGGATGGAGACTCTCAAGGATTTTGATTTCACACTGCAGTACCACCCTGGGAAGGCCAATGTATTGGTTGATGCGTTGAGTAAAAGAAGTGTGTCAGTATCTTCAATAGTGATGGCTAGACAGCAAGAGTTGTGGGAAGCTTTTAGAGACCTACACTTGAAGGTAGAGTTTGCACCAAGAATTTTGAAATTCGGAATGATTAAGATTTCGAGTGAACTACTTGAAGACATTGTGAATTCTCAAGATGGCGACTTAATTCAAGAGAAGAGGAACCTAATACTGCAAGGGAAGACAATTGAGTTTAAAATCCTACCAGATAATATTTTGAGATGTAATAGTAGGATTTGTGTACCAGAAATTATAGATATGAGGAAAAAAAATTTAGAAGTGGCTCACAAGAGTAAATTGAGTATTCATCCTGGAGCAACAAAGATGTATCAAGATTTGAGGAAAAATTGTTGGTGGCCAGGAATGAAGAGACATGTAGCGGAGTATGTATCAACTTGTTTAACTTGTTAGAAAGCGAAAGTGGAACATCAGCGACCTGCTGGAATGTTGCAACCTTTAGATATACCTGAATGGAAGTGGGACAACATTTCCATGGATTTTATAACTGGATTAACGAAAACAAGGAGAAAGAATGATTCTATTTGGGTGATAGTGGATCGATTAACTAAATCCGCACACGTTTTACCAGTAAAGACCATCTATAAGGTAGATAAGCTAACTGAGATCTACATTGGGTAGATTTTGAGATTACACGGAGTATCGTCAAGTATCGTATCAGACCGTGACCCAAAGTTCATATCACATTTTTGGGGAGCATTGCATGAAGCGTTGGGAACGAAACTAAGATTGAGTTCAGCTTACCATCCACAAATGGACGAACATACTGAGAGGACATATCAGTCCTTGGAAGATCTATTGAGAGCATGTGTATTAGATGATAGAGGAAGTTGGGATGATGTACTTTTGTTGGTTGAGTTTACCTACAACAATAGTTTCCACGCAAGTATTGGAATGGCACTATATGAGGCTTTATATGGGCGCAAGTGTCAAACGCCTTTGTGTTGGTATAAGGACGGTGAAAGTATGATGGTAGGACCGAAGATGGTACAACAGACTACATATAAGGTCAAGAAGATAAAGGAGAAAATGAAGACTTCACAAGATCGTTAGAAGAGTTATGCGGACAAGCGTCGTAGGCTTTTAGAATTCGAACAGGATGACCATGTATTTCTAAGAGTCACGCCTACGACTAGAGTTGGTAGAGCCTTGAAATCGAAGAAATTGACTCCAAAATTCATTGGACTATATCATATTTCTGCACGAATTGGACCTGTTGCTTATCAGATTGCATTGCCTCCGATACTCTCCAATATCCACGTGTTTCATGTGTCGCAGTTAAGGAAATACCTTGCAGATCCGTCTCATGTGATCGAACCAGACGCAACTCAACTGTAAGAATTGATGACAGGAAGATTAAGCGATTGAGGAACAAGGATGTTTCGTTGGTCAAGGTGATTTGGAATCCAATTACTAGAGATGCGACTTGGGAACTAGAGAGCAAGATGAGAGAACAACAACCTGAGTTGTTTATCGACGCGTAGTTTCGAGAACGAAACTAATTTTAGGGGGGTAGTAATGTAAGACCAATTGTTTTAAATTCTAATTTATGTATTTTGGTGTATTTTGGTATTGAACTTTGAGGCTTTTTAGCCAAGTTATTGATATTTTGTGAGTTTAACGCCCAAAAATATCTTCTGATGTCCCGATTAATATTATTCGTCGATAAATAAATTAGATTTAATACGGTGAATCTTTGGTCGAAGAATAATTTATTTATGTTATGAAGAATTTAATACCGGGCAGTTTTGTTAAAAATATCACGGGTTGCTGAAAATTTTATCTGTTAATTGAGTTGCGACGAGAGTAGATATTTATATCAAAATAGTTTGAGAAGTGATGGGAGGTGATTTGGAAATGATGATTTTTATAAATATCTAAAATAGAAGAAATGATAAAGAAAGAAAACACATAACCCTTTTCTTCTTCTCCCTACCTCGTGAAGAACTCCATCTTTCTTCCTTCTCACTTCTTTTCTTTTGCCTTCTTTTGCTTCAAGAAAAGAAACCCAAGGCTTGGTGGGTGAGAAATAAAAGTTTCTTCTTCTTCTTCTTCCCTGATTTGAAAACGAAGGAAACTAGGTTAGGGGTTTTTAAAACCGTCCAACACAAACCTCCACATTTTTTCTATATCTAAACTTTATTTCGCGAAGAGTTAGAAGGGAAAATTGCTCATTTCCCTACTACGGTACTAGTGAACAAACTTTGGAAGCGACGACACGAGCGAAGATTTTATCGGAATTAATCGCGGTACCGTAGTTGCTCGTTAAAGCTACAATTAAGGTAAGGGCTCCTTCCAAATTTGTAGCTTGCATATAGGATGCTAGATGTGTATTTGTGAATTTGGAATGTGGTGAAATGGATGTGTGATTTTGTGAAAAAGGAATTTAATTCATCTATGTGTGTTTTGAGGAAATTAAATTTGATGTGTTTGAGCTGTGGTTTGTGAAAATTAATTTGGCATGAGTTATGTTTGAATTTTGTGGAAATTTATGGTGATTGATGATTGAACTTCGTGTGGATTTTTTGGATTGTGAATTGATCGAATTTAATGTAAATTGTGGATTAAATTTGATGTGTGGTGGTGGAAAATATATGTTTGAGTATGCTCTGTGTTGAATTTGAAAATCATTAGTGTTAAATGAGTATTAAAAATGGGGAATCTTTTAATATCTACATTTACTTAATGATTGTTGTGGAAAGAGTTAGAGTATGCTCATGCATTTCATAGTACATTGTGACCGCGATGGGGCCATGGTGATAGTGGTGACCGTGATGGGCCACGAGATTATGCCATGTGATTTGTCGGTTCATCTTATCCTTATAGGGATTATCGCGTCGTGCTGATCTGTAAGAGATTGCACTCTAGAATGTGCATATCTATGAGCGATTGCATTCTAGAAAACAGTGTAAGGCGACCCTTTAGCAAATCGTGTGGGCCTGTGATGGGTGGCGCCTTAGTAATTCGTACAAGGTCTGTGATAGGCGGTACAATTACGATTTACACCTCTTCAAGGAGGGTTTTGATTGGAGTTCCGGAATTCATGCATTTTGGCATATACGCATTGCATCAGGGTGCTCTGCACGCGAGTCATGTTTGATATACTATGATGATTGTATGTGTATACTCAGTTGTTGTTGTGATTATGCCGTAATTGGTAAGTGTGATTTTTTGGATTTGTTTGTAAGTGTTGATTGATTGCGAAACCATTTTGAAACTGAATTCTGCATTTTTCTGCAGTTGTATTCGAATACAATGAAGTTGTAGTCGAATAGAGTTGTCCTGGTTTTGCTACTGACTTCTAAAACAGCATTATGTTCGAATACAATGAGGTGTAGTCGAATACAGTTGTCCTGATTTTTCTGTATTTGAATACAAGGATGCTGTATTCGAATACAGTTGTGCTGATTTTGCTACTGACTTACAAAATAGCCTGTATTCGAATACAAGGATCCTGTATTCGAATACGACAGTGCAAATTTGTTAAAAACTTCATTTTTCAAACTTGTTTATGCATGTTTGATGTATGAAAACCCTTTCAAGGAGTATGCCTAGATGAAAGGTTATTTTGTGCATTTAAAATTTAAATGCTAAGTGGTATTTGTTAAGTTCGGTTGGTGGCCTTTACAATTATTGTGGAAATCTGGGCTTTGCCATCAAATGAGAATCAGGATCGTCCTATCGGATAGTACCCTAGAGCTGGACACGTAGTTAGACATACCTGACTGGTGCTGTGTCAGAAAGATCTTGTGGGGCGCGTAGAGATCACTCGGGTTGTATAGTTTTTGTGAAGCATGATCGATTAAATGGTTGTATAGGGGATAAATGTCTTTCTTTTGTGGATGTATTTATTTCAATTTGGAAGACTGAACCTATACCTCATATTGTCAGCTAGACTTTTATTTTGATGGGTCCATGTACCACTTTTTGATGTGATGTGGGGGAGTTAAAATTCTTGGGACAGTGCTTTTGTATAGGTGTCTGTCGAGAATACCCCTGGGGTATGAGCTATGTTTGATAGGCCTCATAGCCCCTGTGTATTTTGCTGTTTAAATACTTTGGATTTTTATTTCAAAAACTATTTATGGTGCTTGTAAATATTTATTAACTTTTGTCGTTATGTTACGACTTAAATATTTTATCCAAATTTATTTCTTTCTAATATTTGAAATTCGATTTTGAATTGTTTAAAAAAAAGGGCTATTACAGATTACGTAGCCAATTAAAACAAAGTGCTCAACTAGGGTTACTTCAAACATATCATTCGATGTATCAGATATAATAGAGGGAGGGGAGATGGGTGTAGGATCATAGGAAGAAGTTATAGAGTTTTTTTTGTTGGGGAGAGATAACGGGAGAGGTTAGTTCAAGTTCAAGGATAGGGAGAAGTGTAGGGCACTTAGAGTTTGAACATAACTTTGGTTTCTTCCTCTAAAGAGGATTTGACGTGTCTTCATTGGCATCGATTGTGACATCCTCATCATTTTCAATGCTCAGAGGCAAAGCTACTCTTTTCCTTTTCTTCGGAAAAACCTGTTCAACACGAGGGAGAGGAAAACACATTGGGGCCACAACTTGACCAGATTGACACAAATGCAAATATTCCAAAACGACCTATTTGTTGTCTTCCTCGAGTATGGGAGCGATAGAGTTATAAACTCTAACGGTGCTTCCACAAATCCACTTCCTGGACCCGTTGTTCTTCTAGAGTCACCATTGGGTTAAATGCAATGCTTAGAGGATACCAGCCTCATCTAATCAGAATGGAGATGTTGAAAATAGGAGTAGATGATAAAACCCAATGTTCTTCTATAATAGAACCTCCAATTTCTTTTAGAGCTTGAATTAGAGACGTATACAATAGTACAATAGTTATCAGTCTATGGTAGGGAATAGTCTTGATTTTTCCTATTCTAGAGTTGATGATGCACGATCACATGTGCTCTAAGATGATGTAGGGAAGGTTTGTGATGACTCTTCATCATATGCATATTTTCCCACATTTTTAGTCTTATTTATCCTCAATCATCAGTTAAATTAAGGATTTATTTGATACATTTTGTTGATTTTTGTTCTTTGAGTTAATAAAATGTTTTTTGTTTTTATTTCGTTGATTAAGTAGGAATTTGTCGTAATTTTACATTGCGTTTTGTTTTAGTGCAGTGCTGAATTTTGGTGAAAAATCAACATGATATATGTAGAGTATTTCAGCCATATCTGGAGTTCTAGATGTCCAATTAGTGTCACTCCAAGTGCTAATGAACGCTAAGATCCATATCTACAACTTTCATGAAGACACTGGGACCAAATTCAGACGCAAAAGATGAGAAACATGCAAAATACATCAGACAGCAGATGCTGTGCGCCTGGAGCGCATTTCTCAGGTTTGGCCTCTGCCAACGCGCGCCTGGAGCGCGTTTTTCCGCGCCTGGGGAGCGCGACGCGCATCAGCAACCATAAAAACGCAGATTTTTACTATTTTAGGGATCTTTTTGACTCTTGGGAACTTGGGAGACTTGTGCCCTAGCATAGAAACTCAAAGACGACCGTTTCTAACATCATTGGAGCAGTTTTATCAAGAATCATTCGTGAATCCTTCTTGTAATTCTTCTCTAATCTCTATCTCTTTTACCTCTGTCATGAGTAACTAAACCCTATTTGTTAGGGATGAATGTAACAAGATGAAACCCTTATTTTTCTGATTTAATTTCTAGTTATATGAATGAGTTTATTGAATTGTTTTTCTCATCTCTGTGCTTAATGCTTTTTATTGCTTGATCAACATTAAAATGTTCTACGATTTGTATTTTGAAACGGAAGTGGACTTTACGAATGCTTGAGATGAGAAATTCATGAATTTGTAGTCTAGACATAGGTGCAGGTCATGAAACCAATTAAATTAGTTGCAAAGCAATAATTTACAAGAGAATTTCTATACGGTAATGCTTAATTCTAATCTTAAATCCACTAAGGAATTAGGGGTTACTTTGGAATTGATTCAGTACTTGCTGAAACGCTATCAAGTTTTTGGCGCCGTTGCCGGGGATTGCCATATCACTATTGAATTTAGTTTATTTATTGAATTGAAATTTTTTGCTCTGCAATAAAATTTCTGCTTTTATTTTATTTCTAAAAAAAAAATTGTTTAAAACTCTCTTATTTTTACTTAATTATTTATCTTTCTTTAACTCTTCAGTACTCACAATTTGTCTAACCTTGTATGCGAGGCCAGTCCTCAGCTGAACTTATCTTTGATCCAGAAATTGAAAAAACAGTGAAAGCACATAGAAAGGCAGCTCGAGAAAGGAGACAAAGGGAAAGACATTTAGTAGTGGAAGAAGAGGTTTTGGGTGATTGTGTCATATTTACTGAAATGGCCGACCCACCACCACCATAACGTACTCTCGGAGAATATGGGAATCGAATTAGAAATCGTGCTCGATTACCCATTCATCACCAACCGGTTACAGTCAATAAGTTTGAAATAAGTCCTGCTCTATACCGAGAGTTGAGGGAAATTCATTTTGCCGGTAGACATAACGAAGACGCTAATAGACACCTCACAAATTTCTTTGAATTATGTGAAACAGTGAAGGTGGATGGTTTGTCTGAGGAAAGCAAGAAATTGAAGCTATTTCCATTCTCTTTGATAGATGATGCTAAGGAGTGGTTTCTTTCATTCCCCGCCGACAGCATCACCACATGGGATGATCTTGAGGATAAGTTCTTGGAACAATATTTCCCCCCAGCCATGTTCGTTAGAAAGAGGCAAGAAATCACCGGTTACAAACAGAAAGAGGGGGAATCTCTTCGTGACACTTACAGGAGATTCATAAACTTACTAGCGGGATGTCCTAATCATGCTTATGACGACACTGCCCAAATGCAAATATTATGTAATGGCTTGAGGTCGAACACTAGAATTATGTTGGATGCCATAGCCGGTGGTTCTTTGAATTACAAAACCGCAACAGAAGCATGAAAGATTATTGAGATCATGGCATCAAATGAACAGATGATGTTGTATGACAGAAGTGGTGGTTCAACAAGTGGTGTAATGGAATTGAATGTTATGGATGGGTTAGCTCCAGGCAGGCTACTATCGAAGATGGAAGAGGTTATCGCCACTGAGATAAAGAAAGGAATGGCAGCTCTAAATATACAACCACAAGTGGCCCCCGTCAAATTACTAAAGCAGACTAGTTGTAACCTTTGTGGAGGAGCACATAAAACTGGAGTCTGTGAAGCACTGGATGATAATGAGGTAGAAGAACTAGAACGGGTGAATTTTGTGAGTAATAACAACAGGCAGAATAACCCCTACTCTAGTACGTACAATCCTGGTTGGAGAAATCATCCAAATTTTTCCTGGAGAGATCAACAAGGTGGTTCTCAGGGTCAACAAGAAGCTCAAACGAACCAATTTCCACCTAGAAAGGCTGCTTGGGAGAGTGCCATGGAGAAATTAGTGACAACCACAAATTCTTTCATTGAAGAGTCAAGAGCCATCTAGAAAAATCACTCTGCATCCATAAAGAATCTGGAAACTCAAATGGGTCAACTTGCTCAACAAATGGCACAAAGAACGACTGAAAATTTGCCTAGTGACACAGTTACGAATCCACGAAATTATGTCAATGCCGTGACAAAAGGAGTGGCAAGGTAAGTGAACAAGTACCACTTAAAGTCAAACAAAGTGTAAGCACTTCAAGCTCGACCCACTCAGAAGAAACAGTCACACCGACCTTAGTGGAAGAGCACACCACTCTTGAAAAGGAGGAAGAACATGTGGTACAAAAAAGGGAACCACTGCCAAAACCAGAAATTCGACTTCCGTTTCCTCAAAGGTTAAAAAAGGAAGAAACAGAAAAACAATTCGGTAAGTTCCTTGATGTTTTTAAAAAATTACAAATTAACATTCCTTTTGCAGAGGCACTAGAACAGATGCCAACATACGCCAAGTTCATGAAGGAGATTCTATCAAAGAAAAGAAAAATCGGCGGTGAAACAGTGATGCTAACCGAAGCATATAGTGCTATACTACAGAGAAAACTTCCGCCGAAGCTCAAGGATCCTGGAAGCTTCTCAATCCCGTGTGACATTGGAAATAGAACTTTTGGGAAGGCTTTGTGTGATCTTGGGGCTAGTGTAAGTCTTATGCCCCTTTCCATATACAAAAAACTGGGCATTGGAAAAGTCAAAGACACACAGCTGATGCTACAATTTGCGGATCGCTCAATGAAACACCCTTATGGAGTGGTGGAAGATGTGTTGGTTAAAGTGGATAAGTTCATTTTTCCAGTGGATTTCGTGGTACTAGACATGGAGGAAGACAATGACATTCCTTTGATTTTGGGGAGACCGTTCTTAGCAACAGGGCGAGCTATGATTGATGTAGCAGATGGCACCTTAACCTTTAAGGTAAATAAGGAAACAGTTACATTCAATATTTTAAAAGCCATGGAGCATTCAAACGAAAGAGAAGAGTGCAACCGAATTGAGATTTTTAATTCGATAGTCGATGAAGAAGGTGAACATCAAGGACACATTATGCCATTAGAAAGAGTATTATGCCTACCCCAAGATGTTGTTAAAGAAAGTAAAGATCCGAAGGTGAAAGAGGTTTTAGCCATGTTAGAAGCATCACCATCTTACTCCCCCCGTTTCCCCACTACATGGGAGGGGTTGAAAAGGAATGAAGATGAATATGTAGAGAAAATGAAAGATACGCCATCGGCTGCACTCAAGCAATTGCCACCTCACTTGAAATATGTATCTCTTGGTGAGAAGGATGATGTGTTCTTCCTGTCATATATGCCACCTTGACAGTAGTTGAGACGTCAAGCTCAAGACACTAAACGAGCGCTTATTGGGAGGCAACCCAATTTTATATCCTTTGCACCGTATTTATTTATTGCATTTCACATTTATTTTACTCTATTTAGTTCCAATTTTAGTCTCTAATTTCTAGTTCTCTTAGTTTTGATGTTTGGTATGAGCAAGGAATCAAAAATGATGCGTTGAGAAACGATTGTACAGCTCCAAATGACAGAACGCGCGCCCAAGCGCATTTTCCAGCAAAACGAACTAAGTATACTGGCGACCATAACGGAACAGTAGCAGATGATCTAAACGAGAATCCTTGAACTACTAAACTGAGAGAAGTTTTCTTTCCTTTTTTTTTTCTTTCTGTTGTTTGTCCTGTTGCTTTCCATTTTCTCGTTTTCTTTGTTTAATGTCATTGTATGTTGACTTTCTTTTCTTCATGTTTTTTTTTCTTTTCACTAAATGTGTACTATGATGAAACAGTTGTACTAACTTGCACTTAATCTTAAAATTTCTGTTTGTGATTTCGCAAGTTAAATTTCATTTCTTAGATTATGTTATTGCTCAAGTCGACAAGTCTTCCTTTTGCATGCATTCTTGATTACTAAATGATTGTAGAAGGCTAATATGCCATCAATTTTTCAAAAATACAATTTTAACTTTTCAGAAGCATGTTGGTTTTATTTTGATTGTTCATACTCTCTCTTATTATCCTAGCTGTGAGCTTTTGAGCCTAAACACTTAAATTCTTTGTTGTGTGATTATCCAGACATGTGTTATCCCTCTAGAACTTGCACTAATTCTGACTTGCATCACATGTAATTTATGCATACATTGAGACAATTTTATTGGTCGTTTGAGCCTTTCTAACTACCCTATGAAAATTTTACCCTTTGCTAGCCCCTTTGAGCCTTGCCCTTTTATTCCGGTTACTAGCCACATTACAAGCCAAACACCTGACTTTAATTAAATCACTTTACTTGGAGTTAGATAGAAAGAAAAAACAATTATGGTCTTGATAAAATTCTAAGTTTGGGGTTGCTCATGGGATAACAAGTTTTTAAGTTTGGGGTGGTGGGTGATTCTCACAATAAGAAAATAAAAAATAAAAAGAAAAAGAAAATGAAAGAAGAAAGAAGAAAAAAAAATGTTCTTGGTTCTTTTGTCAATGTTTGAGAATCCCCATAATGAAAAGGTGAAGAAAAAAAATGGTAGAATAATCTGGAAATGTATGTCTAACTCCAAGTGGTAAAGCCTACTATCCTAAAATGTCCTACCCTTACCTAAGCCCCATTACAACCCGAAAGTCCTCCAAAAATGTATGTGTTTACTGCATTGTGATTGCTAACTAGAATTTTTTCAAGCCTATGGTAGCGTGATGCATGTTCTAGGATTTGAGTGATAAATTCATAAACCTTTCTAAACACTTGAGAGAAATTTTGGTGAGATTGTGTGAAGAGGGAGTTGAATTTGATGAATGAATGCCAAGGTGTACAAATCTTGTTGTCTGTATTTTTGAAAACAACCGTAGAGCATGATGAATGTTTTGCAGTAACAAGAACTTTGAAATTTGAGTTTGATGTAATTTGAGAAATTGAATTTAAGTGTGAATTTAACAGGACCAAATATGAAATTAATTGTTGCTTGGGGACAAGCAATAGATTAGTTTGTCTTGATTCTTCAAGAAATGTTCCACATTAGACCTTTGTGGTCTTTGCTAACATAGTCCACCGACCCACCATTGGGCACCACACACCCAATAAGGATTTTGAAGAGAACGTGATACTTAGATTTAAGATAAACAGACTTTGAACTCATTCTAGGATCTTCAAAAAGTTCCTTGTTGATTTTGAAGGTGCCATTCATTGATTCATACCCATTTTTCAGTATCATCCCTTCATCGGGATATCTTGTGATAGCGGCTAGGGGTTGTTGAGTGGTTTTGCTAGAAAGACCCAACATGGTGCTAGAAACCTCGTCGTCAACATTTGCATCAATAAACCTCTAAAACTCATTTACTAGGATGTCCAAAGCAACGTCTTGTCCTTGTCCTAGGTTGAAGTACTCAAACCACCCTACTACAACTAGGTCATCGATGAAGTTGAAATCATTGTCAGCTAGGTTTGCGAGATCGAATTTCAGTTCATGGAGAATCTCAAGTTGGTCGAGGGTGCATTGAAGCGTTGGAACGTATGTAGCATTGGAAGATAAGGGAATAGAGGATGAACTTGACGCCATTGAAATATGAGAGTTTGAGGAAAACGGGAAGTAGAACAATTTGTAAAGAACAAAAGTGTGGGAGTTGTGAGAATGGTGAGTGATAATGAGTATAAAAAGGTTTAAGAGCCAAGAGGGTTGAGTATTTTAAAAGAAAACGAGGTAGCACGTAGGACACACTTGTTAGAATATCGCATCTTTTATAAAGTAAAACATTACATATTCACGAGTAGTTGAATTTAAATAAACCATTCGCATGAGTAAATTCCATTTCATCGGAGGTAGAGCAATAATATTTTTAACCATTCACTTTGTTTTACCAGAGGCGAGACATACAGATGATTTAAAGATCTTTCTTTGATAAACATAACTTTTAGATGTTTCTTTATAAGGTTAAATATGTTCTCAACAAGGGGTTTTGTGAAATTATCAGACTATTGATGATTAGTGTCGATAAACTTAATGTTTAAAATACCCTTTTAGACATAATCCCTAATAAAGTGAAGTTTATTCTCTATATGTTTTTCCCTTGAATGTAAAATAGAGTTTTTGGTTAAACATATGGTTGAAGTGTTATCACAGAAGATAGAAACGTTACTATCATAACATTTTAAAGTCTTCTAGTTGATGTTTCATCCACAATAGTTGAGTGCTACAATTAGCGGTTGAGATATACTATGCTTCTGTTGTAGACACATCAATAGTGTTTTTTCTTTTGCTTGACCAGGAGATCAGATTGCCACCAAGAAATGTGTAGTTTCCATTGGTGCTTTTTCTTTCTAGCCAATCTCAAGCATAGTCAACATCAAATAAACCTACTAACTTGTACTTAGAGGATTGATTATAACATAGACCAAGGTTAATAGTGTCATTAAGATATCTAGAGGCCGTTAAATAAGGGAGGGGAGATATCATTCCTCTATATACGTTTTGATCTACCTTTTTACCAGACTTATCCTTGTTAAGAGAACAAGTAGGATACATAGGTGTGGATATTGATTTACATGCAATGTTGGTATTTGGTCTATGAATTAGTACATCCTCTGGTTTTTGATGAATTTCAATTCCCATAAATAATTGCAATTCTCCCATCATACTCATCTCAATTTCATTCTATATTAACTTAGAAAATTATTGGCAGAGATTGTCGTTAGTAGAACCAAAAATAATATCATCAACATATATTTGGACAATGAGAAAGTCATTCTTAGATGATTTTCTAAATAAAGTAGTGTCAACTTGACCTCTTTCAAAATTATTTTCTAAAAGAAAGTTGTTTAGTCTATCATACCAAGCTCTTGGAGCCTATTATAGACCGTACAAAAGATTTCTTTAGTTTGAAGACATGGTCTAGAAATTCATTGTCTTCAAATCTAGGAGCTTGTTTGATATATACTTCTTCATTTATGTAACCATTGAAGAAGGCACATAGATTTTATTAAATATTGTAAATGAATCTAAGAGTCTGATAGCTTATCACCTAGTTGTTGGGCCGAAAGTGTCAGTGTAATCAATATCTTCCTATTGATTGTAACCTTGGGCTACAAGTCTAGTTTTTTTTTTTTTTTTTTTTTTTAACTTCTTCCCCTTTCTCTTTGGGTTTTTTTTTTTCTTAAAACCCCCTTTTTTTTCATTGACTTTTTTTTCATAGATTTTATTAAATATTGTAAATGAATCTAAGAGTCTGATAGCTTATCACCTAGTTGTTGGGCCGAAAGTGTCAGTGTAATCAATATCTTCCTATTGATTGTAACCTTGGGCTACAAGTCTAGTTTTTTTTTTTTTTTTTTTTTGTAACTACTTCACCTTTCTCATTGAGTTTTTTTTCTTCTGAAAACCCACTTGATTCTCATTGACTTCTTTTATATGGGTTTGGGGACTAGATCCCATACATCATTTCTTTTGAATTGGTTCAGCTTTTCTTGCATAGCTAGTATCCATCCATCATCTGAAAAAACTTCGTTTATGGATGTAGTTTCAATTTCAAAGAGTAGTCCAAATAGAGATGTCTCCTTAAGAGCATATATGGCTTTCAAAGGATCATTTGTATTAAATATGTTCAAAGATTCTGGATGAGATTTATTGTATTTCCATCCAGTTTTGGATTCGTGGTCCTTTTGATATGAGTAGTTAGGTGGATCTTCTAGTTCACTTTAGATTTAGTTTGACGTTTCTTCAGTTTTATTTGATTCCTCTGAAATATCTGGTTCCTCTGCAATCGGTAAATCTCCAAAGTCTACATGTAACTTTGACTTTTTATGGTCAAGATTTTTGTAATCAAACTTGATATGAATTGATTCCAAAACAATCAATGTTTCTTTGTTGTATTCTCTATAGGCTTAGACCTTTTAGATTATCCCAAAAAAGATGTACTTTTGAGATCGTGAGTCAAACTTGCCAAGATTGTCTTTGTTGTTTAAGATATAGCAAATACATCCAAACTAATGAAAATATTAAATGTAGGGCTTTACTCCTTTCTACAATTCATAAGGAGTCTTATTGACAATAGGTCTAATATAGATTCTATTATGAATGTAACATGTAGTGTTCACTGCTTTTGCCCAAAAGTGATTGGCAATGTTCATGTCGTGAATCATGGTGTGTGCCATTTCATGAACATATTTGTTTTTCCTTTCTACAACACTGTTTTATTTGAGTGTTCTAGGAGAAGAAAAATTAGTAAAAAATGTCATTATCTTCACATAATTTTTCAAAAAGTATGTTTTCAAGTGGCCTTGATGTGGAAAAATCGTGTTTAGAAGAAAAAGAATATTTTGTTTGTTTCCCTTTCTAACGTGCCTTTACAAAGAACATTTGAATTGTACTTAAGATTAGGTAAGCCTCTAACTAATTCAAGTTTTTATTTTTTTTTTTGGGATTAACCTTAAGTTGGCATGTCCTAATCTTTTATGTCATATCAGTTGTTTGTCGCTTACAGACATAAAACACTTGACTTCTTGTTTGTTTTAATCAGATAAATTTATTTTGTAAATATTATTTTTCTTTCAGCTTGTAAATAATAGGGATCCATATGTTTGACTTAATGCCTTACAAGACATTTGATTGAAGACTACATCATAACCATTCCCTCTTAATTGACTTATGCTTAGTAGATTATGCATTAGTCCTTTTACAAATAAAAAAAATTTAATAGCAGGAAAAGAACAATTACCGAATATGTTCAATGATTTTACCTTTTTGATCACCTCCAAATCCTACAAATCCTCTGTTCTTGAGGGTCAGGTCTTGGAATATATATTTTTCTCTCGTCATGTGTCGTGAGCATCCACTCTCGAGGTACCACTCTTGGTGTTTCAACTTTGTTGCTAAGGATATCAGTAAGATATATTATTTTATCTTTAGTACCCCAATTTGGTTGGGTCCTAGTTTGTTAGTTCTAAAATGTATCTTGTATTTTCATGTTTTCAACATAGGACAAGCTATTCTATTGTTACCTTTCTTATGGTAGTAAGCACAAGCAATATCAAGTTGAATAAATCTAGGATTTTCTATTTTTTTCTTCAAACCCTATGTTGTGTTTATTATTTCTGCTGACACCACAAATCATAGAAGCTTGTTTACTTTTGTATATGCCTTTAGCTAGAAACTCTTGAAAGGCTATTTCATACTTAACAAAGTTGTAGACTTTGTCCTCTAAGGTTTTTGAAAACTTTTCAATCAAAGTTAGGTTTTTCCTTTTAAGGTTTTCAAAATATTTTTCAAGGGAACTACATTTGATTTTTAAGATGTCATGTGCTTTTTGAGAGACTTAAGTTTTGAAGAAACCTTATGATTTTTAAGGAGAAACTCATTTAGCATATTTATAATTTCACTATAAGATAAGTCAAAGAATACCTCAATTACTTCATCAATAGCCACATAGTCGACATCAACCAATAGAGCCATGTTCACATGATCTTCATCTTCATCTTCATCAGATGAATAATTAAAGTCATCCCAAGTTTCCATAAGACATTTCTTCTAGGTCTTGAAGTCTTTCATGTGAGATTTTCTTTTCTCAAGTTTAGGACATTCAGATTTGAAAAGATCTGGTTCCTTGCATTCAGAGTGAATTAGCTTTCTTTTGTCTAGCTTTTCACTTCCTTCTCTGCTATTTTGGGATCTTCTAAAATCTATTTTGGAAAAAGATTTGTTTCTGTTGTTCCACATGCACTAGAGTTTTCTTGAGATAAAGTACAACTCTTCATCATCTGAGTCTTCACTCTCATCTTTACATTCGTTTTCCTCTGAGTCTCCAATTGCTTATAGGACCTTAGAACTTGTCTTTTTCCTTGGGATTTGAGAGCCATGGATTTAGACTTTTCTTGGGCTCATCTTCAACTAGTTCAATCTCATGGGATCAAAGTGAACTCATTAGCTCTTCCTGAGGTAGTTTGTTTAGATCCTTGACTTTTTGAATAGATGTTACCTTTGGTCTCCACTTGTTGAGAAGACTTTTGAGGATCTTTTTTACATGTTCGACAATAGTGTAGCTCTTCTAGAGAACTTTCAGTCCAGAAACCAAAGTTTGGAATCTAGAAAACATTTTTTTCAATGTCTTCATTTTTCTAACGAGCAGATTAGCTTTGGCTTCATGTACCTGCTTGAACGTGCAAACAAAAGAAATGGGTTAAATTGTGTTTGACTAACTTGGATTCCTTTTGTTAATTTATTTAAAATCAGTTCGGGTTTGGTGACTTACATAGAATAAAAGTAGTAGCAATCGGGTTAAGTAATCAAAGGTAGAAGTAAAACAAGAAATGCATAATTAAAATGGCACAAGAATTTATCTCGGTTCACCATCATTTTGGTAGCTATGTCCAGTCCCATCGCTCAAAAGGATTTAATCAACTAATTCAAAACATGAATTACACAACATTTGACCCTACAAGCTAAACTTCTCAAAATAACCTAACACCTATATACTTTTTTAGGAACACTAACACCTTGACTCTACAAGTCAAGTCTTCTCCACACAACCTAAAAATCTACAAATTGTTGTAGATTCTGATCAACTCTTCTTGTGAATAATCCATATCTTCTTATAGATAATTCTTGATCAAATATTCTTGTAAATAATTCATATCTCCTTATAGATAAATCTTGATCTAATTGTCTTGTAAATAATCCATATCTTCTTGTTGATAAGATCTGGATCATATATTCTTCAAATCTTGACCTTATCTTCTTTTCAACTTGGTCAAAGATTTTCTTCAATTATAAATTTGAATCAAATGATATTTTAGATTCACTTCAAAAACACGAATCTTCTTTCATACTCTAGCTTGATTTGAGCTGGAATAGATTCGAGTTGTTCTTGGATCTTCACAAGTTTTTGATTCAGCTAAGTCTTTTTCTCATACTTTTTCTCATAATGATATTCAAATGCAGAAAGGCCTGACTTAGAATTAGTGGCATTGGCCAAATCAACTTGTTGAAACTTCAGAGTCAGTGCAACATTAGAGGCTACATATTAGAGGCATCATTGGGAGTATGTTGCACCATTTTGATCAACATATTGTGAGCTTTGAATTTATGAATTAAATAATCTCTTCAAAGTTAATTATACTTTGATATGAACTCTTTAGAGGCATGCTGAGTTTGTGCACATCAGAGGCATGCAAGGGCCTCAGAGACATGCTTTAAATTCAATCTTTAGAGTCATTCTTCAAAGGCAGCCTTCAGACCTTGTGTTTAGACCCAAACATTAAGCCTAGACTTCATACCCAAACATCAGAGGAAATTTTTGTAATGTTCCGAGGCACCTTTCTTTCAGAGGCATGTGTCCAGAGGTAGACACATATACTTTGTGTTCCTCTGATCTCATCCTTTAGTCACTTCTTCTGGTGACTTTCCTCTGGTCGCCTCCTCTAGTACCTTTCTCTGATTTTCTTCTTGCAACTTTTACCTACTTATGGATGCCATTAATCGAAATTTATTATTCTCATAAATACTTTTGTTAACATCAAAACTATAAGTGGAAAACCAACTTGGTTCCCAAACTGCTTGTTTCATTCATAGTTAAGCACTATGATGTATAAGTTACTGCTTGTTTCATTCATTGTTGCTTAATTTTTCACTCTTTTAAGGTGATAGCGTTCATCATGAAGGTTATGGCTTTATGATGTATTTTGTATTGTTTCTTTTGATCACAATCGAATTTCTTTCTTGATATTTCAATACCATCAATATCTTTTGGAGCTTCATAGCCATCTTCGACTATGTCCCAGAGTTTAGGATTGTGAGAGATGAAGAAACTTTTGAGTTTCTCTTTCTAGTACTCAAATCTCTATCCATCAAAGAGAGGAGGTTTGTTAACATTAATGCCAGTAACTTCTTCACCACAGTTAGCCATAAGGGATATATATCTTTACTTAAACTCAAGATTATAGAGCCAAAAGAACACAAGATTGGGGGGTTTGAATTGTGTTTTTAAAAACTTTTTATGTGGGTATATTTGAAGTAAAGAACATAATGCAAGTGAATGAAAATGGAGCAGAGAGACACCACAATTTTTCCTAGTTTACCACATACAAAGTAGTTATGTCTAGTCCCTTCAACCTGAAGGATTTAATCCACTAGATTATCATTGAATCATAATTACACTTGAACACCTACTAGTCCCACTAACTATGTTCAATATTCTCAACCTTCTAGCTACTGGGCTAGGTTACAACAAAAAAGTTTTGGGTTTTTCTAAATGAGCACTCGTAGAGAGTGATACAAAAGTATTACTTCAGAAATTGTCTTAGCACTAATTAAAAATAGAGTGATATTGAGCAAGAGTGCATATGTGCTTTTATGCTTGTCGCTTGGATGATGTGTATCTCGTGGTTGTATATTTCTTCGTTGAGGGAGGCATGTCCTTTATAGAGTACAATTAGGGTTTCTATTTGTTGTCCTGATTGCATATAACCAAGGTAATCCATGAAGTTTCACAACGTATCTTTGTGGAATTGATTTGACATAGACTTTCCAAAACAGACCGATCTTATACTAACTCGATGTATCTGTTTGAAATAGTTAGGAAACAGAGGGAACAATGATCAAAGAATGTCTTGAGATCTTTAGACAAGTAGTTGATCCATGATGTGTATCAGAGGATGCGTAATTGCTTTATCTTCATAGCATTAACTTTTTCAGAGGAGGCGTAAAAGTTCAGAGTCAGATGATCAAATGCTTTATGTGATTATTGGAGGCATACTTCCCATCAAAATGGTATCTTGAAAGAAAGCATAGACAAATTGTTGAAACTGGGTTGACACATCTATCTTATGCCTCCATACCCTTATCTTATTGGGACCATAGCTTTACTCATACATATTTTATTATTAATAGGCTTCCTACCGTAAGCCTTTCATCCTCTATATCCCCTTTCTATGCTCTCTATAATACTCATCTTGATTACTTGTCTTGTCGACGCTTTGGATGTGTTTGTTTCCCTCACCTTAGGCCTTTTAATAAACACAAGTGTGAATTTTGTAATGTTAAGTGTGTCTACCAAGATATCTCACCAAAACACAAAGACCACAAATGCTTATCCTCCAACAGGAAAATATACATATCAAAAGATGTCATTTTTCATGAAACCATGTTTCCATATGCAAAATTATTTTGTCTAAGAAACCTCCATGCTCTACTTCCTACACCTTCCATTCCTACTATTATTCCAGGTTTTAAACCAGCTTTCCCAATTCTTTACCCAAGGGTCCCTCAATTTCCTCCTCATCCACAATAGGAACCTTAACTTTACCCATGTCAAACCCTTCATCCCTAATACCCACAACAGACCATCCTACATCCCTTGCGCTTACTATTTCTTTTGCACTTTTGGCTTTTCCACATCCTACCTCTTTTATTTTATATGAACCCACACCAGAGTACCTTGGCAAACTTGATTGTTCATCTCATCATATGGTAACTAGGATCAAAACAAGTAACCTAAAGCAAAATAAATTTACTCATCATGTTGAACTTGCAACCATCAAGTAGGCCCTCGTTGATCTTAACTGGTTATGTGTGTTGTACCCCAATTTTGTCCAGCCAATTTAAATTGTAATAATCATAATATGTTTGATTGTATGTTTACTATCAATTTAATTCTCCTCATAAAACAAATAAATAAATCTTTATTTTAATTATTAATTTAGAAATAAAAAGTAAGAGGATAAAAAATAAATAAATAAATTACAATCAATATAATGGAGTCCATGATATTACAAGAGTATCAATTAAAATAAAATAAAAAGGTACATAATAAAACTAAATCAATAAAAATAATTAGATGATGCAAGTGTTTGAAAAAAAATTGATTGGTCAAATTGTTGTGCGTATGTCCAACTAAGCACTAGAAAGTAAAGATCCAAAGCGGCAAATAGAAAAAAGCTCTTTAGGTATAAAACCAACTATGATACTTAACACAAATAAAAAATTAGCACATAAACACAACAATATAAAAACAAATTAGATAAAAATGTGAATGCCTCAAATGTGTAGAAGAAATCAAATTATGAACAAATAAAATGAAACTAATGGGGAAGCCAAAAGAGAGATACATAGAAGAAAAGCAATTAAATAAGTGAAAAAAACTCTATATACACATTTGTTTTACAGAAAGAGTAATTGGTTTTTGATTGAAATATGATACTAACTCACTTATAAAAAAACACATATACAAAGAAGAAATGGAAAGAAAAAAGAAGCACTAGAAAAAAACAAATAGGAAGCGGTTACAAATTCTTACAAAAATCGTCATCTTTTCTTGATAAAATTGAGGTATATTTTTTTTTTCTTTCTCTTGAACAATAAGTCTGTTTGTTCTTTAGCATCACCCTATAATCGCTCTATTGTTATAAAAATATAATGATCATATTTGTACTTAGAGTAGACTCAAGGTAACATTATAGATTAGAAGATAAATTTAGAAAAGATAAGACAAAAATCAAACATTCAGCGTCATTGCTACCAGAACAATGACAATACCTTTTGGCATCGCCGTACTCAGCCATTAGGTCGTGCCTCTCCCTCTCGATTTCTTCCTCTTTCCTTTTCTCTCTTTTTTTCTTTCTTTTCTTCTTCCCTCTCTCTTTTTGAATCTCTCTGGCCCACTCCCTCTGTTCTTTTTCACTTCTAGTAGATTTAGGGTTACTTTGATTTTTATTATTTTCTTTTCTTTTTATTTTTGATTATATATTGAAATTATATTATGGGCTCTAAGGTTTTTTTTTAGGTTCAGGACTTCAGCATTCATTATTAAAACAAGTCCTACTTTTTATATATTAAGTTTAATGAGTTTCTATCAAATACTAAATCTTCCAAAACAACACAAATAAATCTTTTATTAAAGGCTAACTAGATGTGATATTTTGTAAATCTATGAGTTTGTAGGACACAAGTTCTTTTTAATATTTGAGTCGTTACGACACAAGTTATACAATTTGACGGTTTTAAAGCTCATTTTTTTAACAAAATATAATAAAAATATTTTTAAACGGGTTAACTAGATGAAACATCTTTTTTATCCTTGAGTTTTTTAGACACAAGTTGTACAACTTGATAGTTTCAAAATCGTTTTTTAAAATAATTATTTAAATCAAACAAACTCATTTTTTTCTTCATTAAAATAGACTGTTTTGCCTAACTTTCTTATCAACAACAAAACACTTTCTTTAAAATCAATCAACACGTCCGCATTTTCTACTCAAGAACTATATAGCTTTGATTTCTCTTTCACACCTGAAGATACAAAAGAGCAAGATCACACTCTTGTCAAGCACAAGAATAAAAATCATTTTTTGTCCTCTCTCTATTTTTAGTACTCTTTTATTTCAATATCACATTTATAAAAACTTATGTTCGTATTTAATTATTATGGAGAAATAAATATTCTAAAATTAACACAAATTTTTACACAATTAATTTTAGGCAACTGTTTTTTAATGAGTGTCGTAGGGTGCTAGTACTTTTCCTACACATAATCGACTCTCCAACCTTAAATTTGGTTTCAAATACCATTTTTTTTCTTCTGCTTTTAAGGGTTTCCCAATATTTTCCTTGTTAAAAAAAACTTTGGTGGCTACTACATTGAATTCGAGCAAACCATCGAAATTTTAGGTTGTGGCAATGTGCAATGAAAACTTAGTTTCAAGCACTTATCTCTTAAAACAACCTACAACCTTATTTCCTTACCCCCACACAACAAGCTACAACCTTATTCCCTTACCCCCACACAAGAAGGCAGTGGGCTGTAAGTGGATTTTTCAAATTAAAGAAAATTATAATGGTACCCTTAACAAATATAAGGCTATGTGGGTTGCTAAAGGTTATCACCAAGTTTAAGGTTTTGATTTAAAATAAACATTTTCTCCTTTTATCAAACATGTCACCATTAGGATCATCCTTACCTTAGTTCTCACTAACAAATGGGATGTGCAACAAATAGATATTAACAATGCTTTCATGAATAGTGTTTTACATGAAGATGATTATATGGTTCAACCACTAGGGTTTGAGTCTACTAATAAGGAACTTGTGTGAAAGCTTCATAAATCTTTATATGGCATCAAGCAAACTTCTAGGGTTTGGTTATAAAGACTCACTATTGCACTTATTCAATTTGGCTTTTCTAATAATCGGTGTGATCCTTCTTTATTTCTTTACAATAAGAAATAAAGCCAATATGATATTCTAGTAACTAGTACCACTACTACTTTGATCAAGGATTTGATTTCTAAGTTACATCACAATTTTGCTCTCAAGAAACTTGATGCTTTTGATTATTTTTTTAGCCGTGAAGTTAAATACACACAAAGTGGTACTTTACTTCTTAGTTAGACCAAATATATGCTAGATTTGCTAACTAAAGACAATATGTTGGACTGTAAAGGCTTGTCTTCTCCTATGATTACCAATTAAATTGAGCAGGTTTGGTACAGACACTAGAACCTTACAATATGCTACTTTGACAAGACCTAATATTACTTTTTGTGTCAAGAAGGTCTGTTAGGTTATGAGCAATACCTTGGAGTCGCACTAGTATGCAGTCAAATGTATATTGTGTTATCTTAAAGGATCATCTCATTTTGGTTTGCTTCATCAATGTGGTTAGGATTGTGCAAAAAATCAGATTTTGAGATCCAAATCCAAAACCGAATCCAATTCCATTTTAAATATCTGGTTAAAGTAATATGGTTAAAAACCAACTCATTTATCAAACGGTTGGATAATCACCCACATTTTATTTTTGGATTTGGATTTTACCTAGTTATTATCCACCCAACTCCTAAACTTCAACCACTTTGCAAGAATCCTAAATCCCCAAAACTCCAAAACCATTCTGATTTTTCCATCACCTAAGACCATCGATCTTGCACTTTCTGGCAACGTTTTCCGGCGATTTAGCACCGTCCTTCATTCTTTCTCAATTGTTTAGTTTTCATTTGTTTCAATTCATCCTTACCAAAAAATTTCTCTTATTTATTCTTCTTTTATGTTGTTTCAATGGTTATTTTGGTTTTTATTTTGAACATTTTAGTTTAGTTTTGATTGTTTTTTAGTGTGTTGTTCCGTTGAATTAGTGTTCTTCTATTATGTTTTTGGAAATGAAAGAATTTGGTTATGTTGTCGAAATTTTGATACTAATTTTGCTATTTTAAAGACTAAATACTTGAGTAAATTATGGAACTGTAACATGATAGTTTTATAGATGGACTGTAGTTGAGTTATAGGTACAGTGGTTATTATGGCTATAGTTTTATAGATGGACTGTAGTTGTAAAAAAATGTGTTGGTAGAGGTCAAATTTATGTAAGTTTGTATTTGATTTTGAGAAAATGAGTATAACCAAATTTTAATCGGTTTTTAGAAAAAATCGATTTTAAAATTGAGTTTTTCTAAACTGGTTGCATAACTAAAAATCGGTTATTTAACTATAACCAGTTTTACAATCGATTTTATAATTGGTTTTAAACCAAATAATGGATTTGATTATAAATCTAAATCCATATATTGGTTTTAAAATGGACATGGTTTGGTTTTTGTAAAAAGCCAACCATACACAGCCCTAAATGTGGTCCTATATTTGATCACTTCTCTCTTTGTGCTTATTGTGAAGCAGACTGGACCAATGATCCAAATGAGCGTCGTTCCACTCCATATGACAATCGTTCCACTTCAGGCTCGTGCATTTTCTTTGAACCAAACTTAATCTCATGGAGTTTGAAAAAGCAAACACTTGTAGCTAGATCTAGTTTTGAAGCTGCGTATAGAAGTATGACTCACACAGCAACTGAGCGACTTTGGATTCAATCTTTGCTCCATTAACTCAAGGTTCCCTTTCAAATTCCAACTCTTTTATGTGAAAATTTAAATGTTGTTTTACTTAGTCAAAATCTTGTCCTTCATTATTGCACCAAACATAAGTAATAAAAACTGTTTCAATTCTTGCAAATAAAAAATGTGTTGATTGCTTTCAGTTTGTGATAATATGCTTGAAGAATCTGTTTTAAGTGAAAAAACAATATAGAAAATTATTATTATTATTATTACTAACTAACGAAAATTGGTGTAAGCGAAATTATCTATCTTTATCGAAATTGATTCTAGTTGATATTTTTGTTCTTTAAGAAAAAAAAGAAAACTGAAAGTAATTTAGATACTCAATTAAGTGAGTGATTTTATTCGGTTGATCAAGTTGGGAGACATATTTACAAGCATATGCTTCAAGACCATATAATATAACAATATTGTATACTAAGTTAATGTGATTCTTTTAATTGGTTTAATTCCGGTTTCAGTTCATACTTTTAATGATTTACGAAATACCAATTCTATTTCAAAATTATAGTTTTGATCTATTCCTTTAATTTTTTAACTAAAAAATGATAACGTGGGATATTTTAAATAACATAATATATGATACGATAATGTACAGTGATTAATACCTATGAAATTGGAATAAAATTCCATAAAAATTTAAATTTCAACTTTAGAAATTTTTTCATATTTTAATTTAATTAATTATATATGAATAATTAATACATTTAAATGGTTCTATATCATAAAATTGTATGTCAGATCGTTTAAAATATATTAAAAGATCATTTTTTTTAGTTTAAAATTTTAATTAAAGGATCATAATTGTCGACTTTTGAAATAAATGAATCAATTACGTAAATTGATAATAATAGAGAACCAAAACTGCAATTAAGTCTTTTTAATTTCAATCTTGATGCATAAACTAATTACCATGATTCTCATGATCAATTAAGACCTAATTCTCATTATTAACTCCTTTGAATCCTTATGTAGAAATACTTAGATGAGAATCTTGTATTGCTTTTTGTGGCTGCATTGCATCCACAAAACTTGTCTGACTGTTTCTACCTTATAGATGCAGCTACGTGTTTAATATCTTTCGGTTTTTATTTCATTTGCTATCTTTCTGATTATAAAATTAATTTAGAATAATGCACCTAATCGTTTGCATCTGATAATCGTATCAAGCATCTGATCATCTAACTTTGGTTAATAATCTATGCTATGATGAAAGTCAATGTTCTGATAAAATTCAACACTCTGAAGAAGACAAAGTTTTTGCGCATCCTCTAATAAACACCATGAATCCTTTATTTGTTTGAAGGTTTATGAGACATGCTCTGATCATCGTATTCTCCACTCCTTATGTCTTTATACCAAGATAAATATAATCTATTACAACAATTCGTTTTGACAAGTTTTTAATGGTGTATCAATCTCAAAAGATTTAATATGAAACTTCATGATACATGTAGATTTCTTTCAATCAGGACAACATTCATAAGCCCTAAAGATCTCTATAAAAGGACATGGAATCCTTACTTGGAAAAGACAAGAAACAACACACTACCATAAGCATAATACAGTCGTCTCTACACTCTTGTTCTTAATTTTTATTTTACCTAGTGCAAACAATTTTTTTTGAAAGTATAACTTTGTAAACACCCTCTTATGAGAAGACTCGAACACAATTAATTGGACTAGTAGAAGGTTCAGTGGAAGTGTGATTCAATGGTGAATTAATGGATTAAATCCTTTAGGTTGAAGGGACAAGACGTAGCTACCGTGTTGGTGGTGAACTAAGATCAATTGGTTGTGTTATTCTGTTTTTTTTTTTTTTTTGTTTATCTACTCTATTTTAATTACTTTAGGTTAGTGTTTTTTTTTTTATGAACGATTTTAAAATAAAACACAATTCATATCTCACATTTCTTGTATTTCTCCTTCTACAACATCATTTTAAATTATGATTCTTTTACCATTTCCCACCCTTAATTTAACTCCTTTCTCCAATACCTCATTAGCCTGCATACACTCCTTTATGCATAGCTTGGATGGAAACCAACATTTGCTTCCACAAAAGTAATACTATGTGGGTAGTATATGCTTTTAAACGCTCTAGCCATCAACAAATTCTCATAAGTGAGAAACCTTCTCATAGTGTGTATCCATAGTCTTTACGTCAATCCTATTACAAATTACATATTTGTCTTCTTTAAGCACATTTTGATTGAATGATACTTCTGACTTGTCCAGATTGTTTAGTTCTCCTGAAGCTTTTTGGTAGGCATGGACGGTATGAAATATTGAATCTGTGACACTGCAACTTTTAACAGCGCGAGTATATTGTTTTTTTCGAAACAAATTAATAAAAATACCATGTCATAACACAAACGACAAAAGTCATAAATAATTACATCATAATAAACAACCGGCCAAAAATAGTTTGTTTCAAATACATAAGTTTCATTGCAACAACAACATGACAAGAAGAAAGGGAGAATAAATAAAATTCATAAATAAAACCCTAAGTTGATCATTAATCTAATTGAGGGTGACTGGATACTGAGGATCCACAAGCGGCATCAAGCCTCACTGCTTTCGATTACAAATCAAAATCATCGCTATGCCATGTCTTCGACATCGTTGCAATTCCAGCACGACTCCAAACTCTAATAACCTGGGGCGTAAGCCTGGTCCACAATAATGTAACGGGTCACCAACCGAAATTCACAAATAACACTTAGCACAATTTTTATACTTTCAAATGTTCAAGAGAACCTTTCGTCTTAGCATACTCATCGAAAGAGTTTTCATATGTAAAAAATTCATAAAAAATGTCGAAAATGAAGTTTTTAACAAAACTGCACTGTCGTATTCGAATACAGCACTTTCGTAGCCGAATACAACTAAGAAAAATGCAGATTTTCAGTTCTAAAATGGCTCTAAATCAAATACACTTCAAACATTCATAATATCAATTATGAACACATAATTCACACCAAATTAATCTCTACAAATTCACACCTCAATCACACATCAAACATTCATAACATCAATTATGAACACATATTTACATTGAAACTTAATCAACCCAAATTCACACCTCAAAGCAATTATGGAACAATAACAAACAACAACCGATTATGTATATACAATCATCATAGTATAACAAACATGACTCGCGTGCCAAGCACCTTAATGCAATGTGTATATGCCAATGCGAATGATTCCGAAATTTCCAACAAAAATCCTCCTCGAAGGGGCGTAAATCATAATTGTACCACTTATCACAGACCTTAGTACTAATTACCAAGGTGTAATTTCTTACAGGCTAGCATGATTTACTAGAGTGTAGCCTATCACATGCCTTACATATCATTTAAATCCTCGTAAGGATAAGATAGACCAATTATCACATGGAACCACCTTGTGGCCCATCACGGTCACCACTTAACTTTGTGGCCCATCACAGTCACCACTTAACATCGTGGCCCACCGCGGTCACCACTGACACTGTGGCCCATCGCGGTCACCACAAGCTATGAAATGCATGAGCATACTCCGACTCTTTTCACAACAATCATTATGTAAATGCAGCTATTAAAAGATTCCCCTTTTAGTACTCATTTATCACTAATAATTTTTCATACTTATCACAGAGCACACTCAAGACAATCAGACATCAATCACACATATAAAATCCCTATATGCAAACTAAAAATTTGGAAGGAGCCCTTACCTTCGTTATCGCTTTCTCAACCGTTTTTGCTACCGCCATCAAATACGGTGAAAACTCTCCCTCGCGTCGACACTTCAAAAGGTAGCTCACAAGCACCGTAGTGTAGAGAGGAGCAACTTTCCCTA
>NC_021165.2:42703123-42710915 GCF_000331145.2 Cicer arietinum
TATATATATATATATATATATATATATTCAACATATTAATAATCTGTAATAAAATATATTTTTGGTACTTAATTCACAAAGTCAAATAAAATTGAGCAAAATGTCTAAGTAATTTAATACAAAATACAATAAAATTGCATAAATTAGAGTTTAAAATTAAGGGTTTTACATTACTACCCTCCAAAAAGAAGTTTCGTCCTCGAAACTTAAGGTAAGAATAATAACCATACTATGTTTGCATTCAAATTCAACATATATGATAGAACTTGTTTCTTCATTCCTCCGTGAAGAAAGTGTCGTCTATCCCTTTTTCATAGGATGCTTAATAACTCTATACACTACCATTGTCGATAAGACTCACCCATTTCATTCAACATGATTTTGTCTACTATCAACAAGAGATTATGGATGATCAGTTCCTCAATTTGTCAATAAGTAGCCAACAACCATGATGGTGGCGTAGACTATCTTAATCGAACTATAATAGTGCTCTTTGCGATTTGTACTTAACGTTATCCTAATGCATAAGCGGTCAAACAATCTTCTCGAGGTCCACTAAGTTTTTCCTTATTTTCTTATAACTTTGATCTTATCGACGAGGTACAATTGCTCAAAATATGTCATATAACCTCATATATGCCCACTTGGTACGAAACATCCATTAGGCACCAAACTGAGACATTAAGTATGACACCAACATACTGAACACAAAACAGTCATTACTACAGAGAACTCCCTATTTTCTCCATTGTCCACAAATCGTCGATTTTCTTTAGTCGCACAACTACGCCAAACCACATTGTACACATTAAAATGTTGGTCTAGTTATCACTTTAATAATTACATCCCAACATCCGGTTGGTGATCAAAGTTTCCTCAAATATTTTCGACAACATGCTAGAACTATACCACCTACAACACACAAACTCCCTTCAGGTTTAGTGCTTCATTTCAAGAGTCACATCTCCAACAAAAATCCAACTTGAATTTCATTCACTGATTAAGACCTACGTTTGTCTCATGCCTAACACCTCAAATTCACGCTTCACTTGTCATTTTCCTACATACTTCGCAATTCTGCACATCCAAAAATAATTTTCCTACATCTACTGCCAACATTCATTCTAATACTTCTCAATTCCGTTGTGTCCTTTATTTGTAGCTTAATGATTATCTTTTTATTATGACAGGTCAAACACATTGTATTCACTCCATCACTTCTCCATTTATACCGACCTTAAATATCTACCTCGAACCTTGATACATCTTCATTATTTCGAAATCACTACTTAGCTTACACTCGTATGTCTTTTTCAAGAAATTGCTCTCTTTTTTTTTATAGCCACAATTGGTACGCACCATAAGCGTCATATCCCAAAATATCCTCCACCCTAACTTGATTTTCTTTTGTCCTTTCTCTTACTATTAAACTTTCCTTCCTTCAAATAAGCTTGTCATCCTGGTCATTAAGAATTCCTTCAACAATTCAAACAAAATCTTAATTCCTTCTAATTTTCATATTTTCTATGAAATATTCTACATCTAAAATATATATCAAAACACTTTTCACCTCTACCGTCATTCAACCGTCCATGTGGTCAACATCTAGAGTCCTTTATTTGTTTAGCTCATCTGCCATCATACTTCGTCTTTCTTCATTATAGTGATTTCAATAACTCAAGTTTTACTAGTTCCCACCAAACTTTTTCATTCCACGCTCAATTCTTTCCTACCACACAAACATTTAACTCTTTTGATTGACGAACACAATAATGTACCCCTATGACATGCATCAAGTAATACCTTTGAATTGTTGGCATACCCTTCTAATAACAATGTCTGATTTACGGTTGAGATAATTCCTTTCATAAATCCTTAATTATCATAAGCTACATATCCATGTGTTGCTCCAACAAGTTTTCATGATACGTTTTCCAAAATTTGGTTCACTAGCTGGATTCTTATTCGTTCCCAACCTTCATCGAAGTACAAACTGAAAGAGTCCCAACAATCGAATGTTTTAAAGAACTATTCCATCAAACGTTCTCAATAAGCATCTTCTAAGGAATAATTATTTGTAACCCTCATCCTCATAACTTTGCAGTAAAATATCTCCAAGACCCACATACCTTTCATCATCCATCTAGTCACTAAAACACTCATTTCAAATCTTAACGCATGACTTTCCAAGACCAACAACTAAACCATAAATCATTTGTTACATTTCTTCTTTTTCACTCTCTATCATTGAATAAAATTATAAAATCTGATCCTCGAAATCTCCAAATACTCATCACACTGTCTAAATTTATCCATTTCATCTTAAGATATAATACAAGGTCTTATTCGTCATTGACTCTAACCATCTTAGTAATATCACTAATGAAAACACTTCTAATAAATGCACAACGTTTTTAGTAAACCTTCAAACACTTCCATCCATAACATGAATTATTTATTAGTTGCCTACGTCAACTCCCTCGATTACACAAGTTTAAGGTGTTACTTGGTCCTCCATCCAACCTTGTGGATTTTAAATCATCGACTTAAAGTTCAACCATCTTAGGATCCCAAATAAAATCTTGATTAATCCCTCTAACCTATCAAAAATATTCACATTCTCCAAATGTTTACCATCCTTGAGTAAACTCTCAAAGCTTACATTTGCTACAATCTATAAGTATTCTCGTGCAGTTCAATACATCAAGGCTTAACTCCTATGTTTATCCAGACATCACTCAAAATTCACACTTACGCGTCTATAGTTTCATCCAATATCACTATCCATATTTCTTATCTCCTAAACCACAGACATTTGTCACTTGCAAACAAAATATATAGTCTCACTCCTATAATCGTCATGAGATTCATACTTCACAATCTAAGTTGCGAATCTAGTTTTAACTCGAACGCTCGACCTTACCTCTAAAGGTATCGAATATTCCTCAAGCGTCCTTTATGTACTCAAGGTAATATTCACCCCAAATGTGTAACTCCCCTTAAGATGCACCTAAGCACCAAATGTTATTCCAAATGGAAGTCTCATCTTCTCAACAATTCCATGATATTCAGATCTCTTTAAAAATTATCAAATTCCATCCAATCTCGTCCTGAAATCTACTAGGAAAACATCTAATACTTTTCTTAAAAAAAATCTCGCACATAGATCTTTACTTGGAATCCCCTATTAGTCTAACGTTAATCCATCTATACACATCATCTTCGAGTTAACACCAACAACATAACCTTTGTATCCTTGGAACCACTTCATAAATCCCATGTCGTCATGATTTGCTTCGACCTTGTCTTTCCTAGATCGATACGTTTAAGGAATTTAGAGACACTCGTCGACCAAAGTCGACTAATGTTCTATGTTTTAACTACTCTTCCAACTAAAGTACTACAAGGCATGTTGTTTCTTATAAGAAACAATAAACTACTTAAGCATATCATGCTTGACCCAAGACAACAAAACACGAAGCACACATGGACTCCAGTTACTTGATACCCCTAAACTCGACTCTTGACCAACTTAGGATACCCAAATCACAACCCTGAAAAACTCTAAACCGAGGCTCTGATACCACAATGTAACACCACGATTTTTAACAGCGCGGGTGTATTTTTTTTTTTTAAAAACAAATTAATAAAAATACCATATCGTAACACAAACGACAAAAGTCATAAATAATTACATCATAATAAACAACCGACCAAAAATAGTTTGTTTCAAATACATAAGTTCCATTGCGACAAAAACATGACAATAAGGAAGGGAGAATAAATAAAATTCATAAATAAAACCCTAAGCTGATCATTAATCTAATTGAGGGTGACTAGATACTAAGGATCCACAAGCGGCATCAAGCCTCACTGCTTTCGATTACAAATCAAAATCATCGCTATGCCACGTCTTCGACGTCGTTGCAATTCCAGCACGACTCTGAACTCTAATAACCTAGGGCGTAAGCCCGGTCCACAATAATGTAAAAGGTCACCAACCGAAATTAACAAACAACACATAGCACAATTCTTATATTTTCAAAAGTTCAAGAGAACCTTTCGTCTTAGCATACTCCTTGATAGGGTTTTCATATGTCAAAAATGCATAAAAAAATCGAAAATGAAGTTTTTAACAAAACTGCACTTTCATATTCGAATACAGCACTGTCGTAGCAGAATACAACTGAGAAAATTGAAGATTTTCAGTTCTAAAATGGCTCTGAATCAATTACACTTCAAGCATCCATAATATCAATTACGAACACATAATTCACCCCAAATTAATCTCCACAAATTCACACCTCAATCACACATCAAACATTCATAACATCAATTATGAACACATAATTACTTTGAAACTTAATCAACCCAAATTCACACCTCAAAGCAATTACAACACAATAACAAACAACAACCCAGTATGTATATACAATCATCATAGTATAACAAACATGACTCGCGTGCCAAGCACCCTAATGCAATGTGTATATGCCAATGCGCATGGTTCTAGAATTTCCAACAAAAACCCTCCTCGAAGGGGCGCAAATTGTAACACCCCGATTTTTTTTTTAATTTTTTTTTTCAAAAACAAATTCATGAAACAAAGAATAATTAAGTAAAATACCTTTGGATAATTATATAAGTCAATATAATTGATACGCAGCGGAATAGTTTTTGAAATATGAGTCCAAAGTATTTACACAACAGCCAGTGATACATGGAATCCATTAACATAAGATGTCGTGCTGACAATATTAGTAAAGATACAATCTTCCAATTTAAAATAAACGCAATCCAAAATAAAGACATATGTTCCCTCTATGTCAACCTAATCTGATCATTCTACCAAAAAAAAACTATACACCCTGAGTGATCTTGACGCGCCCCGTAAGATCCTCCTAACATAGCTCCAGTCAGGCGTTCCCATCTACATTCCCATCCACAGGGTACGAACCGGTAGGATTGTCCTGACTCTCATCTGAGGGCAAAGCCCAGATTTCCACAATAGTTGTAAAGGGTCAGCAACCAAAATTAACAGTGAACACATAACATTTAAGTTTTTGAATGCACAAAATAACCTTTCCACTAAGCATGCACCTTAAAAGGATTTTCCATATGCTAAAAGTTCATATAATACTTGCCAAATGAAAATGAAGTCAAAATAAGTCTTAAATCAATCAAGTAATAAACAACTGGCCAATCCATTGATGAACCAATTGAGCAATCGATCATCTAACTCAAAATAAGAATTTCCACTAAGCCAATCGATTGGGAAATCGATTTGGATGAAGGGTTTTAGTGAAAACTGAACTCTGGGCTTAATTCAATCGATTGGGAAATCGATTGAATGAATAACTGAGCCCCTGTATTAAAGCCAATCGATTTTGTCAAAATGGTTGAGCTCCTGTAATGGCCAAATCGATTGGCAAATCGATTTTGTCAAAATGGCTGAGCTCCTGTAATGAATCCAATCGATTGCCAAATCGATTTTGAGGAATAGCTTTTAATAGAATCGATTTGGGAATCGATTTCCCTGCATGTTTTTCTTAAAACTACATAAACTAACTCAATCACATTCACACACAACTCCAAAACATAACACTTAGCAATTTCCACACAATCACCACGACAACTTGAGTTTCGAAACAGTTTTACAATCAATTACACTTACACACAATTTGTTCCAAAATATAGACACTTAGTTCAATCATCACAATCACAGTGACATCTCAAGTTCAAACACTCAGTCATACCCTTGAATCAAATACAACTCGTGTGTCAAGCATCCTAATGCAATGCATATATGCCAAAATGCATGGACTTGGAATTCCAAACCAAAACCCTCCTCAAAGGGCCGTAAATCATAATTGTACCGCCTATCGCAGGCCAAAGTACTATTTACCAAGGTGCCACCTATCACGGGTCTGCACGATTTACTAAAAAGCGTAAACCATAAACGTACTGCCTATCACGGTCCCGTACCGTTTACCGAGGTGCCACCTATCACGGGTCTGCACGGTTTACTAAAAAGAACGTAAATCATAATTGTACCGCCTATCGCAGGCCAAAGTACCAATTACCGAGGTGCCAATAATCACGGGTCTGCACAATTTACTAAAAAGCGTAAACCATAAACGTACTGCCTATCACGGGTCTGCACGGTTTACTAAAAAGAACGTAAATTGTAAATGTACTGCCTATCACAGGCCAAAGTACTATTTACCAAGGTGTCACCTATCACGGGTCTGCACAATTTACAAAAACGTAAATCATAAATGTACCGCCTATCACAGGCCAAAGTACTATTTATCAAGGTGCCACCTATCACGGGTCTACACGATTTACAAAGCGAATTAAAATGCATGAGCATATACTGACTCCATCCACGACAATCGTTAAGCAAATGCAGATATTAAAAGATTCCCCATTTTTAATACTCGTTTAACTTAAACGATTTTCACAACAAACATTAAGTAAACAAGACATTAAGAGATTCTCCATCCTTAATACTCATTTAACTTAAACGATTTTCAATACAAACATTAAGTAAACAAGACATTAAGAGATTCTTTGTTCTTAATACTCATTTAACTTAAACGATTTTCAAAACAAACATTAAGTAAACAAGACATTAAGAGATTCCCCATTCTTAATACTCATTTAACTTAAACGATTTTCAAAACAAACATTAAGTAAACAAGACATTAAGAGATTCCCCATTCTTAATACTCATTTAACTTAAACGATTTTCAAAACAAACATTAAGTAAACAAGACATTAAGAGATTCCCCATTCTTAATACTCATTTAACTTAAACGATTTTCAAAACAAACATTAAGTAAACAAGACATTAAGAGATTCCCCATTCTTAATACTCATTTAACTTAAACGATTTTCAAAACAAACATTAAGTAAACAAGACATTAAGAGATTCCCCATTCTTAATACTCGTTTAACTCTAATGGTTTTCAAATTCCACACAAAACAAACTCAAACATATTATCAAATTCAATCCCCGATTCACACCAAAACACATCACTTCATTTCTCCACAAAATCCAACCATACACATATCAAATTTCATAAGCATGAATTATGAACACGTCAAACTTCATTTACTCAAATTCATACACCAATGGGTTAAATTCATTTTCCGCGAAACATTCATCAATATCACCAAAAATCAACTATAAGATTTTACCCATAAAGCCTTAAATTCATTTTCCCCAAATCAACACTTTAACAATAACAAAATTCTTTTCCACACAACCACAGATAAGTCCCTAAATGTAAACTAGAAGTTTGGAAGGAGCCCTTACCTTCACGTTAGCTTTAACGTGCTATTACGGTACCGCGAGTAAATCCGGTAAAATCTCTGCTCGCAACGTCGCTTCCAAAGTTGGTTCCCTAGCACCGTAGCGTGGTAGTGAACAACTTTCCCTTCTATCTCTTTGCGAAACGAAGCTTAGATCTAGATGAAACGGGGAGGTTTGTGTTTGACGGTTTTGAAATCCCTAACACCGTTTTTCTTCGTTTTCGAAACAACGAGGAAGTATGAAGCTGAGAAATCCTTGCTTTCTTACCCACTAAGCCTTGAGTTTCTATTCTTGAACAAAAGGAAGAAGCGAAAATGAAAATGGAAGAAGGAGGAAGAAGAGGGTCACGCGAAGCAGAGGAAGAAGATCGATTTTGCTTTCTTTCTTTCTTTCCCTTTTCCTTTCTTTCTTTTTCCTTCCTTTCTATTTCCTTTCTTTCTATTTCCTTCTCTTTTCCCTCCACACAAACATATA
>NC_021165.2:42710991-42713024 GCF_000331145.2 Cicer arietinum
GTAATTGGGTTCCAAATCACCTTGACCAACGCAACATCCTTGGTCTTCAATCGCTTAATCTTCCTGTCATCAATTCTCAAATGGGGTACTTCGAATGACAAGTTATCCTTTAGTTGGATTGTGTCTGGTTCGATCACATGAGATGGATCTGCAAGATATTTCCTTAATTGTGACACATGAAACACGTCATGAATATTGGACAGTATCGGAGGCAATGCAATCCGATAAGCAACAGGTCCAATTCGTGCAGAAATCTGATATGGTCCAATGAATTTCGGAGTCAACTTCTTCGATTTCAAGGCTCTACCAATTCCAGTAGTAAGTGTGACGCTTAGAAATACATGGTCGCCCTGTTCGAATTCTAAAAGTCTGTGACGCTTGTCCGCGTAACTCTTCTGATGATCTTGTGAAGTCTTCATTTTCTCCTTGATCTTCTTTACCTTAGTTGTAGTCTGTTGTACCATCTCTGGTCCGACGATCATATTTTCACCGTCCTTATACCAACACAAGGGCGTTTGACACTTGCGCCCATATAAAGCCTCATATGGTGCCATTCCAATACTTGCGTGGAAACTATTGTTGTAGGTAAACTCAATCAACGGAAGTACATCATCCCAACTTCCTCTATCATCTAATACACAAGCTCTCAATAGATCTTCCAGGGACTGATTTGCCCTTTCAGTCTGTCCGTCCGTTTGTGGATGGTAAGCTGAACTTAATCGTAGTTTCGTTCCCAACGCTTCGAGCAATGCTCCCCAAAAATGTGATGTGAACATCGGATCACGGTCTAATACAATACTCGATGGTACTCCGTGTAATCTCACAATTTCAGCAATGTAGATCTCTGTTAACTGATCTACCTTATAGGTGGTCTTTACTGGCAAAAAGTGTGCGGATTTAGTCAGTCGATCCACTATCACCCATATAGAATCATTCTTTCTCCTTGTTTTTCGCAATCCATATATCTAAAGGTTGTAACATCCCAGCGGGTCGCTGATGTTCCACCTTCGCTTTCTGACAAGTTAGACAAGTGGATACATATTCCGCCACATGTTTCTTCATTCCTGGCCACCAATAATTCTGCCTCAAATCCTGATACATCTTTGTTGCTCCCGGATGAATACTCAGCTTACTCTTATGCGCCTCTTCTAAAATCGTTTTCCGCATATCTGTAATTTCTGGTACACAAATCCTACCATTACACCGCAAAACATTATCTGCCCCAATCTTGAACTCAGTCGTCTTCCCTTGTACTATTAGATTCCTCTTCTCTTGAATTAAGACGTCATCCTGAGAATTCGCAATGTCTTCAAGTAGTCCACTCGAGATCTTAATCATTCCGAATTTCAAAATTCCTGGTGCAAACTCTACGTTCAAGTGCAGGTCTCTAAAAGCTTCCCACAACTCTTGTTGTCTAGCCATAATTAGTGAAGACACCGATACACTTCTTCTGCTCAACGCATCAGCCACTACATTGGCCTTCCCAGGGTGGTACTGCAGTGTGAAATCAAAATCCTTGAGAGTCTCCATCCATCGTCTCTGGCGCATGTTCAATTCCTTCTAATCAAACAAATATTTCAAACTTTTATGGTCACTGAACACTGTGAACGTGCACCCATATAAATAGTGCCTCCAGATCTTCAATGCAAAAACAACAGCAGCAAGCTCCAAATCATGAATAGGATAGTTTCTCTCATGAATCTTCAATTTCCTTAAGGCATAAGCTACAGCTTTCTTGTGTTGCATCAGAACACATCACAAACCTTGGTGAGATGCATCACAATAAACTTCATAGGGTTCTTCTGATTGCGGTAATACCAATACTAGTGAGGTCGTCAATTTTCTCTTTAGTAACTGAAAATTTTCCTCACACTTCTCCGTCCATGCGAACGGTTGATCTTTTCTGGTAAGTTGTGTCAATGGAGTCACAATCTTAGCAAAACCTTCAATAAACCTCTTGTAGTACCCTGCCAATCCTACGAAACTTCGTATGTCAGTGACAGTCTAAGGCTGTTTCCAAGCAAGAACCGCCT
>NC_021165.2:42713101-42714520 GCF_000331145.2 Cicer arietinum
AAGTTCACACTTTGACAGATTGGCATACAATTGCTTCTCGCGTAAAATCTCAAGAACTTGACGTAAATGTTCTTCATGCTCTTCTTCAGTTCTCGAATAAATTAATATATCATCAATGAACACCACAACAAACTTGTCAACGAATGGATTAAAGATTTTGTTCATGTAGTACATGAAAATTGCTGGTGCATTGGTAACCCCAAACGGCATAACGAGATATTCATAATGTTCGTAACGAGTTCTGAAAGCAGTTTCTGAATATCTCCTTCCCTAACTCGAATTTGATGGTAACCCGACTTCAAGTTAATCTTCGAAAATATCGCGGCCCCTCTCAATTGATCCATTAAATCATCGATGCGTGGCAAAGGATAACGATTCTTAATAGTTTCCTTATTAAGCTGTCTATAATCCACACATAAGCGCGAGCTTCCGTCCTTCTTCTTAACTAGCAAAACTGGAGCTCCCCATGGTGATACACTTGGTCTAATAAATTTCTTCTCCAACAAGTCTTCAATTTGGCTTTTGAGCTCATTTAATTCCAATGGCGACATTCGATACGGTGCCATTGAAATAGGTCTGATTCCTGGGTGCAAATCAATGAAAAATTCCACTTCTCTTACCGGTGGCAATCCTAGAATTTCCGTTGGAAATACGTCCCGGTACTCATTGACGAGCATCACATCTTCTATGTCCACATTTATCTTTGCCTCCACATTAGCCAGAGACAAAAACTCATGAGTTCCTTCTCTTAGCGACACTCGGAGTCTGTTGGCGACTAGATACTTAACAACTCCTGGTTTGGGAAAAAGAACCAACTTACGAGCACAATCCAAGATCACATAATGGTAAGACATCCAATCCATACCGAGAATGACCTCGAGTGATTGTAGAGGTAAACAAATCAAATTAACCAAGAAATCCCTATTCTGAATAGTTATTTGACAATGTAAACATGCAGAATTTACTGTCAAAGTCTTAGCTGGTGTGGAAACAACCAAATCAAAAGGTAAAGCAGACACAGATAACTTCAGCGATTCACACAATCCATAGCAATGAAGGAATGGGTTGCCCCCGAATCAAAAAGTGCAGTTATAGTGCTACCTGCAATCTCACAGTCACGTTGAATCAGATTGCCAGATGGATTCCCATCTTCAGCACTCACACAATAAATGCGTCCTCTAGCAGTAGGACGAGTAGCCCTAGTTACATTCACAACTCGTTCTACCTTCGGAGCCGTGCAATCATTTGCCATGTGTCCTGGCTTCTTACAATTGTAGCAAGTGAGAGTATTAAGGGTACAAGCGTTAGCATAATGTCCCTCTTCCCCACATCGGAAACATCGAAGCACTTGTCCCAATTGTCTTCCGAAATTCTGGTTCCCTGGGCGATTCTGCCCACCGTTGTTAGTTCGTGGTCGAT
>NC_021165.2:42714995-42723030 GCF_000331145.2 Cicer arietinum
TTCCGCCATTCGATCGTCCCTATTAGCATTGGCTCTTGGAACGTCATTCCTTCTTGGCGGCATGGTTTTCCTATAAAACCATCACCAAGTAGAGTCTTAACACTACTTCAAATAATTCCAAAACTAGCTTCCGACCACCTCAACACAAAATAATTATTGCGGCCTGACAACTCAACCCACCTAAACTGACGCATGATCAGATAACAACTCCCAATTTACAGGTTGACCTACAATCTATAACCAAAGGCTCCACATCCCCCAAAGAAAACCAAACCAAAGCTCTGATACCACAATGTAACACCCCGATTTTTTTTTTCAAAAACAAATTCATGAAACAAAGAATAATTAAGTAAAATACCTTAGGATAATTATATAAGTCAATATAATTGATACGCAGCGGAATAGTTTTTGAAATATGAGTCCAAAGTATTTACACAACAACCAGTGATACATGGAATCCATTAACATAAGATGTCGTGCTGACAATATTAGTAAAGATACAATCTTCCAATTTAAAATAAACGCAATCCAAAATAAAGACATATGTTCCCTCTATGTCAACCTAATCTGATCATTCTACCAAAAAAAACTATACACCTTGAGTGATCTCCACGCGCCCCGTAAGATCCTCCTAACATAGCTCCAGTCGGGCGTTCCCGTCTACATTCCCATCCACAAGGTACGAACCGGTAGGAAAAAACCCAGATTTCCACAATAGTTGTAAAGGGTCACCAACCGAAATTAACAATTAACACATAACATTTAAGTTTTTGAGTGCACAAAATAACCTTTCCACTAAGCATGCACCTTAAAAGGATTTTCCATATGCTAAAAGTTCATATAATACTTGCCAAATGAAAATGAAGTCAAAATAAGTATTAAATCAATCAAGTAATAAACAACTGGCCAATCCATTGATGAACCAATTAAGCAATCGATCATCTAACTCAAAATAAGAATTTCCACTAAGCCAATCGATTGGGAAATCGATTTGGATGAAGGGTTTTAGTGAAAACTGAACTCTGGGCTTAAATCAATCGATTGGGAAATCGATTGAATGAATAACTGAGCCCCTATGTTAAAGCCAATCGATTGGGAAATCGATTTCCTGAGGGTTTTTTGTGAAAACTGTACTCTGACTTAATTCAATCGATTGGGAAATCGATTGAATGAATAACTGAGCCCCTGTAATAAAGCCAAACAATTTCCAAATCGATTTTGTCAAAATGGTTGAGCTCCTGTAATGGCCAAATCAATTGGCAAATCGATTTTGTCAAAATGGCTGAGCTCTTGTAATGAATCCAATCGATTGCCAAATCGATTTTGAAGAATAGCTTTTAATAGAATCGATTTGGGAATCGATTTCCCTGCATGTTTTTCTTAAAACTACATAAACTAACTCAATCACATTCACACACAACTCCAAAACATAACATTTAGCAACTTCCACACAATCACCACGACAACTTGAGTTTCGAAACAGTTTTACAATCAATTTCATTTACACACAATTTGTTCCAAAACATAGACACTTAGTACAATCATCACAATCACAATGTCATCTCAAGTTCAAACACTCAATCATACCCTTGAATCATACACGACTCGTGTGTCAAGCATCGTAATGCAATGCATATATGCCAAAATGCATGGACTCGGAATTCCAAACCAAAACCCTCCTCAAAGGGCCGTAAATCATAATTGTACCGCCTATCGCAGGCCAAAGTACCAATTACCGAGGTGCCACCTATCACGGGTCTGCACGATTTACTAAAAAGCGTAAACCATAAACGTACTGCCTATCACGGTCCCGTACCATTTATCGAGGTGCCACATATCAAGGGTCTGCACGGTTTACTAAAAAGAACGTAAATCATAATTATACCGCCTATCGCAGGCCAAAGTACCAATTATCGAGGTGCCACCTATCACGGGTCTGCACGATTTACTAAAAAGCGTAAACCATAAACGTACTGCCTATCACGGGCCAAAGTACTATTTATCAAGGTGCCACCTATCATGGGTCTGCACGATTTACAAAAAGAATGAAAATGCATGAGCATATACTGACTCCATCCACGACAATCGTTAAGCAAATACAGATATTAAAAGATTCCCCATTTTTAATACTCATTTAACTTAAACGATTTTCACAACAAACATTAAGTAAACTAGACATTAAGAGATTCTCCATTCTTAATACTCATTTTACTTAAACGATTTTCAAAACAAACATTAAGTAAACAAGACATTAAGAGATTCCCCGTTCTTAATACTCATTTAACTTAAACGATTTTCAAAGCAAACATTAAGTAAACAAGACATTAAGAGATTCCCCATTCTTAATACTCGTTTAACTTAAACGATTTTCTCAACGCACATTAAGTAAACCGAGGTATTAAAAGATTCCCCATTTTCAATACTCGTTTAACTCTAATGGTTTTCAAATTCCACACAAAACAAACTCAAACATATTATCAAATTCAATCCACGATTCACACCAAAACACATCAATTCATTTCTCCATAAAATCCAACCATACACATATCAAATTTCATAAGCATGAATTATGAACACGTCAAACTTCACTTACTCAAATTCATACACCAATGGGTTAAATTCATTTTCCGCAAAACATTCATCAATATCACCAAACCTAACTCTAAGATTTTACCCATAAAGCCTTAAATTCATTTTCCCTAAATCAACACTTTAACCCTAACAAAATTCTTTTCCACATAACCACAGATAAGTCCCTAAATGCAAACTAGAAGTTTGGAAGGAGCCCTTACCTTCACGTTAGCTTTAACGTGTGATTATAGTACCGCGAGTAAATCTGGTAAAATCTCTGCTCGCAACGTCGCTTCCAAAGTTGGTTCCCTAGCACCGTAGCATGGTAGTTAATAACTTTCCCTTCTATCTCTTTGCGAAACGAAGCTTAGATCTAGATGAAACGGGGAAGTTTGTGTTTGACGGTTTTGAAATCCCTAACACCGTTTTTCTTCGTTTTCGAAACAACGAGGAAGTATGAAGCTGAGAAATCCTTGCTTTCTTACCCACTAAGCCTTGGGTTTCTATTCTTGAACAAAAGGAAGAAGCGAAAATGAAAATGGAAGAAGGAGGAAGAAGGGGGTCACGCGAGGCAGAGGAAGAAGATGGATTTTGCTTTCTTTCTTTCTTTCCCTTTTCCTTTCTTTCTTTTTCTTTCCTTTCTATTTCTTTTCTTTCTATTTCCTTCTCTTTTCCCTCTACACAAACATATATATATATATATATATGTGTGTGTGTGTGTGTGTGTGTGTGTATTTATATATATTAATTACTTTTAACAAATATCTCCAAATATCTAGATATTTATTAAAATTACCATTTCACCCATAAGGCATTAAATTCTTCGTAAAGGATTCACCGTACTTAATTTAATTTATTTATCGACGAGTAATTATAATCGGGCATCAAATATCTTTTTGGTCATATAAACTCCAAAATATTAATAACTTTGGCTAAAAAGCCTCCGAGTTCAATACCAAAATACACTAAAATACATAAAGTATACTTTAAAATTATGGGTCTTACATAAATCATAATTGTACCGCCTATCATAGGCCTTACTAATTACCGAGGTGCAGTCTCTCACAGGCTAGCACGATTTACTAGAGTGAGTCTATCACATGCCTTACACATCAGTTAAATCTTTGTAAGGATTAGATGGACCAACTAACACATAGAACCACCATGTGACCCTTCACGGTCACCACTTAACTCTGTGGCCCATCACGGTCACATTCAACATTGTGGCCCATCTCAGTCACCACTGATACTGTGGCCCATCACGGTCACCACAAGCTATGAAATGCATGAGCATATTCTGATTCCTTTCACCACAATCATTAAGTAAATGCAGCTATTAAAAGATTCCCCATTTTTAATACTCATTTAACACTAACGATTTTTCAAACTTATCACAGAGTATACTCAAAATAGATTTTTCTCAATAAAATTCATAATGCACATATTAGCAGTTATGAATACATAATCGCATCAAAACTTAATCACCACAACAACATTAATATATCAGAGTTCTTCCCATCGCTAACTCGGTGCCAACAGTCTCGATTCCTTTTCGAGACTCAAGGACCAAACTACATAAACATAAATATTTATAACAATTTGTTCATAATAAAATTAATCCAACCACAACAAAATTCTCAAAATTAAATCTTTTTCACACACCAAACTTTTAAAACCAAATAAGCTACATTATTTAGTTAAAACTAAATAAAACAAATATTGTCCAAATCACACATACACACACTCGACTATTAAAGCACCGAAATTTTGAGTTAATAAAATACTATAAACTTTTTCTTTTCAATCTAACTTTTTTCTCAAGAGTAAAATTTTTGAGTCCAAAAGTAAAATTTTAAACTCTAACCATTTTAATTTTAATCTAACTTTTTTCTCAAACTCTTTAACTTAGTTAAAATTTGAACTTTTTCACAACTTTAACAACTCTAAAAAAATTTTGTACAATTTCAACTTCAGTTCAAACTCATTTATTTGAAAATAACTCATTACTAACTCAAACACATCAAATTTAATTTCTTTTTTTTTAACCATTACTAACAAAATCAACAACATTAATCATACATCAATCACACATATAGAATCCATTTATGAAAACTAAAAATTTGGAAGGATCACTTACCTTCGCTATCGCTTTCTCTACCGTTTTTGCTACTGCGATCAAATACGATGAAAACTATCGCTTGCGTCGACACCTCAAAAGTTAGCTCACAAGCACCGTAGTGTGGAGAGGAGCAACTTCCCTCCTAATACTTCTCGAATGGAAGCTTATATCTAGTAGATAAATGGAGGTTTGTGTTTTGCGGTTTTATTTTCAAACTACCAATTCCTTCTTTTTCTTGAAACCAAAGGAAGAAGAAGAAAGTGATGAGCGAGAAGCAGAAGCAAGGGAAAATGTTTCTTTTGCAAGAAGAAAGTGATGGTGAGGGAAGGAAACTGAACTAAAGGAAACCAAAATGTTTCTCCCTGCCTTTAACGTGTGTGTGTGTGTGTATACATCGTAGTGTGGAGAGGAGCAACTTCCCTCCTAACACTTCTCGAATGGAAGCTTAGATCTAGTAGATAAATGGAGGTTTGTGTTTTGTGGTTTTGTTTTCAAACTACCAACACTTTTCCTTCTTTTTCTTGAAACCAAAGGAAGAAGAAGAAAGTGATGGGCGAGAAGCAATGGAAAATGTTTCTTTTGCTTGAAGCCGAAGGAAGAAGAAGAAAGTGATGGTGAGAGAAGGAAACCGAACTGAAGGAAGCCAAAATGTTTCTCCTTGCCTTTAACGTGTGTGTGTGTGTGTGTATATATATATATATATATATTAACTTACAACTAAGCATTATATATATATATATACACACACAACAAATATCTAAAAACTCTTACACACATCACCTCACTCACATCTCAAACTAATTTAATAAAAATATCTACTCTCTTAGTAACTCAATTGACAGATAAATTTTTCAGCAATAAGTGACATTTTTAAAAAATCTGTCTAGTATTAAATTTTTTGAAACATAATTAAATTATTATTCGACAAATAATTTTAATCGGGTCTCAAAACGTATGTATATATATATATATATATATATATATATAAAACATATTAATAATCTCTAATAAAATATATTTTTGGTACTTAATTCACAAAATCAAATAAAATTGGACTAAATGCCTAAGTAATTTAATATAAAATACTCTAAAATTACATAAATTAGAGTTTAAACTTAAGGGTCTTACAAAATCAGCTTCAAATCTATTAGCCCTTGCAAAAATGAGACTAGCATATGCAAAGAACATATGAGAAATATCTAGAGTGTCCTTCGCTATCTTTACTTTGTGAATAAACTTGCTAGAAACACATCAGCACATCAAATAAAGAGACATGGAGACAGGAGTCACCTTGTTTGAGCTCCCGCTTTTGGACAAAACCCTTACTAGGTGGGCCATTAATTAGGATTTGGTATGACATTGTGGAGATGCATTGCATGATGAGCTTCGACATCTCCTCGTGAAACCCCATAGCTTTCATAACCGCTTTGACAAAATCCCATTATATTCTATCATATGCCTTACATGTCCCTAACTTGACCGCCATCATCCTTTTTAATCCTTGTTCTTTTTCTTCAACCAATGGAAACATTCCATGGCTATGAGAGCATCTTTTGTAGTTAACCTTTCACTCACAAAATCACTTTGTTCCTCTTCAATTATCTCTAGTAAAATTGTATTTGTTGAATGAGACAAAATGAGAGAGACCTGTGGTGAAAGCGTATGTCTGAATTACATAACAAAGTCGATTTTATATAGGCTCAAGACAATAAATACAAAAATAAATATATGAGACATTATCATTATTTACATGATATGCTATGCAATAAACACAAAGATTATAAATATATTTTCAACCGCCTTTATTAGATTAGAAACTGTTTTGGTCACTATCTTCATGACTACATTGCATAGACTAATTGGTCAAAAGTCTTCTGGTGATTTTGGGTTTTTTCACTTTGGAATAAGCACGATATATGTATTGTTTATGGACTTTGGGGATGTGGCATTGTTGAGGATATTCAAAACTAGTTTACCAACATCTTGCTCCACAATATGTCAGTACTTATGATAGAAAAGCATTGGGAGGCCATCGGGTCCAGGAGCCTTTAAATGATGCATTTGTAGAATTCACTCCTTGATCATAGCATTTGGGCACGTGTTTTTAACTTTTTTGTTTGGTATTTTAAAAGCTCTTTTTAGCTTAGATTAATATTTTTAGCTTGTTTCTAAACTTTGGATCGAATTTGAATTATAATTTTATTATTTGCATTTTAATTTTATTATTTGTATTTTGACTCTTTCTCGTTCTGTAGCTCGTAACTTGAGTTATGGATATTGGATTGGCGCATATGAGCAGACGTTGGAAAGATAAATATCTGAGCTACAGCTTTTGTGTTGGAAGAAAAGACCAATTCTGAACTTTACTAGACCTAAATTGCAGATTTTGTAAACTGGACTTTTGTAATAATTTTAATTAGCGCATCACTTGTTTTTAAACCCTAAACCCTATAGCCCAAAATCAAATACTATATATTGGCAGTTTTGTTTCTTTTCTAAAGACAGAAAAATTAGGATTCAAATTGCTTAAGAAATAAGCAGTTTTATTTTAATTTCATGGAAGACTAATTTTATAAGATTAATTCACAAGTTCATAGTTTCAACAACACCTTGAGATTCAGGTTACACTGTCAATTTCAATTCATGATTCTATTCTTGTTTATTTGATTATATTGATATTTTGATTTCTTAAATTGAATTTCAATAGGATTGATTAAATTTATTTGACAGAATTTGGTTTCAGTTTCTAATTTAATTGAATTATAATTTTTGCGATGCTTAATCTTTAATTGTAATATTTTGATGATTGTGATGCTTAATCCAATCCAAAAAAACCAAATTCACATAGGATTGATTGTTTGATCAATTCTATAGTCAAATAAGAATAGAATCACAATTTAGAAATTAAACTCATTGATAGAATATGTGATAGGTCTGAAACTCGAATAAGTGGATTAATCGTTTTGCTCATCTGTTAAATCAAAAATCTTCAATTCAGTTATTATTATTATATCAGAAGTCTTTGTGAAACGATTTGATTTATTACCTCTATTTATATTTTATCAATTGTATTTGAATCGTGTGCGACAACGGATCAAATTGGCACTGTGTGCGAATTTTGGGATGTGGCATTGTTGAGGATATTCCAAACTAGTTTACCAACATCTTGCTCCACAATATGTCAGTACTTATGATAGAAAAGCATTGGGAGGCCATTGGGGACTGGAGCCTTTAAATGATGCATTTGTAGAATTGACTCCTCCCCTTCCATTTTGAAATATGGATGACGACACCACCTCTTGTGCTGCTCACAGGTTTGGCTCACTCCAATCGTGTCTGACGATG
>NC_021165.2:42723043-42728547 GCF_000331145.2 Cicer arietinum
CACTCTTTCGTGGAAAGAGTCAGAGTATGCTCATGCATTTCATAGTACATGGTGACCGTGATTGTACCATGGTGATAATGATGACCGTGATGAGCCACGAGATGATGTCATGTGATTTGTTGGTTCATCTTATCCTTGCGGGGATTATCGCGTCGTGTTGAACTGTGATAGATTGCACTCTAGTATGTGCTGATATGTGAGCGATTACACTCTAGAAAATAGTGTAAGGCCTGTGGTAGGTGACACTTTAGTAAATCGTGCGGGACTGTGATGGATAGCACCTTGGTAATTAGTACAAGGCCTGTAATAGGCGGTACAATTACGATTTACGCCCCTTCGAGGAGGGTTTTGGTTTGGAAATTCCGGAATTAATGCATTTTGGCATATATGCATTGCATTAGGGTGCTTGGCACGCGAGTCGTGTTTGATATGCTATGATGACTGCGTGTGTATACTCAATTGTTGTTGTGATTGTGCCTTAATTTCTAAGTGTATTTGTTTTGGATTTGTTGTAAGTGTTGATTGATTGCGAAACCTTTTCAAAACGTTTCGAAACTGAATTATGTTGTTTTATGCAGCTGTATTCGAATACAATGAGGTTGTAGTCGAATACAAACATCTTGTTGTTGGACTTTAGTCCTCTTAATCCTAATTTTGACATAATTAACAAACATACAATGTTCATACATCATATGATAAATCTAACATTTTAATTGAGCAAGATTTCAGGAACAACAACTCAACCCTACACACTTGAGACAAATTGCTTGGAACTCAAGAAATCAACAAAAGTTGAATATTCACGGAGTAAATCGATTGGGAAATCGATTTCGTAAAAGGGTTGTAAGGAAACATATTGTTTGTGGTTACACAATCAATTAGGCAATCGACTGGCACAATCAGAAATAAAAATTGTGCAAGTCAGTGGCAACCTGATTTACAGGCTAATCGACTGGCAAATCGATTGTGCACATCACAAAGTAAAACTGATTGAAACAAATCGATTGGGAAATTGATTGGGAAATCGATTGGGAAAGTCACAGGGACAATCCATTTTCTAGGCTAATCGATTGGCAAATCGATTGCTTAGATAATATTTGAAAAGTAACATGACATGTGACAAACACAATCGATTGGACAATCTATTGTGAGAATTTCAATCATGTTAAGTTTGATATCAATCGATTGGGAAATCGATTGAACTAAACAACTGGTAAGAACTTTTTTGGAAAATACTACCAAATCTATTGGCACTCCGATTAACATGAAATTAGCCAAGTCACTGTTTTAAACACAATCGATTGGCAAATCGATTGAAACAAATATTTTGAAATCACAGTGAACTCTCAGTTTGTGGCCAAATCGATTATGTATATTTGTGAATCGATTATGTGAATTAGTAAATCGATTAAGTAATCAATTGATGTAACTTTATTATTGAAACAAAACACCTGACATCAATTATGCAATCGATGCATATAAGTCTGCACATAATTTACTGAAAAGTGTTTTTAAAAGAATCGATTGGGAAATCGATTGGTTTGTATAGTTTCAAGATTCAAGAAAAACAAGACTCGCGATAATCGATTGGCAAATCGATTAGACCTATTTTATCACTTTAATGAATCAATTGGTAAATCAATTTAGTAGTTGTTTTTCATAAACTATATAGATAGTTTTCAATCATTCTCTCAATAACACATATAACACATCATAATACTTGAATATACTTCAGAACACTGAAGAACTCTTAAGAACATATTGTTAACATTCTGATATTGCTTTTTCAGATCAAGATCAAAAAGATTATCCATAATCATTGAGAGAGCTGAAAAAGGATTCTTGAGAGAAAAGACAATGTTCTCATAAACACTCATTGAACAACCAGATTCGTGTGAGATACATTGATCAAGATTGAAGACATTTTCTGTACTTCTTTTATTTTGTTTGTAACAAATACTCTGTAAAGAAACGATAGTAAAAAATCCATCTAGTAACTGGTGGCGATCTTCTTGGGTGAGAGGCCTCATCAAGAAGGAGCTGAACTTGATCTTGTGTGAGTCTGCCGAGTGACTGCAAGGATCAAGGGGTTAAGCAATAGGAAAGAGATTGAGTTAGATAGATAGGTTTCGAGGAAACTGGACAATCTGTAAACAAGTCTCAATTCTTTCTATTGGAGAAAAAGCTGAAATCCAGTTGGATTGTCAAGACTGGATGTAGGTTGTCTTATTGACAACTGAACCAGGATAAACCTTGGTGCATTCTATCCCTTATCCTTTTACTTTTAATTGTTAATCTTGTATGCCGCATTATAATTTCGCTGTGTATGAATCTGAATAAATCTTGCATCGTATGATTGTATGTTCGATCTTAATTGTATGCTAGACGCATTCGATTTTCTATATTGCTTTAATTTGTTAAAGACTGATATACTCTGTAATTACGAGGTCATAATAATCAACACTTGTTTTTGCTACATACTTCTGAATTGCATCTGAATTGGATGTTGTAGTCGAATACAAATGTGCAGTTTTTGCTACTGACTTGCAAAACAGCACTGTATTCGAATACGACAGTGCAGTTTTGTTAAAAACTTCATTTTTCAACTTGTTTATGCATGTTTGACACATGAGAACCCTTTCAAGGAGTATGCTAAGATGAAAGGTTATTTTGTGTGTTTAAAATTTAAATGATAAGTGATATTTGTTAATATCGGTTGGTGACCTTTACAATTATTGTGGAAATATGGGCTTTGCCCTCAATTGAGAATCAGGATCGTGCTATCGGGTAATACCCTAGAGATGGACACGCAGTTAGACATATCTGACCGAGCTGTGTCAGCAGGATCTTGCGGGGCGCGTGGAGATCACTCGAGTTGTATAGTTTTTTTGAAGCATGATCAGATTAGATGATTGTATAGGGGATAAATGTATTTCTTTTGTGGATGTATTTATTTTAATTTGAAAGATTGTACTTATACCTCATATTGTCATCTAGACTTTTATTTTGATGGGTCCATGTACCACTTTTTGATGTGACGTGGGGGAGTTAAAATTCTTGGGGCAGTGCTTTTGTACAGGTGTCTGCCGAGAATACCCCAAGGGTATGAGCTATGTCTGATAGGCCTCATAGCCCCAATGTATTTTCCTATTTAAATACTTTGGATTTTTGTTTCGAAAACTATTTCCGCTGCTTGTAAATATTGTTGACTTTTGTCGTTATGTTACGACTTAAATATTTTATCCAAAGGTATTTCTTCCTGTATTTATGAAATTCGATTTCTGTTTGTTTTACAAAAAAACCAGGTTGTTACAATTGAAATTCTTTGTTTTTATGAATTTGTTTTTTTTTAAAAAAGAAAAAATACACTCGCGCTGTTAAAAATCGGGGTGTTACACCACCAATTGCCAAGGCCATCTTTAATTTTTTTTAATTTCATTTACCTTCCTACTCTGGTTGGATTTCCCATGGAAGAATTTTGTGCTTTTATCTCCATCTTTGAGCCACATTGCTATACTTCATTGTCTCTGAGTTGTTTCCTCCACTTGCTCGACATGTCTTTTTTCCTTATCCTTATATCTCTAGATTCCATTCTCGGATTTATCCCACATGGTATCCTTTTTTTAATTCTTTCTCTACAATTTTGATCTCTTTCTAGACAACTCTTATTCTATATTCTTCAAAAACTCGATCCAAAATATGTAACAATGTCAATTTTGCATCTACATTATCCCCGACTGATTGGAGGGAGAGTAGGATATGCATGGGGCACAAACAAAGCAAAGGGGATTAAGAGGCTAATTACATTTTTCTAAAATATATAATAAACACGTAAATCTATTTTATCTATTTGAGTTTGAAATTGAAAAATAAAAGGGAATTAGGAGGCTATTTTTAAATAAATAAATAAATAAACTAACGCTAAAAGAAACACTTTTAAGAGAATGACATGTGTTTGTTATAAATTTAACAAAAATCAGAATTTAAAAATAATGAAAATCTATTTTAGGGGTCCGTTTGTTATATAGTTTAGAAAAATGTAATTATTTTTTTTATTTAACGTACCTTTAATTATGTATTTTCTTTTGTCACTATTATAAATAAATAAAAATGTCTTAAATTTTATTCATTATTATAAACAAAAAATTACTATTTTTTATTTATTTAATGTTATTATTCTAAATATAACTTTTATTTAATTCAAAATGTTTAATATTGATAGTTAAATATTTGACATTAGAAAGAGACAATTTAATAAATTTAACTTCTATTTTCAATGAAATCTAGAAAATTAATTACACTTAACTACATTTCTTAATATCTACAAAAGTAGTTTTGTTTACTTATTATAATGACGGAAGGAAGTACATATTCTTCTACAAATTCTAATAAAGTACAATTAAAACATAAACTATTTCTCTCTATTTATAGGTAGGCTAGTAACCAATGTTATGATAACTAGACTGGTCATTGAATCGAGAAATATACCACTTTAAGGTTTAATAGTTCAACCATGATTGAACCACAATTCAACTGGTGAAAATTAAAAAATATATTAAAATATTAAATATAACATATTAAACAATAAAAATTATATAAATTCATGGCAAAATACTAAAAAAGAGCCAAAATATGTATTGTTTCAACCAAACTACAATTTTAGAAAAATAGATAGACCTTTAGGGACACGATATTTTTATCATTTATCATAGTAATATTTTCTTTAACTACTCAAGAACAATCTCCATCAAATCCCACCAACACCACTGTTCCAGAACAATCTCCAATAAATCCCAAAAACACTACTGCTCAAGAACGTTCTCCACCTTGTACCCCTCCCATTACTGCTCCTCAAGAACGATTTTCACCTACAACCAACATTATCCTTTTTCCCTTAATTCCACCTAGCCTACCCTCATCACTTAACCATACATCCACTAAGGTTCCTGCCTTCCCCCACACCTATAATCCACTAAGTGACATGTGCTCCCAACGCCCCGTTTTTCAAAGCGAGGGTGTATTTTTTTTTTTCAAAAGAAATTAAACTGAAACAGAGAAATAAACAAGAAAATGCATTTGGATAAATAATTGAGTCATTATAATTTACAAACAGCGGAAAAGTTTCTCCAATTATAAATCCAAAATATTTACACAACAACAAATGGTACATGGAACCCATTCAAAGAAGATGTCAAACTGACAATATTAGTATAAGTACAGTTTTCCAAACTAAAAATACTCCAATCCAAAAAGAAGGACACCTAGTCCCTATACATCATCCTAATCTGATCATCCTACCAAAAAGCTATACACCCTGAGTGATCTCCACGCGCCCCGTGAGATCCTCCTAACGTAACTACAGTCAAGCGTTCCCATCTCCATTCCCGTCCGTAGGGTACGAACCGGTAGGACCGTCCTGACTCTCATCTGAGGGCAAAGCCCAGATTTCCACAATAATTGTAAAGGGTCACCAACCAAAAAAAATAACAGTTAACACATAACAA
>NC_021165.2:42730338-42745294 GCF_000331145.2 Cicer arietinum
GCGGTCGCAGAGGAAGAAGATGGACAATTTCGGGTTTTTCTTCCTTTCTTTTTCTTTCCTTTGTTTTTCCTTTCTTCCTTTTTCCTTCCTTCCTTTATATACTCTTTTCTTTTCCTTTTCCTTCCTTCTAGTTTTCCTTTCTTTTTCCCTCCAAACAAACACATAAATATATAATAAACATAACTTAACAAATATCTCAAAATATCTAGATATTTGTTAAATTACCATTTCACCCGAAACGCATTAAATTCTCCGTAAAGGATTCATCGCAGTTAATTTCAATTTATTTATCGACGAGAAATTTTAATCGGCATTAAAATATCTTTTTGATCGTAAAAACCCCAAAATATTATTAACTTTGCCTAAAAAGCCTCCGAGCCAAAATCCAAAATATACATAAATACATAAAGTGTACTTTAAAATTATGGGTTTAAAATTATGGGTCTTACAATGATTCTCAATGCCCTGCCAAATGTCCCATAGTTAAGAAGAAGTAAACCAACAAAACAATCTTGGCTGCCCTCCAAACAATGGTACAACAAGCATATTAGGATAAGAGGTATACCATTTTGCGAGATTGGAAGGCAACCCAACAGAATCCTCATCCCTCCTTCCAAGTTGTTCCAGATCCATCTCGATCTTCTTCATCTTAAGGATCTTCTCCATCTCTTTCTAAATAGGCTTTATTTACCATTTTTTTCCTATTTCTTTTTGCGTTGACAAAGGGGGGGAATTACTTTAGATTTTCCTATTTACCATTTTTTTCCTATTTCTTTTTGCGTTGACAAAGCGTTCGTCTTTGTGATCTCCTCGTGCCTTCGGGCATCGTTCGTTTCGTCTCCGGTCTACCCTTGCCGCTGTTCTTCAACACCAACAACTGTTCAATCGCAACGCTTGGTAATTTCCTTACTTGACCTATGATATGTGACACTGACATTAGTTTATAATGAATCATGGTTTGTAGGAATAGAAAGGACAAAAGTTGTGTTGTATTGTGATGTAGAATTTACAGAAAATTTCTCAAAAATTTGTGTTGTTGTGCAATTTACTGCATTAAGTCAGTACTTCATAATGCTGCTACCCATGCCCAAAGGTTCATTGAGAGGCTACTATTCAGAATGAGAAGGTTATTTTTCCTTTTCTTTTGGTTCAGGCAAGTTTAAGCAGTATGAAATAATTGTCCCGTTAATTTTTCCCAAGAATCTCAGGTCAAGTAGCATTAAGTTTATATAGGAGATATTTGATTTGCTACCTCTTCTGTTTGGATGTAAAAAATTGTAAATATTTGGTGAAATGTAGGTTGATTATTTATCATTTCTCTATCAATATTTTTAGCCTTTGTTAAACTTGAAATTCGGTCACTCAGGAGACATTTGACATGATAAATTGATGTTTGAGAGTCTTGATCATGAATTAACTCTTTTTTGTGATAGTTTTTCAATATTTTTAACGATTTTTCATGTTTTCATGAACAAGCGCATATGACGACAACTACTAAAAGACATACCATTTTTGTTTTAATTTATTTATATTAATTCTAGCTACAATCACAGTCACAAGACTCACGACATCATGTTTCTAGTTCACATATTGCCCCCTTTTAAACTTGCTAACATCATTTTTTTGTGCAGCATAAGGCACTTGTACTAGAACCAGAAGAACTTGTATCTCTGACATTGAAGTTCTATTGGTCAAAGCAACAAATACTTTCTGTTATAGTTGTATTTCTTCTGGGTCTTGGCTCAATGTTCTATCTCAGTAGGATTGAGCATAAATTGCGCTTGCCTCCTTCTCTTCTTTCCCTTCCTATTCGAGACGCCATACACACGGAGCTTGAGAAGCTTTTCTTGGATAAGGTTTTCTGTTGCTAACATTTTCACTTTCCTTTATGACCTATTTATATGTAATTTATTTGACTTATTTCAGCTGGCTTCATTTTGTTTTTTGTAATCGTGTTAGGTTATTGCAAACTTGGGCCTTTGCACATGTGTTTATGATATCATTTCCATTGAGGGTGGGTTTATCTTCCCTGGTGATGGTGCTCCAACCTATACGGTATGAGTTAATGGGTTGGTTTTGAACTTTCTGTCATGTGATTGGACTTGGATTCTATGTAATGGGACTATGAAGTTGAATGCTGGATTTTAAGTTCAGTGAACTATTTTTCTACTCTTAACTGAATTGTTTAGCTTTATTTTTAAGTTTTTAACTTCATTTGAACTCAAAATTATCACAAATTTGATGCCATGCTATATGTTATAATGAGTTATTTGATGGAATTTTGGGACCTACAAAAAGCATGTGCTTTCTTTTCTTTCTTCATTTACAATTTTCTGATGTACTTGCCTACTTGGCAGTATTTTTTTGTTTGATGGCAGAAGGTTGTGTGATTGTTATTGACTATGCAGTAACTGTATTCTGGAATTTCTGGCAGGTGGTATTTAATTTGATTATGTTTCGTCCAATTATGGGGGAAATTATTACTGCCAAACTTCATTCATCTGATGCTGATGGCTTACGCTGTATGTATTCAATTTTCAGCTGGTTCCTTGATTGTAATTATCTCTTGATAGTTGATATACTAAATTTAGCTCCATATAAGATAGAGTCAGGGTTTTTACACAACCAGTTGATTTAGCCCATCTTGTTGATGTTGACACTTCTTAGGTATCCGTTCTTAATTTAGTTTGTATTCTTCCCAAACAACTGCCTTCTTACCCTGCATTTATTGGAATGTGAGGATTCATTCAAAACTTAACGAGTCAATGTTAGATAGTTTAAACTCAAATCTTATCAAGAGTTTCCAGACAAGAATAGTACGAGCGTGCGACCACACAATTTGAATTGCCGTCAATCTGATTTTTTTGTTGTATTCATGATGTGGCACTGACAATAACCTACTATTTACATCATGTTAGTGTTACAGTGCTATCCAATATCTGCATCCTCTGAAAATATCAGTGATTATCAAAATTTAATGTATTCTAAGATATTCCCTGCTTAGTAATGCTGAATTTGTTATTGACAGTATCCCTTGGATTCTTTGATGACATTTATATTCCTACTCATCACATGCCCAACCCAAGTCACTTTGATCCCATACCAGGAAAAAGGTGATGCCTCTATCCAATTTTACTTTTGGGATGAACTTTGAACATAATACAGAAACATATTCACATATGATCTTTATTTTGTTCATACAATATTCCTTCTCATCATGTATGCTATAACATCATTCTTCTATGTTGGTGAAATTTACAGCAATAAAAGCGTGGTATGGTTTTGGGATTATAAGAAAGAAGAAGGATTATCGTATCCTATTGATAGTTCTGATGAAGTTAGACTCCGTTTCCTTTTATCTCAATTGCATGCTTGGACAACGAAAAGGAAATAAAATTTTGGTTACCAATGTGGCAGATCAAATTCCAAGTTCAAAGTGTGAGTTACCCGCCAATTCCAGTTGAGCAACCAAAAGAATCCAAGCCATTTGCCCCAATGTTGGTTTATGTAAGTATTTATTCTTCTCCATTTTGGGCCTCTACTTTTTTCTTTGCCTTGGTTCATGCATTTCTGTGATTACTTTAAACTACATGACATATATGGCTTTTAGAATTGTAGGTACTGAAAGTATTTATATGTTCACCAATCATGATGTTTATTATGAAATGAAAATAAATGAGATAGAGGAATTTGTAAACATTTTGAAATTGGGTGCTACGAGCTTATTATACTATATTAATTAATCACTATGGTTTTTAGATCGCAAATTCACTATAATTTAAATTTTGGTTTAATCACAGTTTTTACTTTTTTTTTTTTATGTTATATTTAGGATCTTAATAATTTGTTTCAGATGTTATGTTATAGTCTGCCTTTTGTTTTGTCCATCAATGAATAATCGATGATAAATTGCTGTGATCTTCAGGCAAACAGAAATTTTTTCTATCTCTTTTCTTTTTTGGGTGTGTTACCATGAATCTTTTCCATGGTGGGAGTGGATCCTTTCATGCTGGAAAAAAACACGAGGGATCATATTTTAGTCCCCACTATTCTATCCCTCTATTCTCTACACATTCTCTTTTTCTTTGAATTTATTAGATGAGGGGTTGAGGTTCAACCTGCGAAAAATTAATGAGGGGATCCATTCACTTAAGAAATCTATATTTCTTAAAAGATTTCCTTTTCTCATTGTTTCCCCCTTCTATGTTTTTATGTCTGTCATATTTTAAAGCAGTCATAATTATGATCATATATCTATTGAATTGATTATGAACTGAAATCTCATCGGCTGCATTATAAAGAAACGGTTTTTAACTACTTGTCATATCAATATGTTTTGTAATAAAGAAGATATATTAAAATCCTGATAAACAAACAAGCATCATTAAAATAAACAAGCATTTTATATTGATTATATATTGATGGATGATTGCCTTAATGTCTATTTTACAGGGATCATTAGATCAGGATGGTCTGGGCCCTGTTTCTTGGTGGTGACGAATTAATTCCCAGGTTTTATTCATTTTCAAGATTATCTTAGAAGAAATTGGTCTTTTATTTAATAAGTAAAAAATTGAAGAAAATTGGTCGATAGACTTAGCAGGATAAAAGAAATTAATGGTTAGCCCATGTCCCTGGGGACATCTCTTAAAAACCCTGAATGTGATTCGATAAATTCCATTGCTTTGTAAAGTATAGTATTTAGTTTAATGGGATTGTTTGCCTTTCTATTTCTAATTTTCTCTTTTTTGCCTTTCCATATCTACATCATGAAACCATACTTTAAGAAAGGTGTTTGGTATCCATACTTTTGTTACCTATACCTGCCTATTCCTATATATAAAGGGAATACAAGATTTTGCTGTGGTTTTTTCTTTCTGATTTTACCTTTCATTTAAACTACTTCATATACAATTTTATCCTTCTATATTTAATTTATTTTGACTAAAAAACAGTATTCATTTATTCAAATTTGTAGAAATTACATAAATCGAAAACAATACAATTCAAAGTTGTCAAAACAAAAGAGGTTGAATATGCAGACAAATTTATAGTATCCAAGGTATTAGCATGAAACCGTAAAATGTCTACAAATGTGATAAGATCTAAAAATATGACAAAATTGAAGTGCCCAGAATACTCATGCCTCTAGAGATGTAATGTTGAAGACGCCAAAGTCATTTATTAAATATGCATTTAATCAAAGTCGATATGCCAATTTGAACCAAACAAATGCCGCAAAAAAGGAGAAATAAAAAACATTACACTAAAAAAATTAAGGAAAAAAAAATGTGGAAATTACTTAATTATATAAGAGAGAAAAGAACACAAATTTAGAGGGTTGATGTTGGTCCAAAAAGTGAGTGAAAGAAAAAGAAACAAAAGAGAGGCTAAAGGAGGCTGCTGCCACTTAGGAGGGGATTATTTTGATCTAAAAGCATTCCTTCTATATTTAATTGAATAATTAAAAAAATACACCAAGTTTTGGTATAACATTATTTTTTTTTTCAATTTTACTTCTTCATTTATGCTATTTTTGTGTGTCAGGATTCATTATACTTACAACACTCAATTAAATGTATGGTACTCAATCCTGTAGTACTCCCCTTTAGTGAACCTAAGTTCTGGTATACTCCCAAAACAATTTTAATGGTGATTATATAGTGTGTTCTATTAATCTAATTCTCTTGAATTTTGCTTCAAATAGCTTTTTGGAGATAATTTTGCAAGAAATTTGACAACTATCGAACCTTCAATTGTTATTCTAAAATGTGTCTATCCAAAAATATAATACTTATTAATCATGTAATATTTCTCTATTAGAGTAATTGTTACATTGTTATTGGAGTGTAATTTTATAGGAGAAGAAATCAGTTGAAATTAGATGTAGTCCTGGTTTATGCTCCAAAATCAAAACTATTTATAAATTTCAGATACTTTATTTCATACTGCATAAACTTGCCTCAACCAAAAGAAAAGGAAAAATAACCTTCTCATTTTGAATGTCACTTTAACAAAAACAAAAATTGTATTAAAATAAATGTCATTTATAATTTTCAGTGTGACTTTAATTATTTTTTTCTCTGTTATTCTTCAATGATTATTATATTCACAACTTCTAAAATATTATTATACTTTACATTGATAATAGTGATAAATTTACAAATAAATATGATGAGTAATTTGATAAAATAATTTTTTTTTCTTTCTAATTATTATATTTTTTAATAATAAATTATTCCATCCGACTCACAATGAGTGTATTCACATCATTAAATTACTTGAGTGTATTCACATCATTAAAGTACTTGAGTGTATTAAGAATACATAATGTAATATGGTTTCGATTTTGGAGCATACCTTGAAACGACATTTGATAAGATCAATTTCAAATTATTTCTCCTCATATGAAATTATGATCCAATAACAACGTAGCAATGACAAATATTGCAGTTATTAAGTATTACACAATGGAGGAAATTTTTGCATAAATGAATTTTGGAATATCAGTTGAAGGTTCGTTAGTTGTCAAAATTCTTGCAAAATTATTCTAAAAAATCTATTTAAAGCTAAATTCAAGTGAATGAGATTAATTGAACAAAGTTGAAAATACTACATAAATAATAATCACTACTATGACATTTAACATAATCATTATACAAAAATAACATGAATCTTCATTTTTAGGAATAAAGTCTAATCTATAAGCGATCTTTGCCATTTTTAACTAATAATTTCTTTTTTGTTAATCCATAATTTGTGATCGGTCTTTTAAAATATTATTGAAATTATACGTTCAGTCTTGCTACTTTAAGAGCACATTCAAGTGATATATAGAAATATATATATTGTCTCGTATTTTCTTTTCTCTAAAATTAAAACTAAGATCAAATATATATTATAAACTTCAATCGTGGTGTAATAATTTAGTTGTTCAAGAACTCAATCACAAATTTTCTTAACAATGTTAAATAAAATTATACTGTGTAATCTATAGAAATGCTTCTTCACGAATTATACCAAAAATTCCAACGTTGGCCAGAAAAGGTATATTTTGTGCAAACTTACATGGATGATTGGATATTAGTTATTCGGAAACTATATATGTCACACATTATTTTCATAAATAATTATTAAGAACAATTCATTCGTTGAGCAAGGGATGTTTTAATTTTAATTTTTTAATTATTTAAAAATATATCACATATGATCTTTATAAACAATAATTTTTAAAAAATTATTATTTGAGTAATCGTTGTTAACGTTAAATTTTTTAGAATTTAACAAGAATAAATAAAGAATCATATAATACTATATAAAATAAGCAAGCCAACAAAATTTTTAAACAAAATTCTAAAATTGCTATTTTTTTCTCATATTGTTGACAGTTTGGAAAAAGCTCAAAATCTGGAAAGAAAAGTATCTTTCTAGTGTTGGTTGAGGTGTTCTCATCAAAACAATTATACAAGCTATCTTTACCAACATGATGGGTTGTTTTCTTTTGCCTAAAGGTATTTGTAGAAGGTTGGACATTTAATCAAGCATGTGTTGTATAATGATGAGGCGGTGTGGATTGAAGATATACCCACCTTCCTAATTCCTGTTTGTACTCTCGATCTAGGCCCTGTTAGGCCTTAGTTCATTGTTTTTTTTTCTTTAAAATGAAGTATTTAAAAAAAAAAAAAAACTTCAACAAAAATTGTAGGAAATGACAAGCCAAAAAAATTCTAAGCATTTCAATTCCAAAGTTCAAGTGTTCAATAAAAAATATCATAATAACTTACCAAAAGCAAATGTTTTGTCAAACAATCTTGGCGACAATCAGGTGCAACCCAAAGGAAAAATCTTAAATTCTATTACATATTTATTTATTAAAGAAGTTATGGATATTTGAATTTATGGGATAATAGTTTCTAGGCGGTAATCGTGAGCCACATCGAAAGAGATATGGATAATGAACATTTGTTGTTTAGCAGTTGTTAATCAATATAATTTGTTTATATCTTCCAACACTTTTCGGGTGAAGAGATGCAATATGCGGTATATATAATATATTGGAGATTATGTAATATATTTTGAGTGATGATTAAATAGAGTTCTCATTATTGTGAAAGAGACAAATGATATTCTCTTACATTTGAGTCAATATCAATTAATTAAATATTTAATTTATTGTCCTATTATAATCTATTTAAGTTTATTATTTGTTTATACTAACAAACATGGCTTGTTAGTCGAGATCGGCGAACAACCGAATTTAGGGTCAGTCAAAATAAGGTTAGGCAAAGGAAAAACAACTACCAATGAGTCAATCAAATTTTTTTCAGAGGCTTCCACATGAGCTTTAACTTTCTTTAGAGTATTGACTTTAATCAAAATGTTGACTTTCTTCAAATCGTTGACTTTCATTAGAGCATGTATTATAAATCAGAGGCAAATGAATACATGTACTTAAAAGTGAATATCAAAAGATTTCATCACAATATTGACTTTCTTATGAGAATTGAATTTCTTCAAAGCGTTGACTTTAATTAGAGCATACATTATAAATTAGAGACAAACGAACATGTGCTTGAGGGGATTATAAGAGGCTTTCATCAAAGCATTGACTTTCTTCAGAGCATTGACTTTCATCATAAGCATACAAGCATGTGATTTATGTGATTATCAGAGACAAACAATCATCTGTTTGTCAAGATTATCAGAGGCAGACGGACATATGAAGATTGTAGTCAACAGAGGCAAGCGAATGAGATGCATACACTCGTCAAGGTTGTAGTCATGGAGGCCTAAACTTGTATATGTGTCATAAAAAGATGTCTCAATAACAAAAAAAAATAATTGAATTTTTTTTTTGAAAAAAAATATTTAATTTAATTTAAAATAAAAAAAAAACACTGTTCACCCTTAAATATGTTAAACAGTACATATGTGTCAAATATTGTGTCACAATTTGTATTCAAATAACATGTTTAATTAGTCCTTTATTTAATTTAGTTGTAAGAATTTCGTCTTTTATCTTTTTTCGTCCTAAATTGATCCTTTATTTTTAAAACTTGTACAAATTGGTCTTTTATTTTATTTTAAAAAATATTCACATGTGTCATTCCACATCAGATAATTTTTTAATAATTTTTTTAAAATAACAATTTTACTACCCATACCCTATAAATTTTTTATAAAATTAAAATATAAAAAATGCATTCATTATTTGCCTCATTCTTAAACCCTATATTTTTTTTTTATCATTCTCTCTTCATCACCATCACTCACTTCATAATATTTCACATCCATATCACATATTCATAACTCACACATCATAATTCATACTTATACATAACTCACACATCATAGTTCATACTTATTCATAACTCACACCCCTCGTTCATAACTTATATCCTATAAGTCTCCTCTTCATATTGTGGTTTAAGCCACCAACAATGTATGTTTACTTATCTGCATTTTAATTCGTATTTTTTTTTCAAAAATAAATTTTTTACATGATCTGAGTTCACGTACATTGTAAATAATACATTGTATGAAAACTTAAATCAGGTATCCTTACGTGATTTGTGTTCACGTACGTAATATAATTTAAGAAAGTACATTCGGTACACAAATACAATTCACGTACACCTATGTTAATTGAGTTATCGTATGACATAAAATTTAAGTATTTACAAATGCTACGTGAATACAATTCACGTAAATGTCAATGTAGTTCACGTACATGGAAAATTTTATAATGACCAGAGGCAATATATACGTGAACTAAGATAACGTACACCTACGTGATCTAATGGTGAACCAAGAATGGTTTGGACATGGCCGTATTGACGCAATACCCTTTCTGGTAGATGAGCATACATCTTTGGACCCCACCGTATCCATCATCAAAATAAAGAAGCCTTTTAAAACGACCATCTCACTCTATCCTCTTCATATGGTGTCCAACATATCTGATCAATATCGATCTCATAAAAGTTTTCCTAAATGGAAGAACCAAACCCTTATCCCTCTTCGGCTTCCATCAAAGTGATATGAGTTTGTCCTTAACATATCTAGGAGAAGGTCTACAACAATCTACACATAAAGTCGGGAAATGTTAAAAAATCCAAGCCTGAATATATATAATAACATATCACTAGTTTATAATTAATAATAGAATTTATCAACACAACAAACAAACATTGAGCTTACTTGTAAAAGTGTTAGATACCCAAAAATTGTTTTGGTGTAATGCATATTGCCTTCACAGATATTTTCATATAAGTAAGCAAGAGCAGCAACACCCCATGTGTATCCCCACATGAGTTGAAGTATCGGTAGCACTCTAGGTAGGCAACACTAACAACGAATGCACTTTTGCCTCTAAAAAGGATGCAACCAACCAAGAATAGTAGAAATACCCTCGTAGCCATCTCTCATAGCTAGTCATGACAACATTGATTGTATACTTCAACTAGCCAACTATATTGAATTATGGTTGTTCAGGTGACATTAAATTCAGCATGAGCATAAGCCTCGGTAACTCCAAACAGTTCAACTAATACCTTTGCACCCTCATATTTGTTAAATACATTGACAATAAGAATGTTCAAGTGATGTGTATATATGCCGAAGAGAGGAAATATCATCAAATGTAATCGCCATATCCCTAATCAGAAGATGGAAGTTGTTGGTGTTTCAATGCCACCTCTTTATGAAAGCATATATGATCCCATCATCAAATGTAATTGTCATCTCCCCAATCAAAAGATGGAAGTTGTTGCTGTATCAATGTTGTCTCTCTACGAAAGTAGATATGATCGTTACAATATTTTAGCAATGGATATAACTTGAATTCTTAACCAACTAATCCACCTCTTCATGTTCAATGACAACTTCTTTCAATTTTTTACATTGCTAAATAACCTTAGCTCACCATTATGTTGAAATAAATGAGGGGGAAAATGTAAGTTAAAACACATTATGACAATAACTATTACAAATTTAATATGATAGAGAAAATTACACTCTATCCCAAATTGGAGTGGCCACATGATCACCAAATGTTCTAAGGACAGATGTGTCAACAAGACCACTAGGATATCCATTAGTCTATGAAGGTTGATCCATCTGCCCTGGTTGAGCCTCATGTTGTGTTTGCTCTTCTTGTTGGGTCTGCTGCTCATGTTAGGCATGTTGCTCTTATTCTGCTCATTGTTGTTGTTGCAATCGTCGATGTTCTCGTTGTGCTCGCCTCTCCCGTTGCACTTCATGCCGCTCTTTAAGATGTTGAACTCGTGTAGAAGCAGTTGGTCTAACACAACGACCTTAATTATTATCAGTATCATTGATTATAAGGACCCTAATTATTATCAGTATCATTAATTATAACTCGATCTACTCTATCAATAAACATAGCGCATACGATTTCTGCATAATCATAAGCAAAATCAAACACACTCAAAATGCAGCATACGTAGACTCAATTCACGTATCATATGTATACTCAATTAACGTATCATATGCAAACTCATACGTATAGGGGTTTTAATATCACATATGTTCAATTTTAATCATTCACACAATCTTAATTCACTTATTATACGCAAACTCAGTATGCGTATGTGTATGTTATTTTAATTCACGTTACATAACTTTTATTTATGTGTGCGTTAACTCAATTTATGTAAGCATATACAAATTTAAATAACATAAATCCCTAACCCGAAATGCTTTTTTGAAACACTCAAAATCACAAATGTTGTTCCTTCCTAGTAATCATGTTGACAAAATCAGTTTCGTTATCACTAAAAACCTATTCAAACAACAATTCCTAAGGTAGAAGATTGAAACAACAATTCATAAGGTAGATTATGAATATAAGGAATGAACGGTTCAAAAATTTGAATGCTACTTCTGTTTTAATGATAAGAACAATTTGGCCTTTTTGGATTTGAGAACATAAAAAAATGCAGATTTGGGAACACAAAATGCAAATTGGGAAGGAAATGTATTCTCTAATTGACCAACTTGGGAGTTACCAACGGAAGCAACAACAACAATATTGTCAAACGCAAAAATTGTTTCCTTTTCTTCACCATACCAATTTAAAATCCACGCATTACCATTTTTCATATTTGGGTCAAATGCAAAAAGAAAACGAAATTGCTATTTTGTAGTTTTCATAACACCACGAACTGAGTAGATCCCATAACTCATCAATCCTTCCATTTGTTGGATTTGAAGATGAGTCTCAATATTGTGAAGTTAACAAATGAAAAAATGATTTTTTTTTGTACATTCTGAAACCAGAATGAGAGAGGGATGGCATATGAGTTACCAAATTCAATATTCTGCATTTTTTTGTAATGTGATTTGGTTTTCGATGAATTTGGTAAATTTAGGGTTTATTTTTTAATTTGAGAATCTTTTTTTTTTTTATGAAGATGACGATAAAGATTATTGTGAAGGTGATGAAGATGAAAAAATATATAAATTTTTATTTTTAAAAAGTTATTTAAAAACATTTATTAAAAATTATCAGATGTGACCTAACACATCACCTGATTTGAACACATCAACATTTTAAAAACAAAATAAAGGACCAATTAGTTCAAGTTTTAAATATAAAAGATCAATTTGAAACAGAACAAATATAAATGACCTCAAATATAAAAGAATCTTTCACTAATGACGACGAAAATAATGAAGAAAAGTTGAAACTCTAGCCAATATAAATCGACAAATTTTAGAGACGAGATTTGTGACGGATTTAGGCGTTTATCCAACAATGAATGAAGGAAACCAATCACACATCCAACAATGACGATTAATTTTCAGCAAGATAATTTATAAGAGTTGCGAAGAAGAAAAAACACTACAAAATATTATGCTAAACTATCTTCTGACCTTTTTGTATATTACAAAAAAGCATATAACAATCACACATAATAAATCTTAATAATAATAATAATAATAATAATAATAATAATAATAATAATAATAATAATAACAACAACAATAATGAAATAAATAGAATTTTCTAATCAAAATAAGTGTTATAATATTTTGTGTTTATCCAGTAATAGCATTTTTATCATTTGTACATTTATTTAATATAATAATTGTTGTTGAAAAGAAAACATAAGAACAATATTCTAGAACATTATTTTTTCTTGTGTGTTGGTCAGTGGCTCACTTATACTATGAGTGGCTCACACAAATAATTTTTAAAAAATCTCATCAATGTTTAAGAAAGAGTAGTTGAATTATGCGTCTTGGTTTAAGACTTTTAAATGACTTTAAGTGTTGAATTTATTTATTTAAGTGAGTGAGTTTATGCTTAAATTAAATAAATCAACTGGTTAGTTGTTTTCTTATGAACTTTTTTAATTTTATGTTTTTGATTTGGTTAATTGTATGCTTATGAGTTAGTTAAATGTATGTATTTTTTTCTTATGTTTTTTTTTATAGTAAATTAACTTCATTCAAAGACAAATATAGTGTTACAACCAACATGGGGTAAACTGTGTTGGGACATTCTTGTTAACCACAAAATGATCGACAACGAACTCTAGAAAGAGGATTGAATAGCATTTGATACTTTTGAAAAATCATTTGAGTTGCACACCAGAAAATGAAAAACTTTTAATACAATTGACTCGAGTATTAAATGTATTTGATATTCGTATTGATTCGTTGGTGATTTTTGAAATAAACAACACAAATCAAATAGATATTAATATAAGAAAACATAAAATGTGATTGAGGTTGTTTTGAAAAAAAAATTGATACTTCAATCAAATATGACAAAGATAGATCTCGTACAAGTGTTGAGACAAAATCCCAAATTAATATTTTGATGAAAACAAAGGTTAAATAAGACTCTAATTACGTTTCTAAATGATGTGCTAATTTAGCATGTGCTTTTGAGTATAACAATCCAAGATAGGTAATAAGCAATGCAAACAAAATTAGTTTAAGGAAAAAGCAAAAAATGAACAAACATAACTAAAAATGTTCTTCACTATACTCTGGAAAACCAATAACGTTCTCCACGTTTTTCATTTTCAACAATAATGCTTAAATCATCCTTTAATGAAAGGAAAGCTCATGTAATTTGTAACACCCCGATTTTCAAAGCCAGGGTGTATTTTTTTTTTCAAAAGAGATTAAAATAAAACAGAGAAAAACAAATAAGGAAATACCTTTGGATAAATAATTGAGTCATTGTAATTTACAAGCAGCGGAAAAGTTTCTCAAAATACGAATCCAAAGTATTTACACTTCAAAAGGTGGTACATAGACCCCATCATAAATAACATGTCAAACAGACAATATTAGTATAGGTACAGTTTTCCGAATTAAAATACTACAACCCAAAAAGAAGGACGTCTAGTCCCTATACATCAACCAAATATGATCATCCTACCAAAAAACTATACACCCTGAGTGATCTCCACGCGCCCCGTGAGATCCTCCTACATAGTTCCAGTCAAGCATTCCCATCTACATTCCCATCCGTAGGGTATGAACCGGTAGGATCTTCCTGACTCTCATATGAGGGCAAAGCCCAGATTTCCACAATAGTTGTAAAGGGTTACCAACCGAAATTAACAGATAAAACATAACATTTAAGTTTTAAATGCACAAAATAACCTTTCAACTAAGCATGCACCTTAAAAGGATTTCTCATATGCTAAAAGTTCATATAATGCTTGCCAATTAAAAATGAAATCAAAATAAAGTTCTCAAACCATCAAGTAATACATAACTGACCAAAGCATTGATAAATCAATTGAGCAATCGATTATCTAACTCAAAATAAGGATTTCTACTGAGCCAATCGATTGCCAAATCGATTTGGTCAGTTTTGCTGAGTTCCTGTGTTACCAAATCGATTGCCAAATCGATTTTGTCAGTTTTGCTGAGTTCCTGTGTTAAGGCCAATCGATTTCCAAATCGATTT
>NC_021165.2:42746032-42749496 GCF_000331145.2 Cicer arietinum
GAATTTTCCAAAACAACATTAAGTAAACCGAGATATTAAAAGATTCCTCATTTTTAATACTCGTTTAACTCTAATGGTTTTCACGCCAACATTAAGTAAACATAGACATTAAGAGATTCCCCATTCTTAATTCTCATTTAACATAACGATTTTCCAAAAACAAACATCAAGTAAACAAAACATTAAGAGATTCCCCATTCTTAATTCTCGTTTAACTTAAACGATTTTCCAAAAACAAACATTAAATAAACAAGACATTAAGAGATTCCCCATTCTTAATACTCATTTAACTTAAACGATTTTCCAAAACAACATTAAGTAAGCAAGACATTAAGAGATTCCCCATTCTTAATACTCATTTAACTTAAACGATTTTCCAAAACAACATTAAGTAAGCAAGACATTAAGAGATTCCCCATTCTTAATACTCGTTTAACTCTAATGGTTTTCAAATTCCTCACCAAACAAACTCAAAACATATTATCAAATCCAATTCACAATCCACACCAAAACACATCGAATTTCATCGGTATTAACTTAGAACACGTCAAACATGATTAACACAAATCATCACAACATACCACTCAAGCACATCAAATTTCATTTACTCAAAATCATACACAAATGAGTTAAAGTCATTTTCCACGAAACATTCATCAATAACATCAAAACCTAACTCTAAGATTTTACCCATCAAGCCTTAGATTCATTTTTCCCCAAGTCAACACTCTAACCCTAACAAAACTCTTTTCCACACAATCACAGATAAGTCCGTAAATGCAAACTAAAAGTTTGGAAGGAGCCCTTACCTTAACGTTAGCTTTAACATTCGTTTCCGGTACCGCGAGTAATTCCGATAAAATCTCCGATCGCGACGTCGCTTCCAAGTTAGTCCACTAGCACCGTAGTGTGGTGGTGAGCAACTTTCCCTTATATCTCTTTGCGAAACGAAGCTTAGATCTAGATGAAACGGGAAGGTTTGTGTTTGACGGTTTTAAAATCTCTAACGCCGTTTTTCTTCGGTTTCGAATCAACGAGGAAGAGTGAAGTTAAGAAATCTTTTCTTTCACACTCAACAAACCTTGGGTTTCTAATCTTGAAGAAAGGAAGCAAAGAAAAACGAAAATGGAGGAAGGAGGGATTTTGGTCGCGCGTTAACAGAGGAAGAAGATGGAATTTTCCTTTTTTTCTTTCCTTTCTCTTTCTTTCCTTTCTTTTTCCTTTCTTCCTTTTTCCTTCTTTCCTTTTTATACCCTTTTTTTTCCTTTTCCTTCCTTCTAATTTCCTTTCTTTTTCCCTCCAAACAAACATATATAAATATTAAATATAACTTAACAAATATCTCAAAATATCTAGATATTTGTTAAATTACCATATCACCCGTAACGCATTAAATTCTCCGTAAAGGATTCACCGCACTTAATTTAATTTATTTATCGACGAGTAATTTTAAACGGCATCAAAATATCTTTTTGATCATATAAACTCCAAAATAATATTAACTTTGGCTAAAAAGCCTCCGAGCCAAAATCCAAAATACACAAAATACATAAAGTGTACTTTAAAATTATGGGTCTTGCATTACTACCCCCCTAAAATTAGTTTCGTCCTCGAAACTATGCGTCAATAAATAACTCTGGGTGTTGTTCTCTCATCTTGCTCTCCAGTTCCCAAGTCGCATCTCTAGTAATTGGGTTCCAAATTACCTTGACCAATGAAACATCTTTGGTCCTCAATCGCTTAATCTTCCTGTCATCAATTCTCACCGGTGGTACTTTGAATGACAAGTTATCCTTCAGTTGGATTGTGTCTGGTTCGATCACATGAGACGGATCTGCAAGATATTTCCTCAACTGTGACACATGAAACACGTCATGAATATTGGACAGTATCGGAGGCAATGCAATCCGATAAGCAACAGGCCCAATTCGTACAGAAATCTGATATGGTCCAATGAATTTCAGAGTCAACTTCTTCGATTTCAATGCTCTACCAACTCCAGTAGTAGGTGTGACTCTTAGAAATATATGGTCACCCTGTTCGAATTCTAAAAATCTGTGACGCCTGTCCGCGTAACTTTTCTGACGATCTTGTGAAGTCTTCATTTGCACCATCTCCGGTCCGACAATCATACTTTCACTGTCCTTATGCCAACACAAGGGCGTTTGACACTTGAGCCCATATAAAGCCTCATATACGCCCACCTTGTACGGAACATCCATTTAGTACCAAGCCTAAACACTAAGTCTAACACCGACACATTGAGTACAATATATCATTACCTAATGATAGGACTTCCAATCCATACCAAGAATGATCTTGGGTTATTGTAGAGGTAAACAAATCAAATTAATCGAGAAATCTCTATTATGGATAATTACATGGCAATATAACATACAATAATTTCAGTCAAAGACTTAACAGGCGTAAAAACAACCAAATCAAAAGGTAAAGCAGACACAGATAACTTCAAGAGATTTACACAATCCATGGCAATGAAGGAATGGGTCGCCCCCGAATCAAAAGTGCAGTTAGAGTGTTACCTGCGATCTCCCAGTCATGTTGAATCAGATTACCAGATGGATCCCCATCTTCAGCACTCACACAATAAATGAGTCCTCTAGCAGTAGGACGGGTAGCCGTAGCTACATTCACAACTGGTTCCACCTTTGGAGCCTTACAATTCTTTGCAAAGTGTCCTGGTTTATGGCAATTGTAGCAAGTAGGACTGTTAAAGGTACAAGCATTAGCATAATGTCCCTCTTCTCCACATCGGAAACATCGTATCACTTGTCCCACTTGTCTCCCAAAGTATTGGTTCCCTGGGTTATTCTGTCCCCCGTTGTTATCATGTGGTCGATTATAAGGTTTAGCAACTTGTTTTCCCTTGTTCCGGTAATACACCCGACTAGGCCCTCCTGGGTTAAAATTCCTTCCTCGGCTAGCTCTCCTATTCTTCATATCCTCAACTTCTCTACACTTTTCCACAAGAACTTGGAAACGTTGAATTCCCAAGGGTAAGACAGAGTCTTGAATATCATACTATAGTCTGTCTTGGAAACGATGACACACGAATGGTTCATCAATCTCTTCAAGGAAAAATCTAAAATGCCTTGATAGTGATTCAAACTTAGCAGCATATTCGCCCACGGTCATGTCCCCCTGATGCAGTTTCAGGAAATTATCACCCAGTTTAGTCCTAGCACTCATCGGGAAGTATTTGTCTAAAAACTTCCTTTTGAATGATTCCCAGTTCAACTCCTCGTGAGCTGATCTCATCAACAATCTTGTACTCCTCCACCAGTACTCAGCATCCCCTAATAGCATATAAGTGGCATAGTTGACCTTCACTTCTGCCTGACAGTTAATCATTTCGAAGATCTTCTCCACTTCTTGGATCCATTGATCCGCCTTCTCTGAATTCTCCTCCCCCTTAAACTTGGGAGGATTGTAACCACGGAAGT
>NC_021165.2:42750095-42752059 GCF_000331145.2 Cicer arietinum
GCGAGGGTATATTTTTTTTTTCAAAAGAGATTAAACTAAAACAGAGAAATAAATAAGGAAATGCCTTTGGATAAATAATTGAGTCATTATAATTTACAAGCAGTGGAAAAGTTTCTCCAAATATAAATCCAAAAGATTTACACAACAACAAATGGTACATGGAACCCATTCAAATAAGATGTCAAACTGACAATATTAGTATAAGTACAGTTTTCCAAATTAAAATACTCCAACCCAAAAAGAAGGACGTCTAGTCCCTATACATCAATCTAATCTGATCATCCTACCAAAAAAAAACTATACACCCTGAGTGATCTCCACGCGCCCTGTGAGATCCTCCTAACATAGCTCCAGTCAAGCATTCCCATCCGTAGGGTACGAACTGGTAAGATCGTCCTGGCTCTCATCTGAGGGCAAAGCCCAGATTTCCACAATAGTTGTAAAGAGTCACCAACTGAAATTAACAGTTAACACATAACATTTAAGTTTTTAAATGCACAAAATAACCTTTCAACAAAGCATGCACCTTAAAAGGATTTTCCATATGCTAAAAGTTCATATAATGCTTGCCAATTAAAAATGAAATCAAAATAAGGTTCTCAATCCATCAAGTAATACATAACTAACCAAGACATTGATAAATCAATGAGCAATCTGTTATCTAACTCAAAATAAGAATTTCTACTAAGCCAATCGATTGGGCAATCGATTTCCTGAAGGTTTTTAGTGAAATTTGAATTTTGGGTTTAATTCAATCGATTGGGCAATCGATTGGGCAATCGATTGACATCATATCTCAGCCCCTGACTTAAATTCCATCGATTGGGCAATCGATTGGGCAATCAATTGACAGCATATCTCAGCCCCTTACTTAAATTCAATCGATTGGGCAATCGATTGGGCAATCAATTGACATCATATTTCAGCCCCTGACTTAAATTCAATCTATTTCCAAATCGATTTCCGTCAGTTTTGCTGAATTCCTGCATTGCCAAATCGATTGGGAAATCGATTTCATAAAAAGTTTAGCCCCTGTGACTTCCCAAATGGATTGGGAAATCGATTTCCCTGCTTATCCTTCCAAGAATACTTAAACTAATTCAATATCATTCATACACAATTCCACATCTTAACACTTAGCAATTCCCACACAATCACCACAACATCATGAGCTTCGAAATAGTTTTGCAATCACGATTCCAAACAAAACATAACACTTAGCATATATAACAAAATCACTACAACATCATAAGCTTCAAAATAGTTTTGCAATCAAACATGCTATCACACAATCTCAAACAAAACCCTCCGCGAGAGGCGTAAATCCTAAATGTACAGTTTCTCACGAACGAACACGAGTGTAGTCTCTCATGGACAAACACAATTTACCAGGGTGTAGTCTCTCACTGACAAACACCTGTGCAGTCTCTCACGGACAAACACAACTTACCAGGGTGTAGTCTCTCACGGACAAACACCTGTGTAGTCTCTCACGGACAAACACAATTTACCAAGGTGTAGTCTCTCATGGACAAACACCTGTGCAGTCTCTCACGGACAAACACAATTTACCAGGGTGTAGTCTCTCACGGACAAACACCTGTGCAGTCTCTCACGGACAAACACAATTTACCAGGGTGTAGTCTCTCACGGACAAACACCTGTGCAGTCTCTCACGGACAAACACAATTTACCAGGGTGTAGTCTCTCACGGACAAACACCTGTGCAGTCTCTCACGGACAAACACAATTTACCAGGGTGTAGTCTCTCACGGACAAACACCTGTGCAGTCTCTCACGGACAAACACAATTTACCAGGGTGTAGTCTCTCACGATTAAAAGATTCCCCATTTTTAATACTTATTTAACTTAAACGATTTTCACAACAAACATTAAGCAAACAGAAGTATTAAGAGATTCCCCATTCTTAATACTCTTTTGACTTAAACGATTTTCAAAACAA
>NC_021165.2:42752255-42770818 GCF_000331145.2 Cicer arietinum
GATTCACACCAAAACACATCAATTCATTTCACACAAAATCCAACCATACATATATCAAATTTCATAAGCATTGATTATAAACACGCCAAATACGAAGAACACAATCATCACAACATACCCCTCAAACACATCAAATCTCATTTCCTCAAAATCATACGATAACATTAAGTAAACAAGACATTAAGAGATTCCCCATTCTTAATACTCATTTAAATTAAACGATTTTCAAAACAAATATTAAGTAAACAAGACATTAAGAGATTCCCCATTCTTAATACTCATTTAACTTAAACGATTTTCAAAACAAACATTAAGTAAACAAGACATTAAGAGATTCCCCATTCTTAATACTCATTTAACTTAAACGATTTTCAAAACAAACATTAAGTAAACAAGACATTAAAAGATTCCCCATTCTTAATACTCATTTAACTTAAACGATTTTCAAAACAAACATTAAGTAAACAAGACATTAAAAGATTCCCCATTCTTAATACTCATTTAACTTAAACGATTTTCAAAACAAACATTAAGTAAACAAGACATTAAAAGATTCCCCATTCTTAATACTCATTTAACTTAAACGATTTTCAAAACAAACATTAAGTAAACAAGACATTAAGAGATTCCCCATTCTTAATACTCGTTTAACTCTAATGGTTTTCAAATTCCTCACCAAACAAACTCAAAACATATTATCAGATCCAATTCACAATCCACACCAAAACACATCAAATTTCATCGGTATTAACTTAGAACACGTCAAACATGATTAACACAAATCATCACAACATACCACTCAAGCACATCAAATTTCATTTACTCAAAATCATACACAAATGAGTTATAGTCATTTTCCACGAAACATTCATCAATAACACCAAAACCTAACTCTAAGATTTTACCCATCAAGCCGTAGATTCATTTTTCCCCAAGTCAACACTCTAACCCTAACAAAACTCTTTTCCACACAATCACAGATAAGTCCCTAAATGCAAACTAAAAGTTTGGAAGGAGCCCTTACCTTCACGTTGGCTTTAACGTGCGATTTCGGCACCGCGAGTAAATCAGGTAAAATCTCCGCTCGCAACTTCGCTTCCAAAGTTGGTTCCCTAGCACCGTAGCGTGGTAGTGAACAACTTTCCCTTCTATCTCTTTGCGAAACGAAGCTTAGATCTAGATGAATCGGGAAGGTTTGTGTTCGACGGTTTTGAAATCCCTAACACGATTTTTCTTCGTTTTCGAAACAACGAGGAAGTATGAAGCTGAGAAATCCTTGCTTTCTTACCCACTAAGCCTTGGGCTTCTATTCTTGAACAAAAGGAAGAAACGAAAATGAAAATGGAAGAAGGAGGAAGAAGGGGGTCACGTAAGGCAGAGGAAGAAGATGGATTTTGCTTTCTTTCTTTCTTTCTTTCCCTTTTCTTTTCTTTCTTTTTCCTTCCTTTCTATTTCTTTCAAAACAACATTAAGTAAACAAGACATTAAGAGATTCCCCGTTCTTAATACTCATTTAACTTAAACGATTTTCCAAAACAACATTAAGTAAACAAGACATTAAGAGATTCCCCGTTCTTAATACTCATTTAACTTAAACGATTTTCCAAAACAAACATTAAGTAAACAAGACATTAAGAGATTCCCCATTCTTAATACTCATTTAACTTAAACGATTTTCCAAAACAAACATTAAGTAAACAAGACATTAAGAGATTCCCCATTCTTAATACTCATTTAACTTAAACGATTTTCCAAAACAAACATTAAGTAAACAAGACATTAAGAGATTCCCCATTCTTAATACTCATTTAACTTAAACGATTTTCCAAAACAAACATTAAGTAAACAAGACATTAAGAGATTCCCCATTCTTAATACTCACTTAACTTAATGGTTTTCAAATTCCCCACAAAACAAACTCAAACCTATTATCAGATCCAATCCACAACTCAGACCAAAACACATCAATTCATTTCTCCACAGAATCCAACCATACACACAACAAATTTCATCAGTATTAATTAAGAACACGTCAAATACGACGAACACAAATCAACACAATCCACCACTCAAACACAACAAGTTTCATTTACTCAAAATCATACATAAATGAGTTTAAATTTGTTTTCCACGAAACATTCATCAATATAACCAAAACCTAACTCTAAGATTTTACCCATAAAGCCTTAGATTCATTTTCCCCCAAATCAACACTCTAACCCTAACAAAATTCTTTTCCACACAACCATAGATAAGTCCCTAAATGCAAACTAGAAGTTTGGAAGGAGCTCTTACCTTCACGTTAGCTTTAACGTTCGATACGGTACCGCAAGTAAATCCGGTAAAATCTCCGCTCGCAATTTCGCCTCCAAAGTTGGTTCCCTAGCACCGTAGCGTGGTAGTGAGCAACTTTCCCTTCTATCTCTTCGCAAAACGAAGCTTAGATCTAGATGAAACAGGGAGGTTTGTGTTTGACGGTTTTGAAATCCCTAACTCCGTTTTCGAATCTGAGAACGAGGAAGGCGTTGGGAACTTGATATTTCTCATCCACTAGCCTTGGGTTTCAATTCTTGAACTTAAAGGAAGCAAAGAAAACGAAAAATGGAAGAAGGAGGGAGGGAGGTTCACGCAAGGCAGGGAGAGGAAGGAGATGGAAATGTTTTCTTTCTTTTCTTTCCTTTGCTTTTCTCTTCTTTCTTTTTCCTTCTTTCCTTTCTACTTCCTTTTCTTTTCTCTCCAAACAAATATATACATATAGATATATATATATATATATATATATATATATATATTAATTACTTTTAACAAATATCTCAAAATATCTAGATATTTGTTAAATTATCATTTCACCCGCAACACATTAAATTCTTCGTAAAAGATTCACTGCAGTTAATTTAATTTATTCATCGACGAGTAATTCTAATCGGCATCAAAATATCTCTTTGGTCATATAAACTCCAAAATATAAATAACTTTGGCTAAAAAGCCTCTGAGTTCAATACCAAAATACACTAAAATACATAAAGTATACTTTAAAATTATGGGTCTTACACACAGCTCCAAAACAAAACTCTCGAGAATGTTCTCCACCATCTCCAAAATGCTCTGCATCTCCCTCCACAGAATGTTCTGCACCTAACACTGAAAATCCACAACGTTCTCCATCAGCCTCCCACCCCACCAAATCTGGCCCAAAACTTCTCTTCCCTCCACTTATTCCTTCCAACCTTCAAAAACTATATGCTCAAAAGTGGGTTAAGAGACCCGTTGGTATTGATAGAGTGTTTAGGCTTGAAAATCTGATTGTTGACAACAACTCTATCCAACATCACACATACGCCCTAAGATGGACCCCATTTCTTTAGATTTATGATTGTTTCTACCCTGATGTGGTGCAGGCATTTTACTGCAAAGCCCAAACCTTTCCTGAGAAGTCACTTCTAGTGACTAATCTCAAAGGTATTGAAATAAGGCTAACCCTGCCATTCTTGAAATAATGGTCCTTCTATTTTTGGTAAGAACTGGTACTCAATTCTAAACCTTAACAGGAAGGAAGTCTTTGCTGACTTGTTTCAACTAGGCTGCAAAAACAATATGTCTACATCTTTAAAGCCCCTTTGCAAAGTCTTCAATAGTATCAGCCAGCACTCGATCTTGCCTCACTGAGGGAGTCACGAGTATGTGTATGATAATGATGCATTGATCATCCATCATTTACTCAACTGTGAGAGAGTTAATCTTCCATGCATCATAATTCAGAACATGATAGTTGCCACGAATAAGGACTACAAGAAAACAAAATCCCTTATGGCATGCTTTTTTCCAAAATTTTTAGGTATTTTAACACCTGTCTATCTTTTAAAACATCCACAATAAAAATTTCAATGTTTTCTTCCAATAATGTTTCACACATGAAGAAACAATCCTCTACCAAAAACATTCTTCCAATAATGTTTCACACATGAAGAAACATTCTTAAAATAACTACCCTCCACCATTCACAAACGCAAATGTTATGCACGTAAATCTAGTGCCCCCTCTATTGTTCCACAAGAACATTCTCCATCACCTCAAACCACCGCACCAGATCATTCTCCACCTAATCCTGAAAAAACCACTACTCAAGAACCTTCTCTACCCTGCACCCCTCAAACTGCTGCTCAAGAAAGTTCTCCACCCTGCACCCCTCCAACTGCTGCTCAAGAATGTTCTTCACCTTCACCCAAAATTCTCCATTTTCCCTCCAAGCCACCTAGCCTCCCCTCCTCATTTCACCATACATCCATTGAGGTAACTGTCGTCCCCTTTCCTTATCATCCACTAAGTGACATGTGATCCCAACTCCCATTTCATTCTACATCAACCATGTCACCTGATTTTGTCTCTCCATAAAAGACCAATTCATCCATCTTTGGCATCAGTCAGTTTCTAAATTTCCTTGACAGCTCTGGTCCGTCTATTCATCCTCCAAAATCACCAGCAATTGCCTTTCCCACCATGGCCACTTCCTTTGCAACTCTTTCATCTTTCTACACTACCACTACTCCCACACACAACTATCCCTTCTACCCCTAAAGACAGTTCCAAGCGCCCTGCCAAAAGTCAAAGATTCGAGAAGGAGTCAATCAGCCAATCAATCATTGCTGCCATCTATACAATTATGGCGCTTCAAGAACATCATGATAAGGAGTATGCTACTTTACAGGATTGGATGGCAACCCAACTTGCTCCAAAGTTAGGGATTAATCCCTCTCCACTAAATCCTCATCCCTCTTTCGAGGCTGTTCTGGAACCATCTAGATCTTCTTTGTCTAAAGGATCTTCCCCCTTCCTTTCTACAAAGGCTTAAATTATCATTTTTCTCATATTCCTTATTGCGTTGAAAAATGGGGAGAATTAGTTTAGATTTAATGTAATGTAATATGTATTAATTCAATTTGTTTCATGATTCTGTTTAATTCTACAAAGGTTTTATTTCTATTTCATGATTCTGTTTTGCTTATGCAAAATTCTTGATTTATGATTCAAAATTGAGCAGATACGTACTCTAATTGTTTTGTTATTTGGCTTCATGATTCTATTTGTTGCATATATGCTCCCATGTTTATGCTTCATGATTCTATTTTGTTTCGAAAATTTGGTAAACATCTTTACATAAACAAGCATATATGAACTCTTTAAATTTGACTTTTAGTGGCAAGTTTGCTATGAACCCATAGGCCGATAAGGTGAATGAAACCAACTTGTATGAGTTGAAACCTAATACTACTGAGTTGAATCCTTATCCAAATAGGGGAGAACGCAGTTGTAACATCTCATTTTTTCGAGACATTAACTAACGAAATTCTAAACGTAAAAATACATATTCGTTTTTTTATTATTATAAGATTATCTTAAATACTCATTTGTTTTAAAACCAATTAATAACTTTTTCAATTGTGTTTTCAAAATAATGAGTCATCGTATTCACAAATACAAAAGTAAATTTAATACGTTAAACAAAAGAAACTCCTAAAGCCAAAACTCTTGACGTTTTACTACCCAAAAATAAACTCTAGTTGGTCATAATTATGGACGCTTGGGGAAAACTCTCCCAACAAGTTTAACACCAATCAAAAGTATCTCAGAGCCTCCAACTGCATGCTATCGTACTTCCTCACATTTCTCCTACTAGGTTGATGGTGACGTTATTCACTCAAGTAACACTATATGTGACGTCTTGTCAAATGTAAGGGTCATCTCAAAATAACAAACACGGAGCAAATAAACATATATATATATATATATATATATATATATATATATATATATTTGTTATAGAAAAAATATAAATAAATCATATACTTCATTTAACAATTAAATCACAAAGCACCAAAGATACAAATAACAATAATGCACAAATCCTATTTGTTAGATTATATGTCAATGCATGATTCCGGAATATCACCTCCCCTGTAAGGGTTTCGTGGGTCTTTCCAAGCAACACCACTAACTCAAAATCCCCGCAAGGATTTGTGGGCTCCAATCAATTATGGACGCATCACACAACTTTGAATGCATGAATGTAGACACTTTTGTTAGTAACAATATAGATCACTCAATCAGAACGTCCAAAACCATTCAACCTTGTCCTAAACCAACCTAGTTTAGACACAAAGTAATCACCTTGAATAACTACAAGATGTCAAGCACAACCATTATAACAATGTATCATATAACATTCATTTTCTACAATTTGGACATGTCAAGCACAACAATTATAACAACGTATCATATAACATTCATTTTCCATAATTTGAACATGTCAAACACAACAATTATAACAACGTATCATATAATATTCATTTTGAAGATAACACACAAACATAGTCAATACAAAACATCACAATACATTTATATCACATATAATTCAAGTAGGAAAGCGAATGGAGTGATACCCTCACCGTTACCAAAGTTGTTTCTAGAATTATGCATCATAAACTCTTGTTCAACTCGGTTCACACCTTCAAATAAATAATAATTAACTTAGCATTTAATTGTCTTTCAACTACTAACTTCTACTCAAATAAAGTTTGGGCTTAGTTTAAGGTTTAGAAAAATTCTTTTAAAAAACCCATATTATTATTATTATTATTATTATTATTATTATTATTATTATTATTATTATTATTATTATTATTATTATTATTATTATTATTATTATTATTATTATTATTATTATTATTATTATAATTATTTATTATTATTATTATTTTATAAATCAACACAACATCCACATAATTTGTCTCATAAAAATCATAATTTTAATCTTCTAAAAGACATAACTATAACAACAACTTTCAAAACCTTCATAAAAAGATTATGATAATTAACAACGATAAGGTTTCTAAAAATTTCTTCACACTCAATCTATCACAACATAAAATTTTAACCAAATAAAATTGAGTTTGTAACCAATAATAACGATTTCTATTGATTGAAACACGATCTAGTCTTTATAACGACTTCTACCCGATGAAAATTAATTTTAGAAATAGATAAACGTCTTCTCTAATCAAAATAGGTTTCTATATCAATATCATAAGAAAATCAAGATCACTTTTAAGAAAATAAATCGCATATCACAATTTTACTTTTAAAACTAAAAAGGATTTTCCTACACAATAATAATATCAGACACTGTTCTCAAAATTATCCATCATCATAAAACCATTTACTAAAATTTTAACCAGTAACAACAACAACAACAACTTTTCCATAACAACAATAACAAATTTTTCAAGAAGATCAATAAGGGATTTTTTTCTACTAGCATTGAAAAATAGTTAGACAAAGTTAATATGATCGTAATTAAAGAGTTCTTACTTGAGAGGATGGATCACTAACTTCTTTAGAGGTTTTCTTGAATTTTTTCCTTTTTCTCTTGTAAGCCTATTCTTTTTCTTTCTTTCTCATATTATGAATAGGGGATGTCGATTTGTTTTTCTATCAAGTGTTGTTTTGAACCTAAGCCCATTAAGACCTTAAATATTCACTCTCTAATGTAATTTTGTTTTGAACCTAAGCCCATTAAGACCATAAACAATCAGTCTCTAGTTTAATTTTGTTTTTAACGTCTGTTTCCAATTCATGTTTCTTTCTTTTCTATTATCATTGTTATTATTACCAAAAGTTAAAATAACAAAATACAATTAAGTAAAAACTAGTAACCATCACCAACAAATTTCTATAATAATTATCTCTACAGCTAATAAGTCTACTCCTAATAAGTTAAAATATCATGTCAAATTAAATAAATCATGTTATACACATATGTCACGACCCGAAAATTTAATGTTGTGACCGACGCACAAGCTATACTCCTAGTCTGACAAGTCTAGAAAACTAACTTAACAATTAAACAAATAAATCGTTCTCTATCCATTTCAATATATATATATATATATATATATATATATATATACTTTTTCTCAAAATTTCGACAGAGTATCCCCTGTTACTTCAACATTCCCAAATTTATAAAATCCCTATTTAACTTTCAATTCAGCCACAATTAAAAGAACATATTTAATTGTTTAATACACTTCAAAAAAAAACTTCTAGACTCCAAAATAGCTACAAATTACATTAGACTCGACATATTTTACAAAAAATAGTCCTCGATCAAAGAGGCCTACCAAAAAAAGAAATATAGTCGTGACTCGAATCTACTAACAGAGTTCTACTCAGCTGCCTGCGAATCTGGAAAAAAAAAAATAAACAACATAAAGGGATAAGTCACAAAGACTTAGTGAGGAGACAACAACCACCATCAATTAGAAGGGAAACACAAAAAGGCACGAATCGAAATCAAAATGAACAACCTTAAAATCATCATAAAAATCAACAAGTAAAAATACAATTTTTTTATAACCAAGAGGCGGCTTCATCTCATTGATAGCCTTTTCCTCCTAAGGATGGCCTTTCCCTTAAGGGTGGCTCCATCTAACGGATAGCCCTCTTCTCTCAATCCCGCAACGCATCATCACGTATCAATTATGAAGCTTACATCTCGTTGATAGCTCTCTCCTCCTACAGATGACATTTCTCATAGGGGTGGCTCCGTCTATCGGGTAACTCTCCCTAATCAAAACGAGGTAACTAGGTGTGTAACATCCTCTAAATTTACTATTTAAAAATAATTAAAAATTATCAATATTAAAATACGTGTGATAATTATTTGTCTTGTTCGACTTATATTAGTTGATAAAGTTGTTAGTAATAATTATCTAGTAGAAGCTAACAATGTACTTGAAATATGTTTCATTTCACTCCAATTAAATCTAGTAAGTAATTACCAACTAAGTCTATATGTTTTATTTGTAGATTATAGTGAATGACTCTATGGTATGGTCGTCCATAATTGAATGCTAAATGTGATATGTGTTGTTAACTCATGTTGCACTTAAATAAATTATGAATACCCTCGTCGTGTTTATTATATCTTCAGAGACTAAGCTTCAATCTTGATTGTGGTAATTTAGATAATGATTTGCTTTTTCGTCATTACAAATTTCGAGGACGAAATTTCTTTAAGTCGGGTAGAATTGTAACATCCCAAATTTCATAATCAACTATTTTATTAATTAAATAGGATTTTAAAGAAAATAATTTGGTATTAAAATTATTTTAGAATATATATTAATTAATTTTATGATTAGTTGTCCTTATATGTGTGAGTTTCTTATGGTTTGATAATCGTATATATATTTGATTTAATGAGTAATATAAATTATAAATATTATGTTTAGTTATTTAATTTATTTTCAAAAATATAATGGTATTTAAGCAAAAGTATTTTAGAGGATAAGATTTTGAGTGAGTTTACATGTAGATTTTCATTAGATATTTGTGGTGATATTTTTCGTGTGCGTTAAACTATATAATAAATATGTGCATAGTTATATTTTAATTATTTAAGACTATTTACTATTTTAATTGTTTGTTTTATAAATAATTATTGTAAGATAGTAGTAATATTGTGATTAATTTCTTTATTTCTATATATTTTCTATGATATGACGGTTTTATACATATTTATTGGGATTTAGTAGTAAATATAAATTATTTATGTTAAACTTAATTAGTTTATCATTTTGACTATTCTATAAAGATGGGTAGTATCTTTATGTGATTATTTTGTAAAACAGTATAGGAATAATTGTAGTTAATATTGTGAAAATGAGAGTTTTTGTTATTAATGTATTTTAAAATAATAATTACCTAAATTACTTTTTATAAATATTAGTTTTGAAATATTGGTAAAACATTAGTATTGAAATTGTGTTAAAAAAATTAGTTTTGGTAATTGTTGGTTTTATTGAATAATAATAATAATAATAATAATAATAATAATAATAATAATAATAATAATAATAATAATAATAATAATATTTTCCCCTTCTATTCCTCATTTAGGCCCAACACTAAGAAAATAATACTGAAACCCTACCCACCACTACTACAAATCCTATTTCGCAAACTCTTCATAAATAAAATTCTGTAAACAGAAAAGAATACCAGAAACCCTAGCCGCCATTACCTTCACACCTCATTTTCCTTGTGTACCCAAAGTTTGGTACTTCGTTCCTTGTGAACGACTTGGTGGGGCTTAGAGCTTTGTACTAGGAAGAAAAGCGGCCAAGGTAAGGGCTTTTTCCCACACAAATTATAGTAGACCGTTAGTTGAATGACGTGAAATAAATAATCGTGATTACTTGTATTTTAAAAGAAATAAATATAGACTAAAAAAAACCCCCAATTTTCATGCTACATCTTCATGGCATGGCATATGCCTCTTCGTGGAAGTTGCCTTAGTGACAAGTGTGATTTTCTGTGTGGAAGTTGCCTTAGTGGCAGGTTTATTTCCCCATTGATATGGGTGATTTTCTGTGTGGAAGTTGCCTTAGTGGCATGTTTATATCCGGATCATGTAGTTATTAGGAGCATGGATAACATTTCACCGTCATGTGATTGTTTGGTTGTGGTTAATGTGTATTTAATGTGATAATAATTTCTCTTAAAATGATTTGATGTTATAATGAGATATTGATTATTTGAGTATGTATTATGCATATGTTTTGATATACGATTTACCGGGTTGAACATTTTATTCTTTTAAATTGGAAGTTTTTATGTTTATATGTTTTGTGTTATTCTTCTATATGTCTTGCTTTGGTTTGATGTGGACGACGGAAAAAACTGACCCTTACAACAACATTTTAAGTACTAATGAGTACGAAGAGATTCAAGAGTAGTTAATGAGTATTGATGTGTGGCGAACGTGGGGTAAACATGGATTTTTCTTTCAAGAAGATTTTGTAATAACAGAATTGTTCAATATTTTTTTAAGTTATGTTAATCTTTTGTCACAAACTTTTAAAGTGCACTAAAATTCTAGAAATACGGAAGTGGTTTACCTTCCGTTAAGAATAATTGTCTTCATATTATTTTAATTTTGAATAAATATTTTCTTAATGATATTAAATGACGTGATTGTTAGTAATTGTATGAAAGGAATAAATGTTGAGTATTAGAAGAAAAAAAAATTCATAAATTTTTTAAGAAATAAGTATTTTTTTTAATTAACATTTTGGATTAAAAATCCGGGGCATTAGAAGGTGCACCTAACGCAATTAACGATTTAATAATTATAACAACGATTTCTCAAAATATGTATTTAAAATCACTCCATCGTAATTCATGGAAAACATATTCAATCGCATAACAATTCAATATTTAAATACTTTAACTCATACGTAAATTAAACTAATAACATATTATATAACAACGACTATTAAATTAAATAATTGACAAAATTGAGATAAATTTCAAAGGTTGTGTTTCTCACATTTTTCAATAAATACTTTAATATAGAAAACAAGTAAAATAATAATAGCATTATATAAAAAATATATGACGATGATCGTCGTCAACTCAACACTATGGAGAATCGTCTAAGTTTGCTCTCCAACAACTCACAGAGTAGCCGACAGGGTCTCAGTTGAAAAATCTAAGTATCAAAAATATTTTCAAGACTTTAGAAAAATTTATTTTAAAGTTTAGCTAACTCTAGGAAACCATGAAAGAGAGTGAGAGTGAGTGGAGATGAGTTTGTTTTTATTTATTATGATTAATTAAATATTATTATTATTATTATTATTATATATATTTTTAAAGAACACGGGACATGTCAACATATATACTTTTTAAAAATAATAATTGAATAAAAACTAAAGAATAAAATAATAACAACCACATTATAAATTATTGAGAAAAATAAAAATATATTTCGCACACTACTAGTAATAGAATAAAAATGAGGGTCTTACATCAGTTCCCCCATTCTTCACTCTTTAGTAATTTTGAACTTTGTGATTTGCCTATTGATTTTGAACTTGATATGTTTTTTTCTATGTGCCGAGTTGTGAGTCTATCTTATGACTTGTGAATATGCTCATCAACTTTTAATTATGATGTTATGTTTCTGGTATATGGTGTGGTTCCTATTTCTAGTCTCACATGAAGTCTAAAGTTTGTCAACTTCGTTATGAATTCTAGAACATAAAGAAAAGGATGCATGTGGTGTGCCGTCGAATAAATTTAGGGCAATCATACACATTTGAAAACAGTAGTTTCTCTCTTTGTTTATGTTTTTGTAGTCATTGCTTTAAGTTAATACTTCAAAATGGTGCTTAAGTCTTTACGCAAATTATGGATCCTTTTAATCTATATTCCCTTTTTCATTCTCGGAATGTGGCTCCTCATAAAAACAAATGTGTTTAGATATAGAGTGATTTAGTTCTTTTTTAATATTAAGATATGTTCTTCCTTATATATAATTCTAATTTTATTATGATTGATATATGATTGAGGTATCCATTCTTAATGGGCTTGCTGAGTTTTGACATAATCATGATCATAGAAAAGGTTATTATTTAAGAAAGAAAAGTGGCACCGCCTAAATTTTGTTGTACCAACGATTTAATTTTGCCTTGAGCATTAAGAATTCATTTACTTGTATGTTAAGAACCTGAGCCTAAACATGCAACCTATGCATCGTAAAAATTAATTTTGTGAATGAATATATAGTGTTGAAGCAAATTATCTTTGTTTCTGTTTTTGTGAAGCTTGTGTGTATTATTTATATATTCCATTGACATCATCTTCTCTTTCTATTTTCTTCTCAATCGATCTTTTTCCTTCATTCTTTTTATTTATTTGTTCATGCTCTTTTATCTAATTACTTTTTGTGTTTATTTTGCCATATTGAGAGGGAAGTATTATTGCTACAATGGAGGTACATCTATGAAATAGAGAGAGGGAAGAAGTGAGTTAGAGAAGTTTGTGAAACAAATGTAATAATTTATCATCATCTGTTTTTTTTTTCCTTGAAAAATCTTGTGTTTTTACTTTTTTGCTTGATATATGCAAGACTTCATCTACTTGAGACCTTTTTTCAATGTTTCATTTTCAACAAAGGAAAAATGAGTATTCAAGTGTCCAAATCTTTCGTATTTTTGTATTGTTTTTTTCATTCAATTACCAAAGATGTATGTTTATAGAGGATGGTAGTTTATAGAGTTGCATTATTAATCAAAACATTTTATTTAACAAAAATTAGAGTGTAAAGACATGGTATAGTAAATTTGACCTCTCAATTAGAATGACATCTCCAAAAACAATACATATCATTTGCAGCATAACAATTATTTTACTTTTGGTATGTTACATTTGGGCAAGAATTGGTTTGTAGTCCTTTGAAAAATAACTTTAGATTTTGCTTTTGTAATTTTTTATTTATTTTTTATTGTTTTAGTTCTTGATGTTATCTACTCATTCGAGTCGAGTTAAATGATGTGATAAATTTACATGGCATGTCAAATAATAATTTAGTATCACGTGACATAAAGTTGTTATATCATCAATGTTACGTCAGCATCTAATAAATAATTGTCATGTGACAAAGATAAAAACAAAACAACTATAAATTATATGGATCAAAAGCAAAAACAACTATAAATTATAGGAATCAAAACAATAATTTATGTAGAAAATATATTTTCTTTATTTTTGCTCTTTTATCTATATAAATATTTTATTTAAGTTGTGAACATAACTTCAATAATGAACATTGTATAACTTTAACCACTTAAATTAAACTCAAGTTAAACACAAATTAATTCAAATGGTATTCTTTCGACCAATCCTTAGGCACTTTAATTGCATATGTATCAAAATACAAACATAAAAAATCTATAAGCATTTTAAGGGGAATAGTACTCATTAAACATCATATCAAAATAAGCTCTCTAAGTTCATATGATTTGAATTTTTATCAAAGTTTTTCTCATTATTTTCCTTGATCTTTTTGGTAAACCAATTTGCTTAACTTTAGGTTTTTTCACGTTCTTAGTAGCATTTGCAGCAGAGGCATGGACAAAATTAGAAATAACATTAGGAGTATTTAGTATGAACAAGATGAAGAATAACTTTCAATTTTCAGTTACACTGCACATCAAAATATCTAATAGCAAATGTTTACGTAGAAATTATTTTGATTGATATTTTACAATTTTGATATGTATTTGTCAATTCACAAAATTCAAAAATTAATTTACTCTTAAAATTTCAATAAACAATTTGCCAATTTATTCATTTTCTTTTTTTTTTATTCATTTCAATTTCTCTCTCTCATCCACACCCAATTTCTTTCTTCTCTCTTCTACTCCTTTTATTTTCTTCTTTTTTATCCGACAAACCACCACAATTGTTCACTTTTCAAGCGTTTACACCAACTTTATCCAAAAACAAAATCATATATTCTCTATCTACTCATTATTCTCTTTTTTTTTTATCAAACTATATTTCAAAAAAGTTATCATGAAAATGGCACTTTTTTAGAGATGAGTTTTTCAACCATTATTATTTGTTTTAATCACAACCTCTATTGTATTGTCCTTCATTTATTCTAAACAACTTAAAAAATATGTTCAGAACCCTTCACTATAAAAAATATTCAAATTTTCATCCAAAATTTACGAGGAAAAGAGATTTCGCACAAAAAAAAAAAAAATAACATTTATGAGAAATTTTGTCATAAAAAATTCCTATTTAGTCAAATGTATTTAATATGCAGAATACCAAACCTTACTATTTTCGAGGACATACACCATCAAAATTCTAAAACAAAATTGGTGCACAGACACCATCAATGATCCATTGGGTGCAACTTATTCAAGTGTTTTCCAAGGACTTAGTATCTCGCAAATATTTAAATATGAAAGTTGCTTATTTACTATTTGTAATTTATTTTAATTAATTTAAATAAATTATATTTTTAATAATTATTTCGAATTAAAACATTTTAAAATGAATATTAATATTTGTATGAACTAAAAATATAATCTAAAAAAAAAACAAACAAAAAATAAAAAAGAATTAAAAAAATATTTAATAATTTATGATTTTATCACAAGGGTAGTTTTGTGTTTTTATATAATTTAATAAATTAGCATTCAAAATAATAAAAATATGAAAATTAATTAAAATTTTTAGAAATATGTAATTTGCTTTCAAGGGTATTTTTGTCATTTACATATAATATATATCATATCTTTATTTACATTCTAACAAATAAAAGAGAATTATTTGGTTACTCGTGATTTTAAAAAAATATTTATTTAATAGTGCAGATGGATAATTTTAAATATAAAATTATTTTATTTCTTATTTAATATTTTTTAGTATTTTTTGTTAATTTATAATATTTAAAACTATAACAAATTAATTTAAAATAAATAAATATATAACTATTCACAATGATAATTTTGTTATTTAAATATGATATATATTATTTCATGTCATGTGTACTAAATACATGAAAAAATAAAATGTTATTATTTTGTTGATTATCATGTATATTAACACATGATATGATAATATTTATCTTATCATTATCTTAGTATATCATATCACATATTTACCTAATTTTGTATCATATAATATATTTGTTCTATTATGCGCATTAAATTAAACATACCATTAAACTCCCTACCTTCGTCCAATTGCAGCCGATGAACTAAATTTGACATAAATTAGTTGCAATTCATACTAGAAATTAAGCAAAGAAGGAATGAAGATGCAAATAAGAACATTGATAGGAGGGTGAGCTGGCAGACAAGTACAAATTTTCTATACCAAAATGTATATGACATGACAATGTCCACGCGAGTTAATTTAGAAAACAATTATGAACATTGGACTAAATAAAATAGAAGATTGAAATTTGGTGTCAAACTAATGTCAACGAATTCTTACGCATATTAAAATAAATAAATAAATTAACTTATTCTCTCATAAATTATATTTTATAATTTATTTACATCAAGTTTTTGTTATTGATTTATTTACATAATTGAATATAATGAAAGATGATATATATATATATATATATATATTGCTCTATTTTTGACAAAATATATTTTGCTCTGTTTTGATATATATTAACTCTACCATATCATTTGTCAAACTAGCTTATACATGTAAGCCTGGTCAAGTAATCAAATATTTATAAATCCAAACTTCTTTAGGCCAACTGTAGGCAATCTTTTAGAGCACATACCCAAATTTAATTCAAAATAAAAGAGAATTACATTTACGATAATAATTAGTAGGGATCTAAATAAAATATCTACATTTTTTTCGCACAAATTGAGGTCATGATAATGGTTGCTTGCTTTCATGACAAAAAAACTAATTACCACATACCCAACTGTAGGCAATCTTTTAGAGCACATACCGAAATTTAATTCAAAATTACAAATAATTAAGATTTCTTGCAATGCATAGCAATTTTAACATTAATAATAGAGATTATTGATTCAATTAATGAGTATGTATGATCATCTTAATATTACGTGTTTTAATTTTATTATAATTTAACCCATTAATATTTAATTATTAACATCCATAGACAATTCAAAGTCTTACATTAATGCATAATATACAAGATTAAAAAAAGAGTATTTAAGTTCATATTTTATTGATAGATCTAAAGCTCTTAGAAACAAATCATTTGATGTCCTAACACTAGAATTTTTTAGCCAACTGACAAAACTTTCAACCACAAAATCAAACTAAAAGTCAGAACCCCAGTCATGTTGTTAAGAAATTTAGATCAAGTTGAATGTTTCTGAATCAAAACAAGATTAATAGTTACAAAAATAAACAATCATGTCACTGAGGCAAAAATTATGTTAGGAAAAAACATTGAGAAGTTGATTTATATCTCCCAAATCTCAAATGTATATGTCACTTTTTCAATCATCATAGTCATTCAAGCTATTGGCATACAATTTCCAAACATTGTTTCCCATGTAATGAATATTAGCAAATTACAAGGACAATCACTGGACTATGTCGAGATATGCTTATCTAAGCAAATATCTAATCATGGTCAATTTATATGTGGTTATTTCAAGAGTTAAAAGCAAGTTTGGCGTAAAGATTTTAATTTATGACAAAGAAAAACAAGAATCAAATGCAATATATATTAATTATATGGTATTCATGCGTTGTGGAGTCAACACAAGATCATTCATTTTTTGAAGTGACTATAGATGGTATTATTCATCAAGTTGCTTTTAACATTTCAGAGACAAAACCAATATTCTTCATGTTATGGATTCAACTTGTCATGTTTTGAAGTATCCATATCATAACTTAAAGTAAAGAAACACCAATTAGTTAACTCTCTTGATAATTTTCAATTATAATTTACTTATAGATACAATCTTTTATATCAATCGAAGGTGTTAGAAAATACAAGAAAAACAATATTTGAATTGTGTTGACCATCGATTGTACTGAGATATTTGAATTGTGTTGACCATGTTATGGATTCAACTTATCATGTTTTGAAGTATCCATATCATAACTTAAAGTAAAGGAACACCAATTAGTTAACTCTCTTGATAATTTTCGATTATAATTTACTTATAGATACAATCTTTTATATCAATTGAAGGTGTTGGAAAATACAAGAAAAAAATATTTGAATTGTGTTGACCATTTTAAAAATTATTTTCTTTGATAAATTGAAAATATGTTTTTTATCAAAACAATCAACTTTGATTATAAACAAATTTAAATATCATTTGCAGTTGAACCATAAATAACTAGTCAAATTAAGGAGATGTGATAAAACTGAGAGACATGAGTATTTTTATACTAGTTCACAACAAATTGTTGCTACATCTAATTATCCTCTTATAGAGATATTTTATCTTTAGTACAATCGATGACTTCATCCACTATAATCCAATAACAACACAAGTACTTTTTATACTACCTCTTCAGACTTGGAGTATTCTTCTTCTATCTCTCTAGCCTATACAACTAGAAACTTTTCTAATCTTCTCAACATCATGGAAAATTGTCGTTGAGGATTCCAAGTATTCTTACACCTCTTCAGGTACCTCTTTTAGAGTTAAAGAGTTGTTGTCACAATTGAATTTGACATATTTTTAAGAAAGTTTGTAATCAATAAAAAAATCAATCATATTAATTGTTTTTAATTAGAAATAATAGAAAATATTTTTAAGGAATGATTAATGATTAATAATAATGAAAAAATTTATTTCTAAAAACAATCAAACCTAGTCTACTACTATAAATAGGAGTCTTAGATGACTCTAAAAAAATTCGATTAAAAAATATCAACTGATTTTAGGTGCTTGTATTCGTCTATCAGAAAACCGCTATTGATTATCTGTTGCACTATTTTTACACAATCTTCTTTATCACCACTCATAAAACAAAACAAAATAAGAGTCGGAGAAAAAGGAACCACAACAAGACTGGTACCCTTTACCTACAAAATTTCCTTCGAAATGTAACTATTGCTTTGTATATTTCATACCATTATTATTATTATTATTATTATTATTATTATTATTATTATTATTATTATTATTATTATTATTATTATTATTATTATTATTATTATTATTATTATTATTATT
>NC_021165.2:42772058-42795383 GCF_000331145.2 Cicer arietinum
TATTATTATTATTACTATTATTACTATTATTATTATTACTATTATTATTATTATTATTATTACTATTATTATTATTATTATTATTATTTCTTTAGAAGAAAACATGACGTTGTTCTCTTTTTTAAACAATATTTGCTTTCGTTTGTATAACAATTGCTTTTGTTTCATGTAGATTATTGTCTCTGAGTTTCTACGCTATCATTTTACTGCATCAAAATGAATGAACTTTAAACATGTATCTACAAACCAAACTTAATCAAATAACAATATGTAAATATTTTTGAATCAAACAATTCTCTACCTATCCCGTATTCATATTATAAATCGATATATTAAAAAAAATTCAAAATAAGTAAGGGTTAATATTTGGTTTGATGAAATAGTACACCGTTTGGATTTTGATGAATTTGGCTTTCCAACAAAGAGCTTTAGTTCTTCCATCATGCTTATCTCAAATTCATTCTAAATTAACTTAGAAAACTCTTGGTAGAACTTGTCGTTCATAAAACCAAAAATGATATCATCAACATATATCTGGATCTACAAAATCTACATCTAACTTTGACTTTTTATGGTCAAGCTTTTATCATCAAACTTGACATCGATTGATACCTCACAAATCAACGTTTCTTTGTTGTATAATCTATAGACTTTAGACATTTCAAAGTATCCCAAAAAGTACACTTTTTTAGATCGTGAATCAAATTTATTAAGATTATCTTTGATATTCAAAATATAGCATATGCAACTAAATTGATGAAATGTTGGGTGTTTTATTCTTTTCCACAATTCATAAGGGTCTTATTAAGAATAGGTTTGATATAGATTCTATTATGAGTATATCACTTTGTTGGTATCTACGGCCTCGAAATAATCGGAATGTATTAGTTCTTTAAGAAATCAAATCAGAATTATACGCACAGCGGAATTTAAATTGTGGCATACAAGATTAGCAAGTTCTATTAGATTGATATGAGATTAACCAAGATGCATGCAAGTCAAATTATCAGATTAAACAATATTACTTATCATAGAATATGTTTAACATGCATCTAACATTAATCACATATACAGATATAGTAAGATAGAAAATCAAAGGAGTTAAGGGTTAGAGAAGATTGCACCAAGAATTTATACTGGTTCAGTTGTCAACTTGACAACCTACATCCAGTCTTGACAATCCAAACGGATTTCAGATTTTCTTCTCCAATAGAAAGAATCAATTACAAATTGTCCTATTGATCACCCTCTGATCCTTGTAGATACTCGTCAATCTAACACAGAATCACAGTGCGACTCTTTCTTGTTGAGCACTCTCACCCAAGAAAGTAGCCACCAGTTTCTAGCTGACTTTCTATCAACCCTTTGATCCTTGTAGACACTCAGCAGTCTAACACAAAATCACAGTGCGACTCTTTCTTGTTGAGAACTCTCACCCAATAAAGTAGCCACCAGTTTCTAGCTGGCTTTCTATCAACCCTTTGATCCTTGTAGACACTCAGCAGTCTAACACAAAATCAAAGTACGACTCTTTCTTGTTGAGACCTCGGACCCAAGAAAGTAGCCACCAGTTTCTAGCTGGATTTCTAGTGTTCGTTTCGTTTCAAAGTATTGTTACAGACAGATTAACAGAAGTACAAAAAGCAGTCTTCAATCTTGATCAGTGTTCTTCTCACGAATCTGGATATTCAAAGATTGTTCATGAGAAATTTTTCTTTTTCTCTCAAGATCACTTTTCAAGCTCTTTTATTGATTGTTGATAAATCTTTTGATCTTGATCTGAAAGAGCAATATCAGATTGTTAGCAAAGTGTATTATGATCTGTTATTGAAGTTATCTTCAGTTCTTAGAAAAATGAAAATTATGATCAAGGTTCTTCTTTAAAAAGATTGAAAGACAGTTTATATAGTTTCAGAAAAACAACTACTAAATCGATTCACCAATCGATTTATTAAAGTTATAAATCATGTCTAATCGATTTGCCAATCGATTATCGCGAGTCTTGTTTTTCTTTAATCTTGAAACTGCATAAGCTAATCGATTTACCAATCGATTCTTTTAACACACTTTTCAGAATAAATCGATTCACAAATATGCATAATCGATTTGGCCACATGCTGGGAGTTCACTGAGATATCAAAACATTGTTTCAATCGATTTCCCAATCGATTGTGTTTCAAAAAAAAAATTCTTTCAATCGATTCCCCAATCGTTTGTGTTTAAGTCAGTGACTCAGCTATTTTGATGTTAGTCGATGTGCCAGTCGATTTGGTATTTGTTTTCTGAAAAGTTCTTACCTAGTGTTTAGTTCAATCGATTTCCCAATCGATTGAAACCAAACTTAACTTGATTGAAATATCACACAATAGATTGTCCAATCGATTGTTTTAGTCGAGGCTTAAGTTCCTTTTGAAATTTTGTTTAGGCAATCGATTTTCTAGTGCCCTGTGACTTCCCAATCGATTTGCCAGTCGATTAGTTTCAATCAGTTTTCATTTTGTGATATGTACAATCGATTTGTCAATCGATTAACCTGTAAATCAGGTTGCCACTGACTTGTTCAATTTTCAATTCTAATTTAGTCAGTCGATTTCCCAATCGACGCTCCTTTTGTTGATTTCTTGTGTTCCAAGCAATATGTTCCAAGTGTGTAGGATTGGATTGTTGTTCCTGAAATCTTGCTCAATTCAAATGTTAGATTTATCATGTAGTGTATGAATTATTGTATGTTTGTTAATTATGTCAAAATTAGGATTCAAAGGACTAAAGTCCAACAATCTCCCCGTTTTTGGCATAATTGACAATTCATACAATTTTTAACTTGAGCATTTCAAAACAACATGCATAAGAGTACATAAGAGTACAGATATTAGAGCAAAAACAACAGATTGTAAAAACAATGCAACAAAAGCATATTATCACGTTATACAAAAGCATATTATCAAGTTATAATTTTTCTCCCCCTTTGTTAGTTAAGTCAAAAAGGCAGAAAACAATTCCTCCCCCTATGTTAAACAACATAAGCATTGGGGTTGAAATCATATGACATAGTATATCAGATCAAAGAAAATCTTAGCAATATATCATAGCAATTACTGAGCATAACAGTTTGATTAAGATAACTGAATTCAAATTAAACAACATGTGCAGTGTATCAGATCAAACAACAGATATGCAACAGAGTAGTATGACAAAATTAATATGATAACAATGAATAAACTTGCTCAAATATATATATATCATTAAGAAAACATACAAAACAAAACAACAAAACAGCAAAACACCAAGACATCACAAATAAAGAACTTAAACACCTAAACTCCTAAAGTGGGCTGGTCCTCACTATCATCTAGGGGAGAGGTAGAGACCGCTGTATTAACCTCAGCTGGTGTCTCCTCACCGTGAGTCTCAGACCGATCTAGGGGATCTGGTTGTGGTTCTTCAGTTGCTTGTCGACCAATATCCTCTATGTCTTCAAAAGATAGCTTGAGGCCTAGGTGCGCTTGAATTGCAGCAACATCCTGAACAACTGATTTCAAGGATGTTTGGATAGATGTCAAAGTTGCTTCCATCCTTGCATTAGACTCTAGCAGTTTGGCATTGTGTGCCATTTGTGCTGCCATAAATTCCATCAGTTTTGTAACATATGCAGGAGTCTCAGGTTGGTTCAACATTTGGCATTGGTCTAATCCAAACATTATCTACTTTCTTCAGTTTCATCTGATTCACAATCGCTTCGCCGAAGATAAGTGTAGTCTTTGCAGATTCTTCATTCAACAACGATACCTTGAAGTGCTTGAGAACCTTTGTAACCAACTGCGGATAAGGCAACATGATCTTACTGTGTGAAGCTTCTAACATGTGCCTTAGCACAATCCATGTCCAACTCATCTTAAGTTCCTTGGACAATCCCCATAATAATATAATATCAAGCTTCTGAACAACAGCATGATTTCCTGATCGAGGTACAAGCATTCTTGTTAATGTATACATGAGCATGCGTTGCTGTACCTTCATCTGACCAATTGGCAAAGAGATGGTTTCCACAAAACCATCAACCATGATGTCTTTCACTGCAGTGTGCCTGTCCAGCGATGCTTCCCAACCTTCGTCGGCTGCATCCGCATCAGAACTGCCGTCTATTGATTGTCCATGAAATGGCAATCCTGTCAACTCAGCAAAGTCTTCAAAAGACATTGATAATTTTTTACCTTTAACCTGAGTTTTGAACCCGTCATCAGTGAGCTTGAAATTTGCATAAAATTCTCGTATCAATCTCGGATAGCTGTCCAAAGTAGATGAAAGAAAACCTTCAAGACCATGAAATCTCAGATGATTCTGGAATGTGAAGCCTTCTGTATCAAAGAAACCAAAGTCTAGGGTTCTGCCTTCATGAATTTTCCGTTTAAGAAACTCTGCTGGAATGATAACTTCCACATCCTTCTCTTTAGGTGCTGGAGTTTTCTTAACTAGGGGTGAAGTAACCGGTTTCTTTTTCTTCTGAGCAATTTCTTTCATAGCATCAGCCAACAACTTCTCACTTGGTGGTTCCTTCCTTTTCTTGATCTTTTCTGGAATAGGAGCAGGAGCCTTGCCCTTGTCCTTTGCAAGAATTTTGTGTGTAGGAATCGGAATTCTTTTAGACACAGTAGGTGGCGGTGAGGGAGTTTCACTGGTTGAAGATGATGAAGGTGAAGGAGTATGGGCTTGTGTTTGTTTCACGCGGGCCATGGTTGCAAATAGAGGAGATGAGTGAAGATAGAGTTCAGATATAGTTGCAGATATCAGTTGCAGAGACAGAGGAAGAAGATGAAGCAGAGAAAGAAAATATAAATCTGGGTTGAAACAGTGAAGAAATCGATTTAGACCTGTTCGTTTTTATACTTTTACCCTTATCAATCGATTGCCCAATCGATTTGCTTACCGTTACACCGAATCCTTAATCGATTGTGTAATAATGATGTCCAACGGCTAGTAAAAAAGGTACGCAACGGTCATTTTCCTAATCGATTCCCAAATCGATTTGCCGTGTTACTTAATCGATGTCCAAATCGATTGTCCCAAAAGTCAAATACTGAACACTTAATCAATCGATGCTCGGGATTTTTACAAAATATTTTCCACAAAATCTGAAGTCTGGGCTAACCAAATCGATTCCCAAATCGATTCTTTAAACAAACAAAGAGCAAACTCGAAATCGATTACTCAATCGATTTAATCCCAAACAAAACTTCTGATTAACTGCCATTGACTCTTTTTCTCTGTCATCAACACAACTATGTTGACCAATCTTTCTTCATTTAATCTTCATTTAATGTTAAAGACAAGATTCTCATACTTGTCTCATTTCACGTGTCTTGAGCATCCACTTTCAAATATCAATCTTGCTTGGTGGATGTCAAGTACACCTGCAAAAACATAATTAATTTTTGGATCTAGGTACCCAATTCAGATTGGGTCCTGGGGGGTCAGTCTTAAACACAGATTCTTTTGCTATCCAAACTTGCTTCCATCCTTGATTGGCTAATTTTTTAAATTTGCAGTTAGACACAAAATGTCCCTTTCTACAACAGAAATGACATTTGCCATCAAAGGATGAATGGTGATTTGGCTTAGTAAAGATATCATACATATTCTTAGCAATAAAAGATTTTTGACCATGTTTGACATTTCTGGTTTGCATATAACCAATACCAGATCTGTTTTTATTTTTTCTTTTGACATGCATATTTGGTGTATATCCTAAACCAGATTTTTCATAAACATGTCTTTGATTGCTAAGTATGACATTTAGCTTATCTTTACTATTTGCAAAATTTAATAAATCAGATTTTAATGATGCAATAGTATCTTCAAGTTCAATGCACTTTGCAGATTTTTCTTGTGAATCCTTTTTCAGTTGTTCACATAAATTTTCAATTTCTTTGTGTTCAACATTCATTTGTTCAAGCATTTTCTTTGTGCTTAACAACTGTTTTATGGATTTCACATAATCATCATGCAATTCATTGAAAGCTTCTTGAAGCTCATCATATGTTGGATTAAATTGCGAACTAACCTCACTGTCAGATTCTGAATTAGTGTGAGCCATGAGACATAAATTCACTTTTTCTTCATCCGAAGAGGCAGAGGACTCATCGTTATCGTTGTCACTCCATGCAATATATGCTCTTTTGGCTTTGTGAGCTCTATTCTTGTTCTTCAGTTTGTAGCATTCCGACTTTGTGTGACCAATCTTACCACATTCGTAGCATGTAACTGTCTTGATGTCACTAGTCTTAGAGCTGGATGGTTTTCTGAATTTGTTATCTTTCTTCTTCAGAAACTTCTTAAATTTCTTGACAAGTGATTCGATTTCAGTCTCTTCTTTTTCACTGCTGGATCCATCTGAGTAGCTATCGGATTCAGGTTTAGATTGCTTGGTTTGTACTTTCAAGCATAATCCTTTCTTTTTCCTGCTTTCCATTTCGGATTCATCCAGTCGTTGTAATTCCATTTCATGTTCCCTCAATTTACCAAATAATGTTGCTGTCGTTATCTTTGCTAGATCCTTAGACTCAGCTATTGCGGTAATTTTGGGCTGCCATTCTCTGGTTAAACATCTCATGATCTTTCCAATCTGCTGTTCATTATCCACATCTTTTCCTAGTGCATGCAGGTTGTTGACTATGTGTGTGAATCTGGTTTGCAAATCGCTGATTGACTCTTCTTTCTTCATGCTAAATAATTCATATTCGTGCATGAGCGTATTCACACGAGCTCTCTTAACATCAGTAGTACCTTCGTGAGTTTCTTGGAGGATGTCCCACATCTCTTTTGCTGACTTGCAATTGGACACTCTAAAGAACTCTTCTGCACATAGGGCGGACGTGATGATGTTCTTAGCCTTTGCGTTGAAACCAACCTTCTTCTTGTCATCATCTGACCAGTCGGCTCTAGGCTTGATAATCATTGAGTCGTCAGTTCCTGCAATCTTGGGAATGTACGGACCGTTTTCAACAGCATCAAGGATATCTATGCCACTTGCTTCCAGGAATATGAGCATTCTTTGCTTCCAGTACATGTAGGCTGTACCGTTGAAAGCTGGTGGTCGAGCTAACGAAGCGCCTTCTCCCAGAACGTCAGTTGAGGCCATCTTCTTATAAGTTTTACCTCTCAAGAAGTTAGCTCTGATACCAATTGTTGGTATCTTGACCTCGAAATAACAGAAAATATATCAGTTTTCTTTACCAAATTAATCAGTATCAAGTGCACAGCGGAATTTAAATTTTGAGGCATGCAAAGTTAGCAATATAGAAAATTAAAGAGAGAGAGTTAGAGAAGAAGACACAGAGATTTATCCTGGTTCGGTTGTTCCACAACAACCTACGTCCAGTCCTGAAAATCCAATCGGATTTCAGATTTTCTTCTCCTTCAATAGAAAGAATCAATTACAGATTGTCCAGTTTCCTCCCTGAAACCTATCTATCTTAATGATCTCTTTCCTATTGATGACCCTCTGATCCTTGTAGATACTCGTCAATCTAACACAGAATCACAGTGCGACTCTTTCTTGTTGAGCACTCTCACCCAAGAAAGTAGCCACCAGTTTCTAGCTGGATTTCTAGCGTTCGTTTTGTTTCAAAGTATTGTTACAGACAGATTAACAGAAGTACAAAAAGCAGTCTTCAATCTTGATCAGTGTTCTTCTCACGAATCTGGATATTCAATGATTGTTCATGAGAACTCTGTCTTTTCTCTCAAGATCACTTTTCCAGCTCTCTCATTGATTAAGGATAATCTTTTTGATCTTGATCTGAAAGAGCAATATCAGATTGTTAACAAAGTGCATTGTGATCTGTTATTGAAGTTATCTTGAGTTCTCATAATTATGAAAGTTATGATCAAGGTTCTTAGAGAAAAAGATTGAAAGACAGTTTATATAGTTTCAGAAAAACAACTACTAAATCGATTCACCAATCGATTTATTAAAGTTATAAAACATGTGTAATCGATTTGCCAATCGATTATCGCGAGTCTTGTTTTTCTTTAATCTTGAAACTACATAAACTAATCGATTTACCAATCGATTCTTTTAACACACTTTTCAGAATAAATCGATTCACAAATATGCATAATCGATTTGGCCACAAACTGGGAGTTCACTGAGATATCAAAACATTGTTTCAATCGATTTCCCAATTGATTGTGTTTCAAAAAGTTCTTTCAATCGATTCTCCAATCGATTGTGTTTAAGTCAGTGACTCAGCTATTTTGATGTTAGTCGATGTGCCAGTCGATTTGGTATTTGTTTTCTGAAAAGTTCTTACCTAGTGTTTAGTTCAATCGATTTCCCAATCGATTGAAACCAAACTTAACTTGATTGAAATATCACACAATAGATTGTCCAATCGATTGTTTTAGTCAAGGCTTAAGTTCCTTTTGAAATTTTGTTTAGGCAATCGATTTGCCAATCGATTTCCTAGTGCCCTGTGACTTCCCAATCGATTTGCCAGTCGATTAGTTTCAATCAGTTTTCATTTTGTGATATGTACAATCGATTTGTCAATCGATTAACCTGTAAATCAGGTTGCCACTGACTTGTTCAATTTTCAATTCTAATTTAGTCAGTCGATTTCCCAATCGATTATACAATCACAAACATATACTTATCCTTACACCCTTGTTATCAAATCGATTTCCCAATCGATTTAACCAGTGAATAATCAACTTTTGTTGATTTCTTGTGTTCCAAGCAATATGTTCCAAGTGTGTAGGATTGGATTGTTGTTCCTGAAATCTTGCTCAATTCAAATGTTAGATTTATCATGTAGTGTATGAATTATTGTATGTTTGTTAATTATGTCAAAATTAGGATTCAAAGGACTAAAGTCCAACACACTTAATGTTCGTTGCTTCTGTCAAAAAGTGTTTGGCAACATTCATTTTGTGAATCATAGTATGTGTCATTTCTTGAAAAGATCTATTTTTTCTTTCTACAACACCATTTTGTTGAGGTGTTCTAGGAGAGGAAAAGTTATGTATAATTTAATTCTCTTCACATAAGTTTGCAAAAATATTATTTTCAAATTCATCTCCACGATTGCTACAAATTGTTGCAATACAATTTTTTTTTTTCATTTTGCACTTGATTACTGAAGGCAGTGGAATTTTTGTGTGACTCTTCCTTATGTTTAAGGAATTTTACCTATGTTCATCTAGAATAATCATCAACAATAACAAGTCCATACTTTTTACAACCGGTAGAGATAGTCTTTATAGGGCCAAATAAATCACGATATAAAATTTCAAGTGGTCTATAAGTGGAAACAACATTTTTTGGACTTATTACTTTACATTATTTTTGATTGAAGACAACATCATAACCATCATTGTTATATGTTGTTCTGATTTTCATTTTTCCATTTTTGATATCTTTTCAAAGCAAAAAATACAGAAAAATGACTAGTTTTCATTAATGAGAATATGGTAAATAAATAAAAGAATTTCAAATTTTCATAAAAAAAAAATAAAGGAAACTGATGCGGTGTAGGCCTAGTGCTTGCACCAACACCTCTTCTACATGGATCATGTTACACACCATCATCTTTCATATATAACTTTTCTAATAGAAATTATTATTTTTTGTATAATATTTAATCTTTTATTAATTAAATCTATTATAATATCGATCTGATTCATATACATTGTCAATGTTAAAAGTTTATTCTCTATTAGTTAATCACGATTGTTAGATTGATAACGTTTTTTTTTTTTTTTTTACTATAACCAACTCTAAAATCATTATGACGAATGATTGTAATGTAATATCAAAGTAAAACTTTTTATATCAAGAGTACGATAATTAAATTATTATAATATTTTATTTTATTTTTTAATTATTACTCTATATTATATATAAGTAGAAGTATTTATATCTAAACTGATTTAAAATAAAGTTGCATATTGATCTAAAGAATGAAAATTGCACAAAACCAAATATTATTGAATGTTATTTTGTGAAAATTGCACATATCAAATTTTATTTTCAAAACCAAACTGAACTGAATTAAACCACATACACAAATTTTTAAAACATTTATTTTTTATTCGTATGATATACATTGATTTTTTTATATTATTTGTTGGTTTTTAATTTTTTTCCTAATAATACTTATTAGTTTAATTTAATCTATCTTTTTTCTATTTCATATATATATATATTTAAAATATAATCAATCATAATTTATCTAGAATGTTAAATTTTAGTATATTATATATTTTTTATAATTGTAATTTGGATAGCAAAAAAAACTATTCCAAATTAAACAATTTGTAATTAGATTGAATCATATTTTATAAAAAATTGTCTTGATAATTACGATTTTTTATTATCATATTATAGATACGAAGTATTCATTTGTGCTTAACGTTCACTAATCTAACCACTCGTTTAAGGTGTCTGAGTCCTTTACGGGTTAAACAACCAAATATTAATAAAATTAATATTGGACACATATATGTATATAAAAGAATATATTATGATATTATTTGTCACAAAATTGACATATTATTTTTGTTTATTTTTAAAAATAAAAATTTAAATTAAAGAGGACACATTTTTATATAAAATTAAAAATAATCACATCATAGTTAGCATCACACGTCAGTAAAAAAAAGTTTGAAGTTATTGAAATTAACGACGCAATAAATTATCTATATTCGTGTTTTATCTAAAATAAAAAAAAATATGTAAATTTAATTACATATAATAAGTTATTGACTCTTTAATTAAAATTTTGTTTAAGGAATACTTAGGAAAAAAAATTATATTTCATTTACAATTACACCTTTTCTTCTCAAAAGCAGTTCTTTAAAATTGATTTACAAAATAATTTTTAAAAACTAAAAATCAAAACTAAATCAAAGTTTCTTGTTTCTATTCCGCCTACCCTTTCATCCAAAATCTCCAAAACCTTCCCTACTTTGCCATCACCCAAGACCACCGACCTTCCACCTTCCGACAACGTTTTCCAGCAACCAACTGTTGGAACAGGTTGTATATTTGAGAGGAATTGAAATTGAGAAGAAAAGAGAGAGGAAACTGAAAGTCAGGAAAACGAAGATCAATCTTCGTTTTCTGGAGAATGATCTAGTTCTGCATTAGATTGATCTTGGCTTGTTAAGGCTTTTATAGAGGCAGCTTTAGCTGATTTGGTTACAACAAATTTAACCAACTTCTAACCATAATCTAACTAACTTCTAATCATATTCTAACTAACTAATTACAAATCAATTTGAATTACATTTAACATGCTCCCTATTTCAAAAAGTGATTCAATTTGATGTTAATCCAAGTTTGATTCTCATCGCTTGGAACTTCACCCTCTTCAAGTTTTTTTGTTAAAATGTCAACCTTTTGATCTTTTGTATTGCAGTGTTCCAGCCTTATCATGCCCTTCATTACTTGATCCCTTAGGAAATGAAATCTTGTTTCTATGTGCTTGCTCCTTCCATGGACACTTGGATGTCTTGCTAGGTCTATGGCTGATTTATTGTCTATTTTCATATTCACTGCATTATTACTTCTCAGTCCCAATTCTGTCATTAATTCTGCCAGCCACACAGCTTGGCATGCTACCATGGATGCAGCCACATATTCAGATTCACAAGTAGACAATGCTACTATGCTTTGCTTCTTTGAACACCGTGAGATTGGTGAGTTATTGATTGTAAATACATAGTCTGTGGTACTCTTTCTATCATCCATATCTCCACACCAATTAGCATAAGTGAAACCAATAAGTTCAGCTTCCTCTTCATTCAATTTTGTGGAATATAACAACCCAAGTTGAATGGTCTCCTTTATATATCTCAAGATCCTTTTTGCTGCCATGTAGTGTGATGTCATGGGATTCTCCACGTACCTACTAATCAACCCAACACTATATGAGATATCTGACCTAGTGTTGCACAAGTACCTCAAGGATCCTACAATCTGCTTGAAGGTTGTAAAATCAATCAACTCATCATTGCCCTCCAAATCATTGCCCTCTTTGAACAGCACCAGCCCTGACTCTGATGGGGTGTTGCTTCCATTGCATTCTTGCATTTTAAACCTTTTTAATACATCACTTGCATACTTTCTTTGATGCATAAAAATTCCATTTTTCTTGGTTTCAAACTCAATACCAAGGAAATATGCTTGAATGCCCAAATCAGTCATCTCAAATTCCTTCTCCATTCTGAATTTGAACTCACTGATTTTCACTTCGTCATTGTCAGTTAGCAATAAATCATCAACATAAAGGCATATCAGCAGTGCAGGTGTTGCTGCTCCCTTCTTGACATAAACTCCAAGCTCATTCGCACATTTTTCAAATTGCTGCTCTATGAGGAATCTGTCAATCCTCTTGTTCCAAGCTCTAGGAGCTTGCTTCAGGCCGTATAAGGCTTTCTTCAATTTGTAAACATGATCTTTTTTGCATGTTTTCACATATCCAAGGGGCTGCTTCACATACCATTCTTACTGTTTCAATTCTAGCTATTGGAGTAAATACCTCATCATAGTCCAGCCCATGTTTTTGCAAAAATCCCTTTGCTACAAATCTGGCCTTGTATCTAGCAATCTGCCCATCAGGTTTCCATTTCAGTTTATAGACCAATTTCACATCAATTGGTTTCTTGTTCATTGGCAGATTCATCAGCTCCCATGTCTCGTTCTTCTCTATGGCTTTGAGCTCCTCATCCATTGTTGTTCTCCATCTAGGATCACTCAAGGCTTCTTCATCACTTATTGGTTCTGATTCAGCCAACAAAGCAAAATGCGTTAATTCTCCATCTGCATTGATGGCTGAGTCAGATGACACTTCGTATGGTTGCAATCTGACTGAAGGTTGCCTAGCTCTTTCAGATCTTCTCATAGGCTCAAAAGCTTGTTGACTTGCTATTCCTACAGGCTGGTCTTCATCAAGTCCCACTGTTTCTATACTACTGGCCTGATTGATGGAACAAACTACTTCGTATGGTTGCAATCCGACTGAAGGTTGCCTAGCTCTTTCAGATCTTCTCATAGGCTCAAAATCTTGTTGACTTGCTATTCCTACAGGCTGGTCTTCATCAAGTCCCACTGTTTCTGTACTACTGGCCTGATTGATGCAACAAATTGGTATGTCTGGACTGGTTGGGCTACTTGAGCTGGCTTCAATCATTTTCCAGTCCCATCCTTTTGATTAATCCATTAGTATGTCCCTGCTTATTACCAACTTGTTCTTGTCTGAATCATACAACCTGTAAGCTCCAGTGGCATCATATCCAATCAATACCATTTGTTCTGCTCTATCATCAAGTTTTTTTTCTGTTTCGAACTGGCACATGCCTGAAACATAGAGAGCCAAACACCCTTAGATGATTCACAGTTGGCTTTCTTCCAGTCCAAGCTTATTTAGGTGTCCTTGTGCCCAATCTCTTGGTTGGACACCTATTCAAAATATACACTGCAGTTGACAATGCTTCCCCCCAGAATTTATGAGGCACTTTCTTCCCTTTTAACATACTCATAACCATGTTCACTATAGTTCTGTTTCTCCTTTCAGCCGTGCCATTATGGTGGGGAGTGTATGGTGCAATTACTTCATGCAATATCCCTTCTTTTTCACAAAAAACATGGAATTCATGAGAATTATATTCTCCTCCTCCATATGTTCTGATGATTTTCATAGTAAAGCCACTTTGTTTTTCAACCATTATCTTGAATTTTTTTTAAGTATTTCAAGCACTTAATTCATTCTCTTGATTAGATATACCCAGATTTTCCTTGTAAAATCATCAATGAACGATACAAAGTAATGATTACCTCCTATTGATACTTCTTCAAAAGGACCACAAACATTAGAGTAGATTATCTCCATCATTCTTGAAGATCGAGTTGGTACTTCAGCCTTGAATGAGTTTCCGTGTTGCTTTGCCTGACAACATTCTTTACACAACTCCTTTGGCATTTTAATTTTTTGAATTCCTTGCACCATTTTCTTGTTATGCAGCATTTGAAGGCTTTTGAAATTTAAATGTCAAAACCTCTGATGCCACAACCAATCTTCATTCATGACTTCAGCTGATAGGCACTTACTCTGGATATCAATCTTGAAGGTTCTATTTTTAGATAGTGGTGCCTTCAAGATCAATCTTCTTGAATCATCAAACAATCTCATTTCACCTGCTCCATCTTCATAGAATACCTCTTTTCAAGCAGTTGTCCAAGGCTTAACAGATTGTTCTTCATGTTTGGACATACAACACATCACATATGAATGATTGTTTACCATCTCTCCTTTGAATCAACACTTTTCCTATTCCTTCTGCTGTTACAGAACTGTTATCTGCAAATCTGATCTCCTTTTTCACCTTATCATCAATGCTTACAAACCACTCTTTGTGGCTAGTCATGTGATTTGAACAACCTGTGTCAAGGTACCACTACTCTAGACAGTCATCATCTGATTTTGTTGTAGCCATCAACAACACCTCATATGAGTTTGAATCCTCAGCTGCCATTTGTGCTTCGTCATCTTCTCTTTAAACCTTCTTGGATCTACATTCATTTGCAAAATGCCTCCATTTTTTATAATTGTAGCATTGAATTCCTTTCTTGTTGAATTTTTTCTTACCACTTTGGTTGGTCTTCTTGCTAACTTGGGCCTGTAGGGCATGTACTTGAGATGTTGAGGTTGCTATACACTTTTCTCTTACTCGCACTTCATGAGCTTCAAGAGAGCCTTGTAAATCCTCCATCTTCATCTTATCAAGATCCTTTGATTCTTCAATTGCCACCACTATGTGATCGTACCTTTGTGTTAATGTTCTAAGGATCCTTTCAACAATCACCACTTCAGTTAATGATTCACCATTTGTTCTCATCTGATTAACAACAACCTGCACACGATTGAAGTAATCTGCAACAGCTTCATCTTCTTCCATCTGCAATAATTCGTATTGCCTTCTTACCATTTGGAGCTTCACTTTCTTGGTTTTTTCATCACCCGTGTAATACTTCACCAAGATATCCCATGCCTCTTTTGATGTAGATACCTTTGAGATCCTTTCAAAATTGTTTGAATCCACACTTTGCTAGATGTAAAACAATGCCTTGCAATCTCTTTTCTTGCAATCTTTGAAAGTTGCTTGCTATCTTTCTGTTGGATTCGCACCAAGTTGTTCATAGCCATCTTGAATAATCTCAAACACTTCTTGAGCTCCTAGCAACGATCTCATTGATGCAGACCACCTCTCCCAGTTCTTCCCATCCAGAATTGGCAAATTCGATGAAATCCTCTTTCGTTTATGTCTTCTTTCACTCACACTTTGTGTTTCCCAATTTTGATTTCCCCTCACACTTGCACTCATGTTTCGCAAGGTTTAGAACCCAAGCTCTTGATGCCAATTGTTGGAACATGTTGTATATTTGAAAGGAATTGAAATTGAGAAGAAAAGAGAGAGAAAACTGAAAGTCAGGAAAACGAAGATCTGTAGAATGATCCAGTTCTGCATTAGATTGATCTTTGCCTGTTAAGGCTTTTATAGAGGCAACTTTAGTGGTTACAGCAAATTTAACCAACTTCTAACCATACTCTAACTAACTTCTAACCATATTCTAACTAACTAATTACAAATCAATTTGAATTACATTTAACACCAGCCACCGTCCTTTCATCTTTCTTAATGTTTAGTTTTGGTTCGTCTCTATTCATCCTTATTTTGTGAAAGAGGAGAAGGGATTTTTTTCAAAAATTGTGACTTGATTTTTTTCTCTTATTTGAGATTGTTTTTCATGTGGTTTTTGCACGGTAGCCTTGAAATCGTGTTGCAAATGATTTTTCAAAGAATCTTGATTATTCTAAACCCACAAAGAGGTTGGTTTAGCATCGTGAAAAAGAAACCATTTTTGTTCTTCCTCTGTTTCGTTCTTGCTCTGTCGCCATTGTACTTGCTCTGTCGTTTTCGTTCTTTTTTGGCTCCGCATCATTTTGTTCCGTTCTTGCTCTGTACAACATCGTTATGTTCTGGCTCTATTGTTTTCATTCTTTTTTTGACTCTGTTTTGTCCGCTTTGTTCTCTATTTTGTTGATTACAATTACTGTTAGAACTTAATTTTGATATTAGATTTTGGTTACTAAGTATGACTACCCCTTTAAATTTATGTATTTTGCTATTTTTTTTAGTATTTTTGTATATTGTTTGTATTTTATGTTAGTTTATATACTATTTTTTTGGCCTTCTCAGTAGCTGTCATCCAGCTATCCCATTTTTAGGGTTTGGTGCTCCGCGCTGCTATCTGAGACTGATAACATGAAGTGCGAGGAAAATTTGATTATGGATATTGAGGATCACATAAACATTAGTATTTAAGAGTTGATTAACGATTAAGGTTTAACGTTGTTCTTCGTTTTTTTCTCTCCTTTCCGTTAATATCTGAATAGAGTTTGAGTTTAGAATTAAGTTAATTTTGTTCTTTTCAACTTCATCTGAACTGGTGCTACTGAAGTGTTAGTGGACTGGTTATTGTGATGAATGATTCTGATTGTAAAATGTCTCAGTGGCATTGTATTGATTCTGATTTTGCTCGTTTGATGCTCTTTCTCAGTGTTTAATTTTTGGACTGAGTTTGATGAGGTAAATGCAAAATAAGCGTAACCAAGGATATATTGAATTTCGGTAAGAACAATAAATTACTGACTTGGCAGTGATAGGTGTGGCTTTATGATGACATTATAGGGTACTTGAGAAGGGTATTTTAAAGTGTATTATTAGATTAAGAGGTGATTGAAAAATATTTGACTTACTTTTGATTGGAGGCATGGAAATTTTAAGGAAAACTACGAGAAAATGAGAAGTGAGTCATGGGTAGAAGTTTTCTATTTTGAGGAAAATTAACAAGTGAGTCATGGGTAAAAGTTTTCTATTTTGAGGAAAATTCACTGATTAAGTGGTTTATTTAGTCGATGAATGAGTCAGTCATGAACATAACGTCTCTATTAACATGTAGAACTAATGAAGGGGTTAATTTTTTGTAAACTGTGCATTTTTTACCTATACATTTTCAACATTTTGTGATTTCTTCCCTTTTTAGGTTTTTATTTTGGGGGAAGAAAGTTTGGTCCGTATGTGTGGAGTTTGTTAGTTTTTTTTTTTGTTTTTATTTTCTTTCACTAACCTGCTTGTTATTGATTTAGTGGAACTATGAAAATATTGATATTGTGACCGTGAAGATAATTTTCCAGCAATGTTTGAAGGACTGGTTCACCAGCAGCTGAAGATTAGACTTGGTATGTGACATGCAAGTACTGTTACTGTAGTAGTTATCATGCCAAGTGTTGTAATACCTACTTTTTGGGAGCATATATGTACGTCTTTGGTTTTCTTATTTTGTGAAACAGTCACATATTTTTTACGGTGTCCCATAAGAGCTTCTCAAAGGAATCCGCGCCTCCCCTCTCCCCATATTACTTCCCCCTATTCGATTACAAACCCATAGAAATTGAACTGAAAGAGAGGTAGAAAGAATAAAAAGAAGTGATTACATACTCCTATTAGGTAAAGTTCTGATTCCATCTTTGAATGGTGTATTCCAATGGGGCAGTGCTATTGCTTAATTGGTCTTGTTGCTATCACAATAACTTGCACACTGGTCCCATCCTCCACTATTGTCATTCCCTGGTTTTGCTTCAAACAACCTAAAGCGATCCTGAATTCATGTACTTCATCTAGTTTTATCTTGATCTCAGACCATTCAAACTCAAGCCTGATGGTGTCCTTCAATATTTGGCCTTCTTGCTCCCAAAATTCCATTTTCCACTCTCATCCTTTATCATGTTTCTCCATCCCTTTATCCATTGTATTTGTGGCTTGTCCAATGTCTTCGACACTCTATTTGACCATAGAGTTTCTGCGTCCACCTTTTCTCCATCACAATTCTCTACATCTTCATGAATCGGTGTAGCATATTCTTGTTTTCATAAATGTTAGAAAATTGTGGAAAAGGCTGTAATCCATGACCACTGGTTTTCTTTTTTAATTTTAAGACACCGCTGCCTTCTTCATTTATCTGCCAACAAGATATCTGACAGGTTGGACCAACTTGTTAAGGGCCTGAAGAAATTGAAATGAAAGAAAGATAGTTATAGTCGAAAGAAAGATAGTTATAGTCGAAAGGTAGAAGTATGTTTTTGAAAATGTAAAGAATAATAGAGATAATCAAAGGAATAGAAGTGTGTTACTGAAAATGGAGAATAAAATTCTCGCCTTAGGTTTCCTGTTCACAAAGGAGAGACACATACAAATAGAACTATCAAATGTACAGAATAGATTATTATCTGACTACTATTCTCCCTGCATCCTAATATATTCTTTTAGAAGTTAATTTGAGTTGACACTCATTTTGGTCCTCCAGTGATGCAATGTTTATCAATTCCCCATGTCATATTAATGTACTAAATTGTTCCTTTGATGTAAAAAGTCTGTATTGACAGACCGTTTTGATGTATTTAACAATTTATTGTTAGAGTTAGTGTTGCCAAATAGCTGCTATGCAGAATTTGAATTGATCGCTATTGCTTTGCGATACACTGTGTAGTACAAAGTGTTGTCAAATAGCCGCTATTGCAGTTACATCTAAACATGAAAAATTACATCCCAGTTATTTTTATTTCTGACCCACTAAAATACACAACTATTGGATTAAAAACTGATGAATACAGCAGAAATTTCAGCAAATTAGCAGAGCAGGTGTCTGGCACCATTTTAAGTATCCTGCGTAGGGTCTGTGTTCAGTTTTTAATTCAGTCAGTGCAGTGAAAGGGTTCCATTCTATACACCCATTTAATTAACAGTTTTGAAAGCTTTAAAAATTTCTGAGACATATGATTGCACAGCCAACTCACTTATAAAGTGATTTGTTTTTTAATAACTGACTATATATAACTACAGAGAGGTCTTATGGCACTTGCTGATGTTGAGGGAGCACATTTTTATCTGAAGGATTTAACCATTGCGCATCACATGGCCAGTTGGGAATCCATTCAAGAGATTCTAATTAGGCATTACAACCGCCAACTACTTCATGAAACTTACAAGGTAATAACTTAATTTGCATCCCAAACTCTTTCTATGTTTCCATGTTATTCATATTTGAAATTTTAATTATGCATCAATGCCGTTGAAGTTGTGGGATTTTAGAGAAAAAGACGAGATAAAATAATAAGACCTTCAATATTATTGATAATAGTTTTATGCTAACTTGATTACAAAAGACTCAATACTAATCTCTATTTACAGAACTACATAGACTCAATCTTAAATCAAGAATAATCTCTATTCTAAGATATCTCTATAATTATAAATTGATCCTAAGAAATAACTCAAAATACTCTAATGTACTTTTTTATCTAAATCTGTAGTTATTTGGTTCAGCTGGTGTTATTGGTAATCCCTTGGGTTTTGCAAGGAGCATGGGGCACAGCATTAGATATTTCTTATCAGTTCCTGCAAACAACATAATGCAGGTAAAAAGCCTAGCAATGGTGGCCCTTTTTTCAATTATATTTGCTCTTTAGGTGGAACAAATTAGTTAAGCATTATTGATTTAATTTGCAGAGCCCTACTGGACTTATTATGGGCATGGCTGAAGGGACCAATAGTCTTTTAAGTAACACACTGTATGCTATCAGTGATGCAGCTTCTCAATTCAGTAAAGTTGCTCGCAAGGTGTTTCTTGCTTTGATGTAACTGTAGTTTCATTTATAAGATTTACTTTTTTTTAATCCTTGCTAGCCTTTTCTTTTTTACAGGGTATCGTTGCATTTACATATGACCATATAGCTTCAAGGATGGAAAAACAACAGGCAACTGTTGCTTCTGATAGTAAAGGCGTAATTAATGAAGTCTTGGAGGTATGTAATTGATTTCATGTGATACCTGTCCAAAAATGTGTTTTCACTACGGTGCACCTCACGATACCTGCATTTTTTTCCAGCATCATGTGAATGGTTCATATGTATATTGAGTTGTTAAACTCGCCTATTTTGTTTACAGGGACTCACTGGTCTTCTTCAGTCTCCTATAAGAGGAGCTGAGAGGCATGGTCTACCAGGTGTCTTGTCCGGTGAATCAACATGAATGAATTGTTTTGATCTCTTTCTTTCTTATAATTTTTAGGGGAATTTAAAAATTACCAGCGATAATTGTTGTCGAAGATGGATTTAGTTTTTGCTTGTTTACTGATTGTGCTTTCTTTTTCATATTTCTTTAATGTAGGAGTTGCTTTAGGGATTACAGGTCTTGTGGCAAAACCTGCAGCTAGTATACTAGAAGTTACTGGCAAAACGGCTCAAAGTATTAGAAACCGTAGCAAACCCAATCAATTAAGATCTTACCGCTTTAGGGTACGGCTTCCCAGGCCACTTTGTAATGAACTTCCTTTGAGATCTTATTGATGATGGCTTAAAGTTCAAAGATGAAAAGTTAGCGGCTTGCAAAGGCCTTAAAGAAGCCGGCAAGTTTGTTGTCTTAACAGAAAGATATATAATGATTCTTTTCAGTCCAAGTTTGATAAACTTGGGCAAGCCTGAATTTTGCGGCATCTCAGCTGATTTGGAGTGGATAATTGAATGGGAGATTGGATTGGAGAGTATAATACACGCTCATTGTGATCAAGGTGTTGTTCACATTGTTAGTAGTAGACCAGATTCCTCGTTTATGCATAATCAGCATTCTCCAAAAAGAGGCGGTAGCAGCCGAACCAAAGCAGTGCATTGGAACCATTATCCAACTCATCTTCCCATTCCTCAAACAGACTTAGAACTGGCTGTGGCGAAAAACCAGAGATAATTAGCGATAACTATCTCAATAATGCGGAATAATATTTCCCTCACCTGTGCAGATAAATGGTCAAACAGAAAATACAAATTTCACATAGCAAAAATAATTGGCAGAAAATTAAATATGAGACACGCAATTTTTAACGTGAAAAACTTCCCTCAAATTGAGAGAATAAAAAACACGGGACCTAGTCGAGTAAAACTTCCACTATAATAGTTAATGGGTACAGTCTTCCTAATAACAATAGAGAACATCAATCAACAATAACAACCTTCCACTAAAGTGGGTATGTCAAAGTAACTCTCAGAGAAGATAAAACTATTCAAACCGTTACCACCACCAGAACCAAACCCTTATTTTTCTTCTCTGACAGCTGTTCTCTTTCGTTCTTTTAATTCTTAGTATTTCTAAATCCCTTTTATTTTCTTCACGTGGGCCTAGCCCAATAATACTTTTTTTTTCTTTCTTTTTTTTTTTCAATAATAATAATACTAATACTAATAAAACAAGTGGGTTCCACTTAGGGAGTGAATCCACTCAACAAATCTCCCCCTCACGACTCAAGTGGGAAGGTACTACTCAACCATGTCAGCTTTCTTTCTACAGCATATCATCTTTGACACAGGTGTAAGACCCTTAATTTTTAAATCCTAAATTATACAATTTTAGGGTATTTTGTGGGGAATTTCTTAGACTTTTAGCCCAGTTTTGGTATTTAGTGAGTTAAATGCCAAAAATATATTTTTGGAAATTGGATTAAAATTATTTGTCGGAGAATAATTTATTTATGTTACAAAGAATTTAATACCAGACAGTTTTGTTAAAAATATCACTCGTTGATGAAAATTATCTATCAATTGAGTTGCGACGAGAGTAGATATTTTTATAAAAATGATCTGAGATATTGGTTGGTTTGATTTTAATTATAATATATATATATATATATATATATATATATATATATATATATATATATATTATTAATATAAAGTAACATATGTATATATATGTTAGAATGGAGGAAAAGAAATGAAAAAAACATAAACAGAGGAAGAAAAAACACGTTTCTCTCCATGCTCGCGAACCCTTCTTCTTTCTTCCTTCTCCCTTCTTTTCTTTTCGTTTCTTTCTTTTGCTTCAAGAAAAGGAACCCAAGGCTTGGTGGGTGAGAAGACAAGGATTTCTCAGCTTTATTCTTCCTCTTTGATTCGAAAACGAAGAAAAACGGTGTTAAGGGTTTTCAAACCGTCAAACATAAACCCCCACTTTTCTTCTAGATCTAAGCTTCCTTTCGCGAAGAGATAGAAGGGAAAGTTGTTCACCTCCATGCTACGGTGCTAGTGAACTAACTTTGGAAGCGACGTCGCGAGCAGAGATTTTATCGGAATTACTCGCGGTACCGTAATCGCTCGTTAAAGATAACGTTAAGGTAAGAGATCCTTCCAAACTTTTAGTTTGCATTTAGGGGCTTATTTGTGGTTGTATGGAAAAGAAATTTGTTAAGGTTGAAGTGTTGATTTGGGGAAAATGAATTTAATGCTTTTATGGATAAAATTTTAGAGTTGGGTTTTGGTGATACTGATGCGTGTTTCGTGGAAAATGAATTTAACTCATTTATGTGTGGTTTTGAGGAAATGAAATTTGATGTTGAGTGGTGGGTTGTGATAATTTTGTGATTGTCGTGTTTGACGTGTTCATAATTAATATTTATAAATTTTGAGATGTGTTTGTGTGGATTTTGTGGAAAAATGAATTGATGTGATTTGGTGTGAATTGTGGATTGAATTTGAGAATATGTCTGAGTATGTTTTGTGTGGAATTTGAAAACCATTAGAGTTAAACGAGTATTAAAAATGGGGAATCTTTTAATATCTCTGTTTACTTAATGTTTGTCTTCAAAATTGTTAGAGTTAAACGAGTATTAAAAATGGAGAATCTTTTAATATCTCTGTTTACCTAATGTTTGTAGTGAAAATCGTTAGAGTTAAATGAGTATTAAGAATGGGGAATCTCTTAATATCTGCATTTACTTAATGATTGTCATCAAAATTGTTAGAGTTAAACGAGTATTAAAAATGAGGAATCTTTTAATATCTATGTTTACTTAATGATTGTCGTGAAAATTGTTAGAGTTAAATGAATATTAAAAATGGAGAATCTTTTAATATCTGCATTTACTTAACGATTGTCGTGGATAGAGTCAGAGTATGCTCATGCATTTCATAGTACATGGCGATTGGATGGGCCATTGAGATAGTGGTGACCGGATAGGCCACGAGATGATTCCATGTGATTTGTTGGTTCATCTTATCCATGCGAGGATTGTCACGCCGTGTAAGATCTGCGATAGACTACACATTTTTGGTAAATCATGCTGACCCGTGATAGGTGGCACCTCGGTAAATAGTACTTTGTCCTGTGATATGCGGTACATTTACGATTTACGTTTTTGGTAAATCATGCTGACCCGTGATA